>NW_020175686.1:1287371-1343266 GCF_003031525.2 Neophocaena asiaeorientalis asiaeorientalis | reverse complement strand
GACAAAAAAAAAAAAAAAAAAAAAAAAAAAAGCATTAGAAATCATAAATTTTAGGGGTTAAAAAATTATACAAAGCGTTTATATTCAGGTATCTTCCAGTTCTCACATAGAATGTGAGCATGAGTCATATTTGATGACTCATTTCTATTCTTGAAAAATAAGCCAAGACACGTTATAAAACTAGCTTTTTACTAAGGGAAATAAGCACTTCAAGTTTAATTCCCAAATGGGCCTTTGTCTACTTCAATAAAAATAAATAAGAAACAACTATTTCCTGAAGATAAGGCATGCAAACGATAAACTGGGACTTATTCACCAGTGGCTCTCCCAGGGGTTCTCAAATTGTATTTGCCTCAGGAATTCCTTGGGATCCTATGTCCCAGCGAGGGAAGTTCTGCTTCAGTTGACATAGCTTAAATCCAGAAATCTGAATTATAGATAAGTGTTCCAGTAGATTGTGTTATAGATCGCCTGCAGGGCACAATTTGAAAATCTGTGATGAAGGAGCAAGTGTTGATTCTCTCAGAAGGCTTTTTCATTATTCGTTAACTAGAGGTAATGAGTTAATTATTTTGTACCTCATGAGAATTTTTTGATTCATGCAAAATTCCACCTATTTGGGTGGAGATCTGCATCGGCAGGCGGACTCTCAACCACTACACCACCAGGGAAGCCCGACAAAATGTAGTCATTTTAAACTAAGTATTTTGAAAGTTTTTTTTTTTTTTTTACCATATTAAGCACTCATATACAGTTGTACGTCTTGTTTAGAAGTTTTCCAAAGAGTTTACGGATATCAGATACTGATGCTTTAAGGCTGAACTCAAACTGGATCAAAATGAATACAATTTGAAGGCAAGCTCAGTGAAAAACTTTGCACTCCCAGTTCTCCAATGAGAAGTGATTAGTGAGTTTCACTAGACTCTATGTGGGCAGATGTAAGCAAATGAAAAATAGCAGTAATAGAATGTTTAAATAATTTTTCATTGCTATAATTATCATTATTCACATCATATTGTGCTTTGCTAATGAGTATATGAGTCCTTTTAAAATAGTGCTGACACTTTTTGATGACTTATTTCGTTCTGTTTCCCATGTGGCAAAGTATAAAAGATTGTAGCCTGGTTGCTCCATTGCCCCATTAGCAGACTCTCAGAAGAATTATGCTATGAGCTGGATGGCCAGCGACCTTCTTGAGGTGGCAATTACAATCATAATACTATTTTAAACACTTTTACCAGAGTAAAGGATATATGCTATGATTGTTAATATCATTTCCTTAGTTTGCTTAAAATGCTTAAGTTTATTTTATTTCAGTATTGAAAATCACATTATAGTCAATTAAAATTCCTGCCACATAAATGGGACATAATGAAACTTAAAAGCTTTTGCACAGCAAAGGAAACCATAAACAGGATGAAAAGACGACCCTCAGAATGCGAGAAAATATTTGCAAATGAAGCAACTGACAAAGGATTAATCTCCAAAATACACAAGCAGCTAATGCAGCTCAACATTATAAAAACAAACAACCCAATCCAGAAATGGGCAGAAGACCTAAATATACATTTCTCCAAAGAAGATATACAGATTGCCAACAAACACATGAAAGAATTCTCAACATCATTAATCGTTAGAGAAATGCAAATCAAAACTACAATGAGATATCATCTCACACTGGTCAGAATGGCCATCATCAAAAAATATACAAACGGGGCTTCCCTGGCGGTGCAGTGGTTGAAAGTCTGCCTACCGATGCAGGGGACGTGGGTTCGTGCCTCGGTCCAGGAAGATCCCACATGCTGCAGAGTGGCTGGGCCTGTGAGCCAAGGCCACTGAGCCTGCACGTCCAGAGCCTGTGCTCTGCAACGGGAGAGGCCACAACATGGCACATATATACAATGGAATATTACTCAGCCATAAAAAGAAACGAAATTGAGTTATTTGTAGTGAGGTAGATGGATCTAGAGACTGTCATACAGAGTGAAGTAAGTCAGGAAGATAAAAACAAATACTGTATGCTAACACATATATATGGAATCTAAGAAAAAAAAAAACGGTCATGAAGAACCTAGGGGCAAGACGGGAATAAAGACACAGACCTACTAGAGAATGGACTTGAGGACATGGTGATGGGGAAGGGTAAGATGGGTTAAAGTGAGAGAGTGGCATGGACATATATACTCTACCAAACGTAAAATAGATAGCTAGTGGGAAGCAGCCGCATAGCACAGGGAGATCAGCTCGGTGCTTTGTGACCACCTAGAGGGGTGGGATAGGGAGGGTGGGAGGGAGGGAGGGAGATGCAAGATGGAAGAGATATGGGGATATATGTATATGTATAACTGATTCACTTTTTTATAAAGCAGAAACTAACACACCATTGTAAAGCAATTATACTCCAATAAAGATGTTAAAAAAATTCCTGCCACTTTTATACAATCATATATATGTATTTATTCATACTTGTTCATGATTCTTAAGAGAATTGAATGAATTGAATAATACTATCTTTACTTTTCTCAGTCAACAGTGCACTCTATAAGACAAATATCTATAAATATATTACAACCACAGTAAAATTCCATAATAGGAATATGATCAGAATAATTATTTGCATAAATATTATACAGTTATTAGATCTAGCTGGGATTATTAGGAAATATGAAGGATATAGCATTTAAGAAGAAATATATAGTAAGAATTTAACAGACTGAAAGAGAGAAGGTTGGTTAAGAGTGCCTCACTCCTGAATTATACACATGTATTTATGTATGTATGTATGTGTGTGCTTTTGAGTAGAGAGGCAATATCATAAATCAATATGTTTAAAAACTAACTTTGTTAAGTTGGTAAACACTGAAGTAGAGAGATGTGGCACAAACCCAGGGCAGTTGTTTGGAATAAACAAACAGCCAGAATTGAGAAATACACAGCAGCAGAATGGAAAGGACTTTGTGATCTATTGGATTCAGAGATAAGTAAGATAAAGAGCATGTGAAGAAATTATTTAAGTAGGAGATGGTTTTTCTGCTGATATGCTGAAATTTGAATGGAAATGAGCAAATCATGGCTGAAAATATAGGGAACCTCAAAGAGAAGTCAGAGTCAAAAAACATTTCCGAGAGACATTTAATGATAGAAGTGACAAAGGAAACTTGAGGCATGCATGAAATTAATCAGATTAAAGAGGGCATAATTCTTTAATTTTGAATGTAAGAAAATCTAGGAGGCGGAATGAACAAAGGTATAAAGAGGAGCTTAAAAATCACCACCTCAAACCTTTAATACATATATTTCTGACAATGGTGTATATTTTTAACCACAGTTGTGAAGGTGTCCTAAATTCTCATTTATGTCATATGGTTTAAATCTATTTCATATTTGCCTCATTATTGGTCTTAGCATTTATATAGGCAAAGAAATTGGACTTATACAGTATTTATGAAAGTTAAACATGATATAAATAATAGTAAAACCATGGAAACAAAATATTTTGCACATATCTATTTTATTAAATTTTGGACACAATAAATTATATCCTTTAACAAATAATGTTTCATGGATTGCTAGTTTTATAGAAAAGTAAATGCAAAAATGGCTATATCATTTTTTTGTATGTATAAAGGCATAAAAATTTAATCTCTTCCCTCAAGCAGCTCTGTGTATAATGGAGAATTATACTATTTGAAGTAAAATGAATGATAGACTTATGCCCACGATGATATACAAATGTGTAAGATGGGTACCAAATCATTACAGAGCAGATCTGAGAGGATGTAGAAGGAATTAATATCAATATTGATTTCTGAAACCTCTAAGAAGAGTTAGCCAGTGGAAGAGCAAATGTGTACCAAAATATTTTAGACCATTGAAAAAATATAATGTATTATTTAAAGAATCGTGAAAAAATGGAAGTGCAAAAACAAGAAAAAATTTCATCAAAAAATGACTTGAAGTTGCCATTGAAAGAATGAAGAATAGAATTTATGTAAAGGGGGATTAGGAGCAGTGGGGAAATGAAACATTTTAGGCATAAGTAACAAGATAGGGAAGAGATATGTAGTGTTCAATTATAAAATACAGTCAATTAAAGAAAATTTAAACCATTGTATACATACATTAATGCATTAACACATGATGAATATTTAGAAATAAAATTTGTAGATCAATGAATTTGGTGCTATTGAAAAAATTAATTTTGGTTAAGTTTATTTTCTAGACTAGTCTCGCAATGTTTCAAAAAAATCTGTGAAAAATCAAACTCTTGGTTAAATAAGTATTCCCAGGTGAATTTGAATTTCAAACATTTTTCAGGCCTAGTTTGTAAGATGTTGAATATATTTATAATTTATAATAAAACCTCAGGTGTGACCCATTTTTGTGAAATTATTGGGCAATATCAATGAGAATTATCCATCTACTATGTTTTGTTAGGTGGGTCAGAAATTACATAGACAAGGACAAAAGAAAGGTTTACATGATTAATGGAGGTTTTAAGGGAATATTAAATGTACTCCATAAAATGAATGCACAACGGAAGGTTATTGATGCACTTGAAACGTTGTGCACTCTTGCCAAGATCTACATCATGTTTACTACGTAATGGAAGTAGTGGTTATATAAATCACATATATTAAAAATACATATTTTTGAGAATCAGGAACACTTTTTATTCTGACAATCATTAAGTAACATAAATGGGTTTTTGTTTCATAGTTCATTTGGAATTGGTTTGGTTGGAATTTTCAATACTGGCAAGTGAATGATGAGACAAGGCAAAGCCTGTCAAGCCATCTATTTCCAAACTAAAGCCCCATCTGCACTGGCCCAGTTTGGCTTGGGGGTGGACTGGCAGACAGGAGAAGTCTTAATTTTGCACATGGATCAAATCACTAATTAATATGATATACTGGAAATTTCTGATTTCCAGATCTAGATTTTGGTAATTAAAGTCAACATAAGACTACTATTTGAAAATGAACAGAGAAGGCAAAGCATACTGGCAATGAAGAAAGTCTAAAGGAACAGTGAGAGACAAAGGAAAAATAAGGTTTTTATTACATTTTGCATGTTGTACTTTTTTAGACTAATGGTAACATGATGTGGGATAGTCTAAAAGTTCAGGAAGCTGAGCTATCCCCTCTATGATATTATTTTTTTCTATGAAATATGAGACATGGTCATATGAGATATGTTTTTTTCTTTTATTACCTTTTTATTTTCCATAGATAAGGCAAGATCATTTTGTGTGCTATTATACTTGCTTAAGTAATTAAAACACTAAAATATTTATAAAGCAACATTTTACCTCTCTGTAATTAGACGGTAAATCACACACACACACACATATACACAAGATCACTATTTGAACAATTTAATGTCTGACTTCAATCACTGAATCAACAGTTTTATAGTAATATGCATTTATTTTCTAAATTTTATTTATTTGTTTTTGTTTATGAAGTTTTTATGTTGTTTTTTAAAAGTGTACAATTCGGTGCTTTTTACTATACACAAAAAGTTGTGCAACCATCTCTACTAATTCTAGAATATTTTATCATTCCAAAAAGAAACCACATACCCATGAGCAGTTATTCCCCAGTTCCTCTCAATTGCATCCTCCACTCCTGTGCATAATTTTATCTACTTTCTGTCTCTGTAGATTTACTTATCTGTACACTCCATAAAATGGAGTAATACAATATGTAATCTTTTATAACTAGCTTGTTTAACTTAGCACAGTATCTTTAAAGATTAATCCATTTTGTAGCGTGTATCAAAAAATAGTTCACTTTTATAAATTGACATATATTTGACATACAATATTATGTTAGTTTCAGGTCTAGAACATAGTGATTTGACATTTAAATTCATCACTAAAAGATCACTACAGTAAATCTATTGACCATCTATCCTCATACAAAGCCATGACAGTACCAGTGATGATATTCCCTACTCTGTACAATATGACACTGTGATTATTTATTTTATAACTGGAAGTATACACCTCTGAATTCCCTTCACCTATTTTGCCCATCCCCATCACCTTCTTCCCCTCTGGAAACCACCCATTGTTTTTTCTCTGTGTCTATGAGTCTGTTTTTGTTTTGTTTTATTTTCTATTTTGTTTTTCAAATACCAAATATAAGTGAGATCATATGATATTTGTCTTTTTCTGTCTGGCTAATTTTACTTAGTATAATACCCTGTAAATCCACCCATGTTGTAGCAAATGGTAGGATTTCATTCTTTTTATGGCTGAGTGATATTCCATTGTATATATGTACCACATCTTCTTTATCCATTCATCTCTTGATGTTCATTTAGGTTGCTTTAATTTCTTGGCTATTGTAACTAATGTTGCAATTAATATATGGGTGCATATAACTTTTTGAATTAGTGTTTTTGTTTTCTTTGGGTATATATCCAGAATTGAAATTGCTGGATCATCAACACTTATTTTTGGCTTTTTGAGATAACCATTCAGACAGGTGTGGGACAATATCTCATGATTTTGATTTTTACTTCCCTAATGATAAGTGTTGTTGAGCATCTTTTCACGTGCCTGTTGGTCATCTGTACTTCTTCAGAAAAATGTCTTTTCAGGTCCTATGCCTATTATTCAATTTTTTTTTTTTTTTGAGTTTATGAGTTCTTCAAGTATTTTGGGTATTAACCCTTTACTGGATATACCATTTGGAAATATCTTCAATTCAGAAGTGTGTTTTTTTAATTTTTTAATAGTCTCATCTGCTTATTTTTGGTTTTGTTTCCCTTGCTGGAGGAGACATATCCAAAGAAATATTGCTAAGATAGATTTTAAAGAACACATCACCTATGTTTTCCTCTAGTAATTTTGTGGTTTCAGGTCTTAAATTTAAGTCTTTAATCCATTTTGAGTGTATTTTTGTATATCATGTGAAAAAGTGGTTCAGTTTCATTATTTTTCATGTACCTGTCTGGTTTTCCCAGCACCATATATTGAAGAAGTGATCTTTCCCCCACTGGATGTTCTTGCCTCCTTTGTTGTAGATTAATTTACCATAAGTGCATGGATTTATTTCTGGGGGGTCTCTATTCTGTTCCATTGATCTACTGATCTAACAGTACCATTGACCTAACAGTACCATACTGTTTTCATTACTGTAGCTTTGTAGTAAAGTTTGAAATCCATGAGCATGATACTTCCAGCTTTGTTCTTCTTTCTCAAGATTTCTTTTGCTATTAGCGGTCTTTTGTGGTTCCATACAAATTTTAGGATTATTTGTTCCAGTTCTGTGAAAAATGGTATTTGTATTTTAATAAGGTTACATTAAATCTGTAGATTGCCTTGGGTAGAATATTTAACAATATTAATTCTTCTAATCCATGAGCATGGTATATCTTTCCATTTATTTGTAAGTTTTCAATTTCTTTTATCAATGTCTTTTAGTTTTCAGAGTACAGGTTTTCACCTCCTTGGTTATACTTATTTCCAGGTATTTTATTCTTTTTGATCAAATTGTACAGAGGATTGTTTTCTTAATTTTTCTTCCAACAGTTATTATTAGTGTGTAGAAATGCAACAAATTTCTGTAAATTAATTTGGGATCCTACATCTTTACTGAATTAATTTATTAGTTCTAATAGTTTTCTTTCTTTCTTTTTTTTTTTTTTGGTGGAGTCTTCAGGATTTTCTATGTATAAGATATGTCATCTAAAAAGAATAACAGTTTTATGTCTTTCTTTCTAATTTGGTGCTTTTACTTATTTTCTTTTACTTATTTTTCTTGTCAGATTGCTGTGGCTAGGACTTCCAATACTATGTTGAATAAAAGTGGTGAGAGTGGGCATCCTTGTCTTGTATCTGGTGTTAGAGGAAATGCTTTCACCTTTTTACCATTGACTATGATGTTGGCTATGGGTTTGTCATATATAGCTTTTGTTATGTTGAGATATGCTTCCTTTATACCCACTTTGTTAATAGTTTTTATCATAAATGAATGTTGAATTTTGTCAAAAGTTTTTCTGTATGTATTGAGATGATCATATGATTTTTATCCTATGATAATGTGATGCATCACATTGATTGATTTGTGGATTTAGAACCATACTTGCATTCCTGGTATAAAATCCACTTGGTCATGGTGTATGAACCTTTTAATGTATTGTTTAATTTGGCTTGCCAATGTTTTGTTGAGGACTTTTGCATCTATGTTAATCAGGGATATAGTCCTATAAATTGATGCTGACCTCACAGAATGAGTTTGGAAGAGTCTCTTCCTCTTCAAATTTTTGGAATAGTTTGAGACAAATAGATATTAACTTTTCTTTAAATGTTTGTTAAAATCCACTTGTGAAGCTGTCTGGTCCTGGACTTTTGTTTATTGGGAGTTTTTTGATTACAGATTAGACTTCATTACTAGTAATTGGTCTGTTCAGATTTTCTATTTTTTTCTGATTCAGTCTTGAAAGAATGCAGTGCTTCTTGGAATGTATTCATTTCTTCTAGGTTGTCCAATTTTTTGGCATATAATTTTTTGTCATAATCTCTTATTATCCTTTGTATTTCTGTGGTGACAGTTGTAACTTCTCCCATTTCATTTTTGTTTTTATTCATTTTAATTTCTTTTCTTCTTGATGTGTCTGGCTAGAGGTTTATACATTTTATTTATCTTTTCAAAGAACTAAATCTTAGTTTCATTGATCTTTTATATATATATATATATTTTTTTTTTAGCCTCTATTTCCTTTATTTCTTCTTGGCTCTGTGCTATTTTCTTCCTTCTAGTAACTTTAAGTTTTGCTTATTCTTCTTTTTCTCATTCCTTTAGGTGTAAATTTAGATTGGTTATTTGAGATTTTTCTTGTTTTCTGAGGTAGGCCTATACCATTTTAATCTTCCCACTTAGAACTGCTTCTGCTGTTTCACATAGGTTTTGGAATGCTGTGTTTCGATTTTCAAACTCTGTGGTTGTAACTTCCCTCCTGTTTGCCAGTTATCATCCTGGGGGTGTGGGTCTTGAGTATAATCTATCTCCTCCCCTTCTACCCATCTTGTCGTGGTCCCTTCTTTATATCTTTAGTTTCAGAAAATCTTTTCTGTAAGACTTTAGGTTGTTCTCATAGATAGTTGCTCTGTAAGTAGTTGTAATTTTGGTGTGCCCAAATGATGAGATGAGTTTAAGTCCTTTCTACTCTGCCATCTTGATTCTCCTCTCTATTTTCTAAAGTTGAAATGTAAATATAATATTTCAAGTAATCACCTCCTTAAGTGGTCTCAAGTATATGCTTTCAAGTTCTTAAAAATGTTTAACATTCTTATCAATTTGAAATAATTTCTACTTAGGCCTAATTACCTCCAACTTAGTTATTTGTTACATATAGATACGTTTTATGTGCAGCTGAACATTGACTTCTTATGTGTTGTTTTTCAGTAGCTTTAGATTAGTTATTACTATAAGCATAAAATAAAATGTATTTCAAAAGAGAAGTTGTAATGGATTATTCCATCTTCTTTTTATTTTCTATTCTTATGGCTGAATGTTGTCACAGTACTGTATAATTCATTCATTCATTTAATGTATTTATTCAGGTCCTATAATCTTTATTTCTGATTAAACTGTAACATATTAATTTGTATTTTGTTAAGTAAATATATGTTTTTGGTGTTTTCATCAATACTTGGAAAGTTTCTCAAAGAAAAAGGAAGGGAAATATATAACCTTTGTCCTTAGGTATTAATGAATGTGCACACATTCACACACACACGCAGTGCAAGTTCTAATAATCAAAGTATAACTTTTTGAGTAGCATTAGTTACTTAGAGGATGCCCACTTAGCCTATAATTAAGTAACAAATACTTTTACCTTTGGAATTAACAGGGCACATTACCTGTAAGAAGCTAGAGAATTTGATCACTATAATTCTACCTTAGTTCACTACATGCAGTTTTCTCCTTTTCTATGGGAACATGGTTATTTTTATTCAGCCTAGCATGCATATTTGATAACTATGTAAGTATATATTCTTATTGACTCTGTGAATAATTTCTTGTTACCTGTCTTCTATCATAATGTGTGTTGTAGAGGTAGTGCCATTAAGATGTTTCATATGTGTCAAAAGTAGGATGTCCAGAAAATGATGGCAGTGTAATTACATGGTACATCATAAGCGATCCAACTTTGGTACAGGTGAAGATTTACTTCAGTTTTGAATTAATCTTAATGACCCTAGCTTTATTGCTGTTGAGTTTCTAGAAACGATAAAATGTCAAGTCATTGGAAATAAAATGACAGAACCTAAACAATCTGACAAGACTAATGCATAGCTTCTCTGACTTGTTCCATGTTCTGTAGACTTTATTGCCAACTACAATGTTCTACTGAGAAATGCTTGTCTTAATGAATGCATCTTCCACCTTACTACAATGTATATCTGTTATGCAAAGAACAGAAAATTCAGTGCTCTCTATGTGTTTGTTTTATGTACACTAAAACCTCAATGTAGAAAACAGATGTAAGTGGAAAACACTGTTTTACTTCTATTATATCTTAATTTTAGTAGGGCATGTTAGTTGAATGCTATTAATTCCATCTTTTTAGGACAAGACTAATATTTCAATTTAATGACAAGTTTTCCAGTGCTGTTAGATAATTATGAATTTTGCAGGCAAACTACATGCTGACAACTTTTTCTAAAACTGCTATTTAACTTATATTGATAGAGGATTGCAAAGTATGGCTGTCTTCACATTTATTGTTATTAGCCTCGTAAAATGTTCTTTTATAACACATAAGAGTCATATGTAAGCCTATAGTCTTGAAAAGGCATATAGTCTTTCATCTATAGTCTGTATTATCTGATGTCCTTTAGCTAGCCTCTCAGAGTTTAAATTTTTTTCTGACATCGAAAGGTCTCAATTCTGGCTAAACTCTTCACCTTCACTAACCATAAGCCTAAGTGATAACACCAGACTAGATTATTTCCCTTGATGTTTTGATTCTATTATTTTTACTTTTAAATGTTCAAATGAAAAGCGAACTCATAAACGTAACACGTAACCTAAAGTTGCTCCCCCCGAATCACTTGGATAAAGTAAGCAGAAATTTTCCAAGCTTTTACGTTAGATGCCCATATTTTCCTAAAGATTCCATTCAACCCTCCCCTTTCCCCAGTGATGCAACACTATCACCATCATGCACTGCTTGACCATGTTTTTAACTTGAAATCCACTACACTTGACAGTTCCCTATCTCTCTCAAATCTCTGCCAGTTATGTCTTCAGTAATTTTTAGTCATGTTTCCTAACTAAATATCCTGTTAGAGGAGCATTTATTTTCCAACATAGACCTCCACTGCTCTATTTGGAAAAAATCAAGAACTTTCCTAACACTTACTGATGTACTGTTAGATTAGACCATGACAGATCACACTATAGAGTCAAGGCTTTTGGTGTTTCTTCATTTCAATATCACAATCACACAATGAGACACAAAGGTTGTAGACACATTTCTGGTAAATCATAGGTGCTAAGAAAGGAAGAAAAAAGGAAATAAAAAATACTTCACATGTTCTATGCCTTGTCCTCTTTCTTTGGAATTTGTCACTGAGAAATTTAGTACAACTTTATATAACTGTGTCACATGCTTTCTTGCCACATTAAACAGGAATTCAGGCATCCTTCTGTTTGCTAATATCTCAGGAGTGCTTCAGTAGGATTAGAGTTTAATATGGCTATTGTGAAACACATGCTGTATAGAAACTAGGTTGCAAAAGCCACATTATGTCTTGCTTACTAATCATGGCTATTTGAACTCAGACAAATTCCCCTTGGATATCTGTCTTTACCCTTTTTGGAGGCAATGGGTATACAATGTAACCCATAATTTTATTCTTTTTCTTTGCTCGTGTTTTCTCAAATTCAAACCCTGCTTTGAGTTCACAAACATTGGACAACTCTATAGGATAGCACTCTCTTAAGTGTTTAGGGAATAAAGCCTAATGAAACATAATTATAGTCTATGAAAAGTTGCTAGTTTGATAGATAAATATGAATTCTTCAACCAAAATTATTTTATAATGTCTACATAACACTCCATTGTTGCCACTTGAAGTATTTTTATTTGGTATCTATTTATTTATTTAACATTTACATTTTCTCTTTTAGAGAGATTTCTCATATCTTGTTTGAAGGCAGTTATACTGTTAATTAACTATTAAGTTAACTAATTAAGCAAGTATTTTATACCACTGTAAAATTTACTTTCTGTCTATTACATGGAAACAAACAATTTTAGGTAAATACTTAGCTCTCTTGAGACTAAATATATTATCTGTCCCGTTGAGGTAATGTCCATTGGATGGATATAAATAAGGCTGATTTTAACATTATAGGAGCAAAAGGTAGATATCCTTTTTGGGGGCAGTAGGTAGAAAGGCAGATGGCAAGATTTAAGTGCTTCCTGGGCTAATGAAATTGGAAAATTTTGTAACTGGTTGTGAAACAACAATAGACCTCTAAAAATAACTGGGAATAAAGAATTGACAATTTGGCAGAATCTCCATAAAATGTGAATGATTATTTTTTCTCATATCTCAAAGGAAACAATTGTAATACTGTAATGTAGCTTGTTGAATGGACTTCAGCATCCAAAAAACATATTAAAACCTTTCGAATTTAATTGCTATAAATGTAACTAGAATTTCAAATCAAATTAATTACCCTGGTTGCTTTACTCATGGGAAAGTAGAATCCAAAATCTACTAACAGAAGCTTAAACTGGTGTCAATATTAATTTAAACTTTATATTTTTGTGTTTAGCTTTGCTTTAGCATTTGCATTTCCTCCTATTTTCTTTCTTTCCATTTTTTTGATTTAGACAGACTCCTGTTTAACCTATTAATATTTATATTGGTGAGATATCAGTAAAATAGCCCATATTTTTTTCTTCACGTTATACCTTACAAAATTGTGTAAACTCTTTTAAACAATGTATATATTTTCATTTTTGTGAGATACCATAATTTTTCTTGATTCTATTATATTTTATATAGATAGAGATTTTTATAGGTTTTTCTGACTCAGTATCAAATTTATAGTAATGTCGGTGCTCCGCCTGGTGGTACACAATAAGCATTTTACTTTTCTCTTTTCCTTAACGTTAAAAAATTGGGAGAGAGAACTTTATATCCTGACTTTAAAAGTGTGTAAAAGTACCTGGAAGGGAATCTACTAAAAATTTACTAAGTATAAGTTGAATATTAGTCTGTAGTATACTATACTTAAATCCATTGTAGATTAAATATATGTACACGTATTTAATACAGATATAAATATATACACTTATCATTTTACAAGTAATTTTTAGTTTAATGATTTATACTTATTGAGGAAATAATTCATCTATTATTATATTCATTTACATATATGTTTTATATTGTTGTGTGTTAGGACACATAGCCTTATTTTTCTATAAATATCTAAATATCTGTCTTCTATCTATCTATCATCTATCTATGTATCTTTTTAATCTATGTCTTGTATCCTGGTTTCTTTTGCATTAGTATCAGTTTATTTCATGAGTATTCCCACCTTCACATTTGATACTGGTTACACTTAGATGGTGCTAGTATGTAAAATATTTCTTCACAGTAATTTTAATTTAACACTTCCTACTATTTATAATGACCAATTGAAATTCTACAACAGAATCTATTGAAGTGAAAAGTGAAATTATTACTCCTAATTATAATCTTTAACTGGATAGCAAATTGCCTTTCAATTTTGCACTATTATGTTTTAGAGTTGATTTATTTTCTGTAGACTATATTTTCAAGGCTGGTAATCTTATTATGTACTTTACTAACTCCACTGTATACAAAAATTGTATATATCTTATCAGGCATTTTCCATCTGAAAGTTCCTGAGTCTTCCCCTATTGGCTCAGCTATTGGAAGAATAAGAGCTGTGGACCCTGATTTTGGACAAAATGCGGAAATTGAATACAGTATTGTTCCAGGAGATGGGGGAAATTTGTTTGACATCGTCACAGATGAGAATACACAAGAAGGAGTCCTCAAATTGAAAAAGGTACATAGACATGTTTTTCAAAGTAGATTACCCAATAAAAATTAATGAACAGAAAGACTAAAACTTGAAAATGACAGAAATTTAAATTTTTCTTCAATGAGCAATATTTTAAATTAAAAAAAGGCCAGATGACTATGAAGTATTCACTCCCAGAGACACTTTTATTCTGTGATTCACCAGGTATATATTTTGTGTTGAAAAAATTAGGCCTATTAATTTGCTTAAGTCCTTAAAAAATTCTTACCAGAGTCTAATTTTAATTTAAGTTTTTAATGTTATCAACTCAGACGAAAAGGTTAATTTAAAAATAAGATCTAGAAGTAAACTCTATGCACACCAGGCTTGGTCTTGCCCCTTTTATTACTTTTCTGAGAATATAAATATCTAATTCACACATTGTTTGTGAGCCTGGACCTCAGACTGAAAGAATTCTGATATGGGCGAGCGCTGCTACTGGCAAGTGGACGAAATGAGAATGGGTAGCGCTGGGTTTGAGGGGCTATGACAAGGGAAGTGAAGAGAAAAATTAACGAGAAGGAGGGAGAGGACAGAAAGGTGAAACGCGGTGGGAAGCCCTCGAGTAATGTTAAATTGTTTTATATAAAAGAGGATGGAGAGCAAAATTCAAAATATTGGAAATGAATCCTTATCTCAGTGTATGTAGTTTGTTTTTTGTCAGGTAGGGTCATGAAAAAGAAGAATGTAAATGTGAGAAAGAGAAAAATCATGACTGTATTTGGGGTGTGTAGATTATTTCTATAACAATGAGGTAAATTATAGGAATTTCCAATAATACAGTGCAGGCAAAAAAATGAACTTCATTTAATTTAGTACAGTTTTTCCCTCTCCCTATTATAGCAAAGTGCACTCTATTTATCCCAAAAGGTGGTATACCATACACATTTAATTTTGATACTTGTGATTATTTTAACCTGCAAAAAGTATTTTTACATTCAGTCCCATTAATCGTGCTGCTGTTTCCATATTTGTTCAGGAACTCTGAATTTTATCAAAGAAACAACATATGTGGTAATAAAAATAATCCTGAAAAGAAACAGTTTTCATGTAGATGATTTATCAACTTTTAATTCCTACTATTGCAAGAAAATTGTGCTTTGTCTAGAAATTAATTTAATCACATGGTCCCATTCAGCAAAATTTTTCATTTATGCTAAATTTTCAGAGTATACCTAGAAAAAAAAAATTGTGTCAAATGTTTATTCCATTATTATTTTGTTGTGGTTTTGCTTGATTTTCTTTTTTCTATTCAGTAACAAATCCCTTAAAATCTTGTCAAAAATTTTAAAAAATGATCTCAATATATAACAATGCTTAAAAGGTGTAGAGATATTAATTCATATTAAACAGATATAAATTCTCTTAGTAATATGAGAAATAATAGAAAATATTTTATATCAATGATTCATAAAACTTAAGTTTGAAATTAAATATATTTACAAAGTAAAATTGAGATACAAAAGTTACATTGTGTATAATATATATATTTATATTAATTTATATTTACAGAGATACAATGAACGCATTTTATATTTACACATAGGATTTTATATTTTGTATTGAGTTACACTTATTTACTATCTATGCCAATAAATAATCAATGTCTTAGTGTCAGTCTGGGAAAATGTATGACTTTTTTTTTACTTTTTAACACAATTGAAAAGGGAGTAGTGTGCTAACTATAGAACTTTATATTACCATGTCAAAGTGGATTAATCATTGAAAGTAATGACGTAGTCATATAAATCAACTTTTTGTAAATACTTATTATGCATAATCACTAAAGCAAGAAGAATATATCTTCTGCCTTTTTAGTGTATGGAGATGTCATAAAGAGTGAAAGAGTCTTATTTATTTTGCATTCATTTTGTTTATTTTTTTATTTTCTAGTTTTTAACTAGATTAAAAGTGATATTTGTGAAATTATAGCATACCTTTATTAAAATGGATTTACATATAATGTATAAAATAGTCTGGAAAATATATCTTGAAGTAAATATATATATATATATATATGTTTATAAATACATATATTTTTCCTCCTGCAGTGGATAAGTAACCGTTGCCCATTTTGCTGGCATACAATTTGTTATCTAAATAAAGCTCAGGGTCCATAACTAAAATTCACTCCTTCATTCACCGAACATTGATGCAACAACCACTAAATCCTAACCCATTCTGGACTCTGGGGGTCAGTGAAGGAAACAGACACATTCACTCTGCTCAAGCAGCTACTGTTCAACCAGGGAAGTTAGACAATAAGTAAATTTAAAAGCACTGTCAGTGTTAAATTTAAGTTTGCAAAACACAAATCAGGGTAAAAATAAGCAATTTAGAGGGTAGTAGCTCTCCTACAGTGAGGTAGTCAGAAAAGACTTCTCTGTTAGGATAAAATTTCAGCAGAGACCTGAAGGAAGCAAAAGATGAGCCATATGGTATCTGAGTGATGTGTGCTCCAGAAAGACTGAGCAGCAATTGCAAAATCCCTGAAATGAAAGTGTACCGGGCAAGGAGGCCAGTGGCACTGAGTACAGTAAATGGAGGGGCCCATAGCTGGAGATGAGGTCAAATATGCCGACGAATGTCCCATCATGGAGATCCTTGCAGACCAGGCAAAGGACTTGAATTAAATCGTGATACGAGAAGACCGTGGCAAATTTCTATCTAAATTACGATTACCCTTGGTAAAGCCAGGATATGCTGACTTTTCTGAGGTGAATAATGACTAGGGAGTAAGGACAGAAATAGACCAGTTAAGAGACTATAGAAATAATCCAGGAAACCAATGATGGAGATATGGTCCCTGATCTTTATAGCAATGAAAATTGTGAGAAATGGTGAGATTCTGGCTAGATTTTAAAGGAACGGCCCAAGTATATTTTTATAAATATTCTTAACATCCGGTAAATTATGTCAAACATTTGAATAGATTTGTTTTTAGCATTCTAATTTGTTTTACTCTCTAAATAAGGAGACACCAGAGGCAATCCATACCAGCTAACCTCTTATTCTGTTGGAAAAGAAAATTGCAACCTACAGACTACATTTATAAATCTGTAAAAAATAACTCAGGGGAACATTTTTGTAACAAAAATTTGAAATTATCTATTTATCTATCTAACTACCTACCTATCTACATATCTGGTGTATGTATTATTTTGAGTAAGTGTGTGTGTGTGTGTGTGTGTGTGTGTGTGCGCGTGCACGTGCTCCCATACATATATAGATATATGACTTGAATAACTATGGCAGTATATTTTTCTAAAAATAAAACAATGAGGAAATATTCTGTTCAATAAAGCCCACGAAAAACTCAAAATTAATTTAAATAATGTAAATTATGTACTTTTTATTGAGGTATACTTGACACACAAAATTATATTAGTTTCAGGTGCCACATAATAATTCAAAATTTTATATATTGCAAACGATCACCACAATAAATCTAGTTAATATCCATCACCACACATAGTTACAAATTTTTTCTTCTGATGAGAATTTCTAAGATTTACACTTTTTGCAACATTCAGATATGCAACACAGTATTATTAACCTGTAGTCCCCATATAGTATCTTACATCCCCGTGACTTATTTACTTTATAACTGTAAGTTTGTACCTGTTGACTCTCTTCACTCATTTCACCCCCCACCCAACCCCCACTTCTGGCAACAACCAATCTATTCTTTGTAATCTATGAGCCTGTTTTTTTCTTGTTATTTTTCTTTTATGTTTTTGTCTTTTGTTTTAGATTTCATATATAACTGAAATCATATGATATTTGTCTTTCCCTGTCTGACCTATTTCACTTTGCATAATGCCTTCAAGGTCAATCCATGTTGTTGTAAGTGGCAAGATTTTATTCTGTATCTCTATATCTCTAGGTTCCACATGCAAGGATTCAATCAACTGTGGATGGAAAATATTGGGGAAAAAAATTTTCAGAAAGTTCCAAAAGGCACACCTTGAAGTTGCTGCACACTGGCAACTATTTACATAGCATTTACTTGTATTAGGCATTACAAGTAATCTAGAGAATATTTAAAATATATGGAAGGCTGTGCATAGGTTATATGTAAATACCACTTCCATTTATATAAGGAATTTGAGCATGCTTGGATTTTGGTACCTGCAGGGGTCCTGGAGCCAATCTCCCATGGATACCAAAGGATGATTGTATATACCACATTTTCTTTATCCATTCATCTCTCAATGGACATTTGGGTTGCTTCCATATCTTGGCTATTGTAAATAATGCTGCAATGAACATGGGGTTGCATATGTCTTTTTAAGTTAGTGTTTTTTTTGTTTTCTTTGGATAAATACCCAGAAATGAAATTGCTGGATCATACAGCAGTTCTATTTGTAACTTTCTGAGGAAACTCCATACTGTTTTTCATAATAGCTACACCAATTTATACTTCCACCAACAGTGCACAAAGATTTATTTTTCCTCACATCCTCTCCAACACTCATTTTTTTGTCTTTTTGATAATAGCCAGTGTAGCATATGTGAGGTGATGTCTCATTGTGTGTGTGTGTGTTTTTTTTTTTAAGAAGATGTTGGGGGTAGGAATTTATTAATTAATTTATTTTTGCTGTGTTGGGTCTTCGTTTCTGTGCAAGGGCTTTCTCTAGTTGTGGCAAGCAGGGGCCACTCTTCATCGCGGTGCGCGGGCCTCTCACTATCGTGGCCTCTCTTTTTGCGGAGCACAGGCTCCAGACGCGCAGGCTCAGTAGTTGTGACTCACGGGCCTAGTTGCTCCGCGGCATGGGCATGTGGGATCCTCCCAGACCAGGGCTCGAACCCATGTGCCCTGCATTAGCAGGCAGATTCTCAACCACTGTGCCACCAGGGAAGCCCTCATAGTGGCTTTGATTAACATTTCTCTGATGATTAGTGATGTTGAGCATCTTTTCATGTACGTGTTGGCCTACAGTTCTTTAGATATTTTTTGAGCTAACACTGTATTATAGGGCTATTTATGCATATGTTCAGAGAGTTCTCAGAAGACTTTATCTTGAACTTATTCAGAGTCCCAGAAGTAGATGTAAAATCATAAATATGTATGTAAATATCAACAGCAGTATTTGTTCCATAATGATCTTAAAATTACTCTTTGGAAACTTCTCCCTGCAATACTCAGCATAGAATTGCAATGAAGAGTTTTGATGTAAAACCAAATTCATACAGAAATTATGTTTTTAAGTATATTACATGCATCTAGAAAGTCTAAAAATATATACTCTACATTTGAATATGTATCTGTTTTTGAATATAATGATATTCTTTGTTTTCAGAGCATTTTTCTTTTTTAAGCTCACTTAAAAAATAAATGAAAATGCTTAATATTCTCTGAAGCACATATTCTCATTATAGTTTTATTTCCAAAATTTTTATTTACTTTCCCTTTACCATTTCCCCCCTCTCTCTTCTTCTGCATGGAGGGAGGGTGTACATGTATAAAAATGATGGTCATGCTTGTATGAGCTGAGAAGAATGAAAAAAAAAAGCATTTTTATTTTATTTCTTTTAAACCTCAACTTGGATTCAGTTTATGAGCACTGTGACAGAATGCCATTTCACTGTGTCACTTTGAATTCAGAATAACATTATGCAACTTTATATATCTCTACAAGGCACAAGATATTGTTGTTTTTTTTTTTTTTAAGAAACAAACTATTCTTACTTTATACTTACGTCCTATTGCACTGAGGAAAGAATGAAAAAATAAAAAGTGCCCTATATGTTGTTAAGTATTATAGCAATAGAAACAATGACAAAATTGGGGTAATATAACTTAAAAAAAATTTTTGTCACATCTAAAAATTAGGCGATAGGTTACATTTAAAATAAGAGAGAGTAAGGTATTTTAAATTCAGAAATTTCATTCTTACATGAAAAGTTAAATGAAATACATTTTTAGTCAGTAGTTTTTATTTCCTACTGTATAAATGAGAATAAATATATACTTATTGGATATAAATATAAAGTTACATGAGTTAAAAACATTCAAGAACGGAAAATACATGTTTATTTATAGGCACACTGTGGTTTTCTTGTTACTGATCAAGAAATTTAGGCAATTAAATAGTGGGATGAATACTTAAATTGTACAAAAGAACAATTTTAATGTCTTGAATAATTTCTAAGCCAGTTCTGTGCTATTTCTACAAAATATCTATCTGGAACTAACAAGTAATGATAACATCTGTTTAAAATAAAGAATGGTAAAGTGATTTCCTATTTATTTCAAAATAAGTAAAACTTTTTTGGAATTAAAAAATCCTTACTATTTTGCTGTTACTTGGCAATATTATTTCATTTCAAATAACCATAACTGATCACAGTGAATCCAAGGTGAATTATTTTCTTTTTCCTTAAAAACAGAAGAGATAAAATATTTTATTCTTCACCAGAATTTTAAATAAATAGGCTAAACTCTCAACTGGTCTCATTGGACAATTTTATTTATGTCCCATTAGTCACTAAAACTCATTTTCTTTTTGACATGTCAAATAGCAGGGGAGTGAATTCACATCAAATGATTTGGTAGCATAGCACCATCATGTGGTTAATTTTTGAATAACTCTTAGAAAAAATAAAAATAAAATTAGGAATACCTTGTTTTATATAACCAAGCATACACCTCAATTTATTGTTTAAAATATTCCTGTTTTTGTCAAACAAACATGAAAATTTCAAAGAAAAATACGTGGTGTTTTTTTCTGTAAATATTATGCTCCTGTTTTTGTAAATACTTATCTTCATCTTCTTTTTAAACATCTCACTTCCCTAGTCTCATCAACTCTCAACTAGCCCCCAAGTTGACATAACCAATGAACATTGTTTACTGCCTTGTAGACATTTCTAACTTGTGTGTGTTAGTCTTTTCACACTCAAAATGTCCAAAGCTGAATTCCTTGTCTTCTCCCAACCAAAGCGTGCCTGTTCACATTTTCTCCTTCCTGGATAAGGCCCTACATCCTCTCCAGTTCCTTAAAGCAGAAATCTAAGCTTATTCTTATGCTGCTTCCATTACCATGAACTCCCCTTTCCGAATAGGGCGGGAAGCCTGATCACTGATTCCTTCTGAACTTGGATTAAAATTTCCCTTTCTCCTCTTCATGGGTTGACTTACAACAATCCTTGTTACTCTTTTCCACCACTTCAAGGGCTATTTTCTGAGCCACACACCTTATGTTCATCCATTTACTTTATGAGTGAATGGTTGAAACCTACATCTGTTTATTTTACTCGCACTCCTAATCTGTTTCTGACTCCTATCACTAGTAAGATAAAGAGCAAATAGTATATTTTCTATTATCATCTTCTTCATACACACACACACACACACACACACACACATACAGACACACACTCACACACACATTCACCTGCTACATTCCAACCACACCAAACTCATTGCAATTTCTATGGAAGATGCTGTACTATTCTTCCTTCTGCATAGAAGGCACCACCCTACATGAGCATTTTATTAATTTTTTCCTGTTCTTTAACATGGCTGTTACTCATGTCCCTCACCAAAGAATTCCTTGAGTCCCTCAGGGAAAGTTGATCCCTCCTTACTTTCTTCCCCAAATGTTACCATTTCTGTCCAAGCACCTATGAGACTTAAAGGTACTCATATTCTAAATGCATCTGCTTCTTTCTACTATAGTTTAAGCCCCTAAAGACACTTTGCCATATCTATATCTGTGTCGCCATGATAAAGGAAATGCTTAAAATATACAGGGTGTTTAAATTTCTTTTTAAAAAAAATCATGTTGGTTTATTGTTTTAATTTCAGATGCAATACTTTTCTTAGTATTCACATACCATGCAGAGTTCAACATGTTTTTAAAGTATTTAGAAAAATATTGCTTTACTGATTATATAAATGAGAAATATGAAGTTCATTGGAGAAAAGTAAATTTTTCAAGACTACACAACTTGCAGTAAATTATAGAACATATTTGAAAAGCATATACTTTCAACTATTGTGAAGAACAATATATATTAGAGGTAAAATGTGAGAATGGACATTCAAGAAGTTAAAAAGAATTCCCCCTCCCCCAATGGTCATAACTTACACTGCATGTGCCTATAAAACGTATATCTTGCTTAGGCATTAGTAACAGTTGATGAAATCTTTTCTTTCTTAGGGAAAATATCACCACAAGCCCTCAAATAAAAGCACTATATGTTCTTCCAATTCTTTTTTATTTTGTTTTATCTTAGTTACTGAATTTGTTCCAAAAATTATTGTCACTGAAATATGGCTTAGAAACGATGCCATGATTCTTAAGTTGATTCATTAAAATTATCAAAAATTTGCAATTCTGCACAAAAACCTAGAGTTGATAACTTGACCACAGAAAAATTAAATTCATTTCTAGTAAATAGTTCTGTAAAAAATTTTTTACAGATAAGGTATATTAATTATATGTTTCTTCATTTTAATATTTTTACTTTACAGACACTTTTTGTCTGGTAATTCTATTGTTCTTTTAAATTTTTAGAAATGAAATACTGTTAAAATTTGTCAAAACTAAAATCTACATTTTAAAAATGGCCACATTTCACTGTTTCCCCTTTATGATAGGGGCATTCTCATCTGATAATGTGACAACTTTTCTCCATCAGATAACTGCTTGACATTTTTTGTATGTGTGACACTGAGTTGAATTTCTTCCTCAGTGATGACGGGATATACCAGACCCTCCCATAGCTCCCTCTCACATAAACACACACGCATTCTTCCCCATCTACCCCTGACACACACAATATAGATCTGTATTCCAAGTTTTGGATTTTTCCATAGCACTTATTACCACTTGGGATGCTACCATTTGCTTATTTATCTTATGTCCCATTACACTATTTTCCTCATAAATCTTACCACTAACTGAAAAGTATTATTTACTTATTATTCGTTCTGGCTCTCCCTCTCTCTCTAAAAAAAATTGACTTAATTTAACTCATGAACCAAGATATCCTCAATTCCTACTGTGACAAAATAAAATCTACTCAAATATTTAATTCAATTTATGCAGAATTAAATTGAATAAATCAATTAAAGAAGTAGGTACAGACATCATCTATGGATGATTTAATATGAGACTTGAGTAGTGGTAGAGTTTTAGACTAATTTATTAGCTAATAGGAAAGTCTAGCAAGGAGTAAATGAATTGATTACTGTATTGTTAAAAAAATTAAGTTTGAGGAACTTGATTTTCCTTTAAAATGATGCTTGATCTGAAAGTCTTATCTTTATAGTTTAGCCTTGTATCATAAACCTCCCTTACAAGAGCTTGTTCCTAGTGTCTTTTTATCTTTGTTCAGCCTGGTATAAATCTGCTTTCTTGTTGCTTGTCTTGAAAAGCATCTTCTCTTTCAGATACATTTACAGCCTTCAGTTATCTGGGTTCACTGACAATTTTCCTTTCCATTCACTGTTAAGACCTATGATATGACTGAGAGAGTAGAGTCATTTCTAAAGGATACATTTTGTTAAGAGTGAGGACTCTACTGTGATGGTGAAAATGGTACATGTTAATCATAAAAAAATGAACCAGTAGAGAAGAGCAGAAAGTAAAGAGCCATGAAAGCACAAGCAGTTGTGGGTCAGAGCATAGTATATGTGAGCCTTCTCCTCAGGGTCTTCCAGGCTGAAATCAAGGTGTAGGCCGCTGCTGCGACTGATCTGAGGCACAGAGTTTTTTCCCAAGATTACTTGTTTTGGCAGAACTCATTTCTTTATGGCTTTATGACTGTGGGCCCTACTTTTTTGCTGACTGTTGGTCAAGATCCAGTCTCAGTTCCCAGAGGCACCCCAGGCACTTGTCAGGTGGGCTCCTATATCACAAATTTACTTCTTCAAGGCCAGGAGATCATCTGCAGTACCTCCTTCTACTAAGGCTCACATGATTACATCAGACCCTTCAAGCAAAATCTCCCTTGTGGTTAACTGAATGTTAAGTGATTAAAGACCCTGATTATATTTCAATCATTTATTTTTCCATAAAACTTAACAAATTCAGGGGGTGATATCCCATTCGGTTCAGAGGCCCGTCACACACTCAAGGGCAGCAAATTTTACAAGAGATTATAGAAGAGGTTATCTTGTCCTTGGGGGTGAGAATTTTGGGGACACCTTGGGAATTCTGTCTACCAAAGCTACTTTTCAAATTCCTCAAAATATAACTCTAGCTATCCATTTTCACTCAACATTATCTGGAAACATGATGAGGCCTGGAAGAGCACAGGGAATTATTCTTTTGTATTTTATGCCAAAAATTGTTTATCCCTCTTTGAAATGAGAAAATATTTTGGTACTTTAATATTTTATGTAGTTTTTCATGACCTGGATCTCAGCAAAGTAAAAGCAGAGAAAGTGGCTAAAAACAAAGAATCAGAAAGATTATAGCTTGCCCAATTTTTTCCTTTTTTATTCTAATGAACAATTAAATATATCCTATTCCATTTCTTTTTTAAATTTATTCATTTATTTTTATTTATTTGGTTGTTCCAGGTCTTAGTTGTGGCTCGCCAGCTCCTTAGTTGCAGCAGGTGGGCTCCTTAGTTGCAGCATGCAAACTCTTAGTGGCAGCATGCATGTGATCTAGTTCCCTGACCAGGGATTGAACCTGGACCCCCTGCATTGGGAGCACAGAGTCTTAATCACTGCGCCACCAGGGAAGTCCCTCCATTTCTTCACAGTTTAGGTTTCTTACTGTACAACTCCCTACGATATTAATTGTTTCCTGAAAATTCTGGTTTCACTAACCTTCCTTTATCGAAACATCTTGAGGACAAAGGAACTACTCAACTAAATTCTATTTAATCAATCATTTTCTTACTTTTCTAGAAAGGTTCATAAAACTGAATGCACCCCAAGCAGTACCACAAAATTTTCTATTTATTGTGCGAGAGCTAAATTATTTCCACTTCATAATAATGGATTTCTGTTATGGAATATGATTCATTTCCCAACAATAATAAAAAATCCTGTTTTTTCTATACTTGTTTCAAATAAGAGGATTTTTGTTGATTACAAAGTTAGATGAATTTCATTCCTCGGTGCCACCCCACCCCACCTCCTTCACAAAGAGTGGTGGGTAGTCTGTCAGATGAGTCGGATAAAGTCAATTAGAGAGAGATTGGTGTTGATTTTTGTTTTTGCTCTTTCTGAGCTATCTGGTTTTATACAATGGCATTGCCTAAGGGCCAGGGTCACGAAGAGGTAAGGCCCTCTAGGATATTATTGTGGCATTTCTCCTACAATTTTCTTCAGTTGTTTGATCACTGCAGGAGATAAGTTTTCAGTCATAAAAGAATATCTGTATGTACAGATAGTTTCTTTCATCTCACTCTTTATCACCCTGCCCACTAAATATTTGTCTGCTGTGACAGGTCAGGAGTTCTTAAAAGGCATAGATTATGTCTAATCTCCTAAAACAAAATATAGGAAAGGTTTTGGAATTCTCCCTTCATTCCTGGGTTTGAAATGAACTCCAAAGTGGGAAGTCAAGTCCATCAGAGAGCAGTGACATGTTAATTAACTAGGTAAATAAAATTGAGATCTTGTCTAGAAAGAATTTGCCTAATCCTACAGACAATCAGAAGCATTCCGATGTCTAGGAGAAGTATAGAGGGAAAGGATGAACAATTGGTACTAATTTCTACATTTTAAGAGAAGTTAATTCTGGGCCAAAAAAGGGGGTAAGTATCAGTCAAGGCAGCTCAAATAGCCTTCTAGGCAAAAGGACCTGAGGTGATAAAATCAAAATCGTCTTACACTAGAAGTTAGGGGTAACTATGATAAAAAAATTGTATTGTTTAACAATCATCGAGATGGCATTTAGAGTTTACAAAACATGAAATATTTCTATATGTTCTTTAACTTAAACTAGCTTGTACAGCTTATAAATTATACATCACTCAGGTATCTCTTATGGCACCTGATTTCTCTTGAATACATCAAATGATGGGGGACTTACTACTTATTCAAACAACTCAGTCATTAAACAAGATGGCAAACCTTATTTATCTTTGCCTCATTCTGTCCTCCTGGAATGTATCCCAGATCTTACCACCATGTAGGCAATCAACACTTTTTAAAATTAATTTAGTTTTGAACGGTTTCGTTTGAGATTTCTTTTTTTAGCTTAAAGTAAATGAAAAGTCTTAGCAAGAAGAAGACAGAAATTGAAGAAAATCAGTATTCTATGTAAACAGGTATGAGCTGAATAAATAAAAATATAAAAACTAAAAGAAAGCATTGAGTCCAAGGCAAAGAAATGCATGAATAAAAATTGGACGAATTAAACAAAATAAGGGGAACGATTACAGGGAAGATAAAGATGGATCCCCCTGAGTGAAAATTACTGTGAAAGAAACTTAATGTCAAGTCCAAGAAGTGTTACTGTTTGCTATAATAAACTTATAGATTTGTGAGTTTTTAAGGATTTCACAGTGATTTTCTTTCTTTTCTTTTCCCTTCTTCACTGGAAAAGCATAAAACAGCAATCTTGTCCTTAAAAGAGAGAAATATACCCACTTTATTTCCCTCAGGTGTACTGAGGCAAAAAAGAGATATGTTGACACAGCAATTAGCACATCATGGGAGTCATACCAGAGGGAATTAATTTAGAAAACAGAAACTTCTAAAGGTCCCAGAAAATCACTATGTTAATTAACTATGTTAATGTTAATTTCATGTCTTAGTTTGTCATACGTGATTAGAAGTCATAGCCAGTGACCTTAAAGTTTTCATTTTAATAAAGCACTACAGCAACATCATATTTCTGTAATATAATATTTCCAGTTACTGGGAACATAAAACTAATATTCAGAAAAATGTAAATATAAGCAGTGTAAAGTGAAAAATCAACGATCAGTGACTCCAAGGACAAATTACATCCAAATATTTTGTCTCATGTTATTCTTTAATCCTATATATTCAAAGCCTTAATTCTTGGTCATATATCCTGATCATGCATTACCGTGCCTACTAATTCTATGTGTAATGCTGACAACACAAAGGACCAAAACTCTGGATATAGTCCTTGGCAGCAAAAATACCTAGACATTAAAAGTATTCAATAGAAAAGGATATTATTGTCAAAATAATAAAAACTGTCCAAGAAAAAAACATAGTTTGCTACACCAAAGTTTTAGCTGGAATCTAAAAGTATCATTTCAATTTTGTTGTATTTTTAATTACTGCTTAATTCCACCAGATGTCAGTACTGGATAAGAGCATCCTTAATAGGTACTTGATCTCCTGCAGTTGTAACCACTCACGTGAAAGGAATAAGCCCTATCTAGCACATATGTGTGCATATGTCATTTAAATGTATGCAGCTGATGACATGTACAAGTTACCCAGACACTTCTACAACTGGTCGACTCTTTTCTTAAAATGTTTAACTTGTACTTCCCTTACCCACTAATTATTAAAGGGAAATGACCATTTGATATTAACTTGCAAATTACTCTGTCCACCATCGTTGCCACATCCTATATGAATGTATCTCCTCACTTTTGATTTGTCCTCGCTACAGCCGTTGGATTTTGAAACAAAGAAGGCTTATACTTTTAAAGTAGAGGCCTCCAACCTGCACCTTGACCACCGGTTTCACTCTGCGGGCCCTTTTAAGGACACTGCCACAGTGAAGATCAGCGTGCTGGATGTGGGCGAGCCGCCGGTTTTCAGCAAGCCCCTCTACACCATGGAGGTTTACGAAGACACTCCAGTTGGGACCATCATTGGCGCCGTCACTGCCCAAGACCTCGATGTCGGCAGCAGTGCCGTAAGGTAAGAAAAAGAAATGTTTTCTTTTCTGTGTCAGAAAGAGAAAGAAAATAAAACAACACTCTGACCAGGCTTGCATGAATTATTTAGAGAATAGTGCTTGAAAATGGAATCACTTTACATAGTAAGTATAAGAATAGAAGAGAAAACATAGGATTTGAACAAAAACATCTGATATCAATCCCTGTAACAGGGTTTAGTAGTGACCTGATGTTGGGCTTGTCACTCATGCTGGTCAACCTCAATTTTTTTATCCACAAAAGGGATTTAATAGTAAGCCTAAAAGGATGATTCTCATGAATAATGATATTAAGATACTTTCACAGTGCCTGAAATATCATAGATATATAATGCATTTTTCAATTATTCTAAAATCTCTGTCTCTTACCCAAAGTTAGTGCTTGAAAAAGATTGTTTTACCATTTTAAATTTGCAGCTCATTTTTTCACTGTGGCAGTTGTATATGCTGATGGAAGCACAATTAGAGTCAGTCTTAAGGTAAGAGGCATTGTGGAGTTGCTCAAAGCCCAGACTTCGCAAGGAGCTCCTTACTGGCATAAGGCTGCTTGGTAGTGAGTCAACAAAGCAATCGATGGAATAAGAAAGAGTAAGAAAATGCCGCCCCCCATAAATGTCACTTGCATTGCTGAAACATGGTGGAATTCCCTTTTCCTCCCTTATAAATCGATCCTACAACGTATTTTGAGACTTGTTCTGATTCAACTTTGCTTCCTCTGTATGCTTAATCCCTTCCAGGTGCCCACGTGCCTACAAGAACGGGGTGGGGGGGAGGAAGAAATGAACATACATACAAAACAGGAACAGACTCACAGACTTTGCAGTTGCCGATAGGGAGGGGGTGTAGGGGAGGGAAGGACTGGGATTTGGAATTAGCAGGTGCAAACTAAAAGGAGAGAGAGAGAGAAAAACGTGATTTGTTCCAAATCTTCTAACTCTAAAGGGTTGAAGCTTATAGTATGCAAAATCCAAACCAAAGAACACATTAAGTAGGTTTTTAAAGCAAAACACCACTCTGTTGACATAGGAAAAATACATAGACATACATCTCACAAGATTTTAAGCCAAGGGGTAATTAATGGTTAAAAAAAAAAAAAAAAAAGCATCCTTTCAGTGGTATTCTCAACACATTAATAGCATAGAGAAAAATTTCAGGATATGGCTTGAGAGCATGAAAGCTCTGCTCTTTGTATTTGTCTGAATCCACCCTCCAAAGTCACCTGAACACTTTCCTTCTTGAAGCATGTCTGTGATCAAGAGAGAACTAAAAAAGCACATTTGTCTTGGGAAAGGGAAGAAAAAGAGCAATTATTGAGTGCCCCTACACGTCAGGTTGAATGCTGGCTCATTTCCTCATTGGGTTCAAGTTGTTCTACATGCTCATATTACAGCATGATTCACTGTCAGTTAAACTCCAGAGAAGTCTATTTATTACCAGTGTTCACAGGGGCATTCTCAAGAATCTGCTATGTTAGTAGTTGCTATACATTAATCTGTCATCATTCATCAATCTTGTTCCTGAATACCCTGAGTGTGCTGTTGGTCATTGTGAAAGTGGAAAATGCCTGCTGAGTGGATTCATAAGTAATTTCAAGAATGTAAACAGAATGGAAGAAATATTGAAGGCTGTAAAAATGTAATAAAAAGGTAAATAAACATGGATTGAAATTCTCTACAGTTCAATAGATGAGAATTGTGGGACATAGTGGGACACAATATCTTAGGGAACATGCTAAGTTGTTTAATTTACTATATGTACTATTTTTTTATTTTGCTTTATTTTTATTTTATTTTATTTTTTTGACTGCATTGGGTCTTCATTGCTGCGCGTGGGCTTTCCCTAGTTGTGGCGAGCAGGGACTACTCTTCGTTGCGGTGTGCGGGCTTCTCATTGCAGTGGCTTCTCTTGTTGCGAAGCCCGGGCTCTAGGCATGCGGGCTGCAGTAATTGTGGCTTCCGGGCTCTAGAGTACAGGCTCAGTAGTTGTGGCATGGGGGCTCAGTAGTTGTGACTCATGGATTCTAGAGCCCAGGCTCAGTAGTTGTGGCTCACGGGCTTAGTTGCTCTGCTGCATGTGGGATCTTCTTGGACCAGGGCTCAAACTTGTGCCCCCTGCACTGGCAGGTGGATTCTTAACCACCAGGGAAGTCCATATGTTCTATTTTGAATACTGATAATAGCAAGATGAGGTCGAGATATGAATAAAATATTATTTTAATGAAATACTTTAAAACCAAAATATCAGAGAGTTGACAAGTAAAAAATACCACCCAGTAAAGGTAAGGTGAGAATTACAAACTTCTAAATATAAGAAAATGATTAGATCAAGACCCTGGTGTGAAGAATAAAAGAAGACTACATTTTAGAGAAATTGTCCAGGTACAAGCCTATTTTCTTTACCTGTTTGTTTGTTTGTTTTTGATGTCACAGAAACTAGTGTCTGAAAGTGCTACTTTATGTGAAATGAAATAGTATCCCCACTCTTTTTTCTAATGGGCAGCAGCCTGACTCACTGAAGCTGCAGACAGAGATGGATTTAATTGATCCCCGTGAGGGGTTGTCAAAAGACAGAGGAGCTTTTGAATCAACATGAAAGTTGTCTTACTTTCATGTTCTTGGAGTAAACAATAAACTTGAATCATGTCAGTTGAGGAATGTGGGGTATGGATCATCTCTTCTTGGTCTGAATGCATGTTTGATCACTTAAGAATGATAGTAAAAATATGTTATAAAAAATAAGTATCAAAATGACAAGTTACTTGTCATGTGTAGGTATGCTCTGTTTGTTTTGTCTTCCTTTGCTTTACTGCATTTACTGCTCTGCATTACCCTTTTCATAGGATTATTGTGGAAGGTATTAATTTAAGATTAGGTTATTCCACACCACTGGGTATTTTATAAATATTATTACTTCATCATCACTGAGCACAGCAAAGAGGCAGAAAGCAATGACATTAACCAGGGATTGCAAAACCTTAGAAGAAAGGTTCAGTTAGGTGTAATGCCCCCAAATATACCATATCCTGTCCCCTCTTGTCGTGAGCTTAATTTCTAGTTATTGTTTCCTTTGCGTTTCTAGGCTTTGCCTTTAGATGAACTGATTTCCTGTTTCTAATATTCTATATCCTTTGACACTCTTATTATATAGTTCATGGGAATGATTTCTAGTGAGTCCAATAGGAGTGTAATGAGGGTACCTACCATTAGTGAGGTGGGGCAGTCTCTTAAGAAATGAAATTTAAAACGGGTGACTATTCAGTTACATCAGAAATTAATATTTGTTTTGGATATAAGTGATTTAAGTTATAGAGAGATTTCAGTGGATAATTCTGCTCAGTATGTGCTATTTTTCTTTTGTTCCAAACATTTAAAAATCTAAGTTATCCTATGAATGAATTTCAAAATAAAATTTAATTAAAGTATTTTTCTGTATAAAATGAGAAAATGGACAATTCCATTCTAAACCTACTCCATGTAAGATGGGTTGGATAAGAGACTGATAATGTAAACTAAAATCTATTTTATGTATATAAACGTCCATGTGTAAATTATTATAATATTTAGTAGAACAATTGAATGGTTTATTTTTCAAGTTACCTCCTTTTGTTTGATATGTCCAACCAAAACCCATCGCGTAAAATCAAGTAGTGAAATTGATTAATAAATAGAAAACCATTATCAATTATCATAAGTAAAAAGTAATACATAAAATAATTAATAACTGGTTGTTAAAACATAAATGTCTAAATGAGTCCCACTTAAAATTATCTTATATTCCATATCTGGTCTGTTCCATGCACTTTTGGAAACATTTTTGTATCACTTGAAATTGATTTTTTCATTGTGGATTAGGAGGCTATCAGAGTAGCTGATTTTCATTTGAGGGCCCTTTCCAATACACCAGAAATCTTATTTTGTGGACAAAAACCTAAGCTCAAATACAAAACAAGCTTAGAGAATGAGAAGAAACAGAGGCCCCATTTATCAAGTGATATCCTAGAGCAACATATATAATTTACTTTAAATATTAATTAAATGAAATGGTAAAAACTTGAAAACTTGCTCGCTTTCTATTTTTCTCTTATTTAACAAGATTTTTGTAAGAATTAAATGAGGTATTGGTATAAAATATTTTATTTTTAAAATTTTTTATAGATTGTATATTTTTTAGATAAGATTACGTTCACAGCAAAATTGAGAGAAGATACAGAGATTTCTCATATGCCCGTTGCCACCACACATACATAGCCTCCCCCTTTAGCAGCATCCCCCACTGGAGGGATACATTTATTGCAGTGATGAACCTACATTCACATCATAATCATTCAAAGTCTATAGTTAACTTTAGGATTCACTCCTGGTGTTGTGCAGTCTGTGAATATATTTATTATGACACGTATCCATCATTGTAATATCATACAGAGTATTTTCACCACCTTAAAAATCCTCTGAGCTCTGTTTATCCCTCCCCACACCAATTCCTGACCTTTTCACTGTCTCCATAGTTTAGCCTTTACACAGCGTCATATAGTTGGAGTCATACAGTATTTTCAGATTGGCATCTTTCTCTATTTACGTAAAGCTTTCTCCATATCTTGTCATAGTTTGATAGCTTATTTCTTTTTAGTGCTAAAATGTATTCTGTTGTCAGCATGTACCACAGTTTATTTATCCACTCACCTACTGAACATCTTGAGTGTTCTTTAAGTCCTAGGAATTACTAATAAAGCTGCATAAATAGCCATCTACAGGTTTTTAACCTGGACATAAATTGTCAGCTCCTGTGTGTCAATACCAAGGAGTGCAATTACTGGATCAGATGGCAAGAGTATGTTGAGATTTGTAAGAGACCACCAAACTATCTTCCAAGGTGGCTGTGTCATTTTGCACTCCCATCATCAATGAATGAGAGCACCTGTTGCTTCACATCCTTGACAGCATTTGTTGTTGCTGGTGTTCTGGATTTTGGCCTTTCTATTAAGTGTGTAGTGGTACCTTATCGTTGTTTCAATTTGCATTTCCCAGATAACATATGATGTGGAACATCTTTTCATGTGCTTATTTGCCATTTGTATCAATATATCTTCTTTGGTAAGATGTTTGTTAAGGTCTTCCACCCGTTTTTAATTGGGTTGTTCATTTTCATATTGCTCAGTTTTAAGAATGCTATTTTTTTCCAGTGCATACAAATAAGCAACAAAAGGTTTGCCTTTCTTTCATATTCTCAACTACAGATACAATCTCATTGTAAAAGAGAGATTATGATGGATGCATTTCTTGTTAAGAGTATGTATGAAGCTTATACATACTCAATTGTCTCACTGAGTCTAACTTGCGCTGAGTTTCTGGACAATGGTTACCTGTGGATGACAAGGAGAGATTACAGATATGCAAACCTGAAATATTATAAAACTCAGGACTAGAATTAAGAAATATGAAAATGAAGGTCATCAAAACTCCACTTTTCTCTTTACCTTTGTTCGCAGAATTAAATTCCGTCCAATTAAAACAGTATCTTACCCTCTATTTCATGGCCTTCATCCTAGACTTCTGCCATTTTAGGTGGCAAAACCACATGCATCTTCATTGCTATTCTAACTCACTTCTCTTTCTTCTTATCAGTGTTGTCTTTTACACATCTTTCATATTCACTAAAGACACTATATAACTCTATCAAGGTATTTGTCATTTTTAGCTTATTACATAAATATATATTTACTTTTTTAACCACCATCTTCAAAACGCAGAAAATGAAGGGGTGCTGGAGAGTTAAGAATATTTCCTTGTTCTTTCAAATACTATATGCAAAATTAATTTAATTTTAAAATTTTCTTGATGTATTTATACTAATATATAAAGCAACTGGTTAATGAAATGTAGAATGTTTATGTATGTATTCAAGTTCAAAAAATAATTCTCTCTCTCTTGAGTCCTAAACACTAAGTGTAGCACAGTTGTGAAAAAGTCAACTAGGGCAAACTCCCCACATGTTAACATGTTTAGCTACTACTGCAATGTCTAAATTCCACACTCCTTTTTATTTTTTTCCTGTAGTTTCTTTGAAATATTTTATAATATAAGTTTCTATCTGCTTTTTCTTTCTTGTCTACCATTTGTACACAATATCTCTATTCTTTTTATTTTACATTTTTTGCATTTTTTATCTACTTATGTTCTCTATACATTTTCAAATAATCTAAAAATTTACAATATTTCTTTCAGTGGTATTTATTCCTAGCTGTTGTTAAATGCCAGTGGTTTTCTCCACTTAGAATTAATTAACTAATTCATGAAAGATAGTTTCTGATAAAGAGACGAACATGCTTTTTGTAAGGTGAGCTTTAAAAATGCTTTCTTATGTAGAGTCCAGTTACTTGTTTGGTATAACTCTAATTACTCATTCATATTCTAGTTTCTATTATTTAACAGAGAGCAAAATAATTTATTCTTATGGCTTGTTCTCTTAAAAAAATACTGAAAGTTCTGATAGCAATTGGGAAAAAACATTTTACCCATAAGGTTATATATGTATTAAGATAAAATTGTTAATCCTTTTTGAGTACTGCTTACCTTATCTCTTTCAGTTAGCATTCACATTGTGAATATTTGCAAGAGACACATCTGGTAGAGGACTTTTCTCCAAAATATACATTCTTAAAAGTCTAAGATGAAGGAGATGAAATAGAGGATGAGAAACTATTTTAATTGGAGGGAATAGAATTGTGGCACAAAGGTAAAGAAAAAAGTTGAGATTTGGTAAACCTCATTTTCAGATTTTTTTTAATGCTAGTTCTGAGTTGTTTAATATCAATGACTTGATTTGCATATCTGTAATCTCTCCTTAATCTTCCTGCTTAACCATTGCCCAGAAACTCAGCAGAAGCCACTTCCAGTGAAACAATTGACGATATGTAAGCTTCCTACAGGTGCTTATCAAATTATTCATCCATCAGAATCTCCTTCTTACAATGGGATTGTATTTGCAGTTGAACAATATTAAAGAAAGGAAGTACTTTTACTGGTATACTCTGCTTATTTTGTTTGCACTGGAGAAAAGAGCATTCCCTGTACATTTATACCAACTGAATGTTTAAGAGTAATTCATTTGAGAAGTTGTTGATGGAGAATTTAACTTAATTGTGGAGAATGAGAAATTCCTTTGTGAATAAACTTATTTTGTTTTCTCCTTCGAATGATGTATTCATTGATGATCAACATAAGAGGAGCTATTGCAAGGAACATGTACCAAGATGAACAAGTTTACTCTTGTTTGCTTCAGTGGCAATTAACTAACAGCATATAGTGACATTGTAATAACTTATTTGTATGTGTCTTTGGGCTGAGCCCTTTGATCACAGTTCTTTAAACATCACAGCTATTATTTTACAGCGGTATAAACTGAGGCCCAGGAAGACCCAATCATGTCTTCAGTAAAGATGGAAAAATAATTTGAACATAAGCAGCCAGATTCTAAAGGTCAAAATACTAATTGCTGTACTGCTAAAGGTTAATCTAAATATTTATCTGGGTTTTTGAGTTGCTTTGTAATTCTAGGATTGTTGAAAATACAAATAAATTTCATAGTTTTTAGTAGCTTCTAAAACAAAATAGAAATTCAGAACAAGTCAGTAAAAAATGTACAATATTTGATTCTTTAAGATATAACTATGGGCCTTATTATATACCTGTAAGAATTCTATACACTTACATAGGTTTCCCTGGTTTAAACCTTACAATAACTTTAAATCTGAAAAATGTTTAATTCAACTATGAGAAAATTGACATTGCTCAGGCTGGAAATATAGAAACAAAATGTACCGTTCTTTTGTTGACATTTTTTGTACATATGGAAGAAAATCTTATTATTTATTACCTTTCATTTTTCTAGACAACTACAAAGTCCTTATACGATTTAGACATAACTAAGAATTTATTGACAAAATCCAGTGGATTTGTGATACAGATCTACAGCTCTAATTTTTATGAGGATTGGATCTTGGTAGCCAATGATGAATTTGCTTTTATTTTAAGATATTTTATAGTATTCTAATGATACAGTGGCTGTGTGTCCAGATATTAGGATAGTGAACTGTTTTTGAGGCTATCTTGTTATGCTTCACATAGCTCCTAAGAATGAAGGAATGTCCAAGTCTGTGATCTTTATTACTGACTTAAATGTTTTGGGTTTACATTTTACCTGCTAGAGGTTAAGTTTCTTTGCTTTCTTTCAAAGTGCTGAGTGTTCTATGTAAGTGCAAATTTCATAGATGTTTCCCTTCTCTCTATAATTTATATACATGCTCTTAGAGAATAGCCCTTTTCTCACAGTTGTTTGAAATTTTAAAATTATTTTGATTTTTTAAAGATTAGTTACTTTAAATATATAATAAATAGATATAAATCCTTCTCCATGGAAAATATTGTAATAATCAGGATCCAGTTTATAAGCTGCCGCATATTATTTAATAAGAGAATGTGAGTAATTTTCAGAGAAAAATGAGCTAAAAAGTAGATAATCACAGGAGAAAATGAAAAATCAGTTACCAGAAAAAGAAAAACCAAAACAAAACAGTAAATAAAATCTTTCTTTCAAATATGGTGTCCATATTTGGGTATCAAATGGTAAATGACTCTAGTTAAAATGGCATCTTTCTTCAGAGACATTTGGCCGTGGCCTCCAGTGACAGTAAATAAATCCAACTTGATTAGGAACGACAGGCATTTGATTCAGTTCAAGGGAACAGTTGTGATAAAGCTATATAAAACGACTTCAGAATAAATATGTCTAAATACTCAAAATATATAAAACAAATATTTCCATGTGTGAGTGTGATCAGGTCATTATTAAGAGGAAAAGTTAGATGTCCTTATAAAATAATTAAATGCATACAGGCAAGTACAAGATATTATGGGTAGAACAATAAATTCAATCCTATTCTAAAGAAACTTTCTGTATAATCATGAAAACAAAATACAATTATTTTGCTTTTCTCATTGGAGAAAGACTGTTAATACAAATTGAAATAGATAAATAAGATGAAAGAAGTAAGAATATTGTAATAAGGAAGCAATAAATGCTTCCTATTTTTTCTCATTGGCGAAAGACTGTTAATACAAATTGAAATAGATAAATAAGATGAAAGAAGTAAGAATATTGTAATAAGGAAGCAATAAATGCTTCCTATTTTTTCTCATTGGCGAAAGACTGTTAATACAAATTGAAATAGATAAATAAGATGAAAGAAGTAAGAATATTGTAATAAGGAAGCAATAAATGCTTCCTAGAAGAATTTGGCAAGTCTTCATGGGAAGACCTTGAGCAAAGGCATAATCACATTCTTTACTTATTTATCCAGGTATTATTGTCCATACTTTTAATAATGAGAAAACTGCCATGACATGCTTGCTATCTAAGCTCTTAAGTGCACAGCCCATTATATATATATATATATATTTAACATCATTATTAGAATATAATTGCTTTATAATGGTGTGTCATTTTCTGCTTTATAACAAAGTGAATCAGTTATACATATACATATGTCCCCATATCTCTTCCCTCTTGCATCTCCCTCCCTCCCACCCTCACTATCGAACCCCTCTAGGTGTTCACAAAGCACCGAGCTGATCTCCCTGTGCAGAGCCCATATTTAATCAATATTTGCCTAAACTTTATTTTCTTTCCATTAGAGGAAGCTGCTTTAAGGTCTCTGAAAAATAAACCAAAGGCCAGGTGTAAAGATTTGGGAGCAGACGAGGGTTAACATCTAGAAACATAAGATCATACACAGTCAGCAGACCACATATGACTATTAAAAAATAACTAAAAAAAGACTCCCAGAATGAGGAAAGCGTAAGCAACTTTAATATAAAATCATATTATGATTTTAATAATATGTAGATTATAGTGTATTTCTTTTTCTTTAGAGAGCTATTTTATTCGTATCACATGTTTCCAAATAAAATTTAAGGACAGAATAGTTCTGCCTTTATTAATTTAATAATTTGATCTAGTGTTTAACTTCTCATCAAACATTTGAACCAAACAACAGAGCTATCTAAACTAAGGTGTAATCTGTGATGAGGAAAATAAGAATGAGGAGGAGGGTTAGGAAAAAACAAAACTAAAAGGAACTAGTAGGAAATTAGCAACTACTATTTAAGGAAGTTTGAAAGAAACATATTAGGATTCCTCAGAAAACAATTTAATTGCGATGTTGATGAAGCAATTACAATCTAAGTGTTGTATGTGGCTTAAATTCTTAGTAAAGTGTTTATAGAAATAAATTGAACTGAATTTACTTTCATTTAGTTATCTGCCACCAGACCCAAAAAAATTTAAAAAACAAACACTAGCAAAGAGTGAAGAGTAAAGAGATTTTGATCTATTATTAGTACCTGGACAAAATATTTCCTACCTTGACCTGAGTCATTACTCTCAACATTATTATTGCTTAAAAAATGAGATGTAATACTTTTATTTTTTTATTTTTTATTTTTATTTTTTGTAATACTTTTAAAGTACTCTGTATCATCAAGTACTATTTTACAAAATGTGTTTGAGAATTGGGACAGGGTCAAAGTTAGCTTTTCCATTAACTGTGAGAAAGCTATTAGGCAAATTAAAAGAAACAATTTTAGGGGGAGTGTTTACCTAATGAAGAGAACAAAACTTTAAGGCATTTCTGAAAACTCATTTTCAGAAAAATAATAAAATTTTTCTCTGTCGAGTGTTCTGCACAGATTAAGTTAATGCATTAATTTTTGATTTCCATTGAATTGTTAAAACAGGTTTCTTATCAACAGTCACTGTGCATACTTTTTATGAACTATAGATTTGTATCATATATCTATCCTAAGCATCTTTTTTTAATTTGAATTTCATCTACTCACCAAGCAAATATAACATGACTCAAACAGTATGTACCTAAAAGGTATACTCATTTAAACTGGGGAGTTGGGCCAAATTAGACAGTTTATATTATATTGTGATTTTTGCTGAAACCTGGCCTCTGTACACCAGCACCAAATTGAATCTCCAAAACAGATTTTTGGGTGAAGTAGAAAAGAATAGCTTTATTGCAGGGAGCCAAGCAAGGAGTACAGGGCAACGAGTGCTTAACAGACCCAAACTCCCAGAAGGCTTTCAGGGGAAGGTTTTTAAAGACAGGGTGAGGGAATGGGGTTGCAGGGTGTGTGATTAGCTCTTGGACGTTTTTCTGATTGGTTGGTAGTGAGGTAATTGCGAGTCAGCATCATCAACCCTCTGGTTCCAACCAGTCTGGGGTCTACGTGCTTGTGGGCAGCATGTAGTTCCTTTCTTCTACCTGCTGGGGGTTTCAGTATCTGCAAAACAGCTTAAAGGACATGGCTCAGAAGATCCCTGACTTTGTTTAATGGTCAAAGTATTATCATTATTTTGTCTTGCTTGACTGTTTTCCTTTCTTTCTGTATTTTCTCACTTCTCTAATTAAATTTATTCTTTGAGTAAAGTGTTTCTACAGACAAAAGGCAGCTGGAGGACATGGGTGGGAGTCTATCTTGGGAAATCCTCATAGGGTCGTGCTTGGTTACGTGATTAGTTGCAATTAAGATTGAATGTGGACTTAGATTGAATGTGGACTGTAGCAAACCCAAAGTAAACCAGTGATGGCTAACTCTGGGATGGTGATTCTCCTGAAACTGATCTAGACACTTTATAACCAGGTCATGTCTTCTCTGAAAATATCCAGGAAATGTAGTAGTGTTTTCATTGTCAGTTCATTGATGGCCACATCCTATCTATGTCTCCTAATTGCTATAGTGGGCAAAATACCACAGTAGAATATGGCTATTGTCTAATGTTTATCATTCAGTCAGGCACAGGGATCAGCCAGTTACACAAAGGTAGGACCTTAGGAAAATGTCAGGACCTTAGGAAAATGTCAGGACCTAGTGTTAAGAGTCTAACCGGCTATGGGAAGATGCTGAAGATGTTTTTACTGAGTAGAAAATGTTCAGCTAAGAAGGCAGTAAGATTTCTAAGAGGATAACATCCAGAGGAAGGGGTATCAAACATCACAAGGTGATGGAGATTAAAACTAGGTGCCAGAAAATAGTGAATGAGAAGCAAAGCAGCGTTGTAAGAAATAAGGCCTGGCTATTGTGCCCATGGTTTGTACTTCAGGTGTTTGGGGCTGGGGGGCTTCGTAGTTCAGGTGTTTTAAATTTGAAGGGTACATATGTCACAACTTTGTTCTAGAACAAAGCACACATTTGTGTGATAGGAAGAGTTTTTTTTTTTTTTTTAAACTGAAAAATAATACAAAATAATCAATAATGTGGAAAGAGAGAGGGAGGAAAGGATATATACACACACATACATACATGTACACACCCCACATGAATGATTCCATACCTAAGTACATATATCTTATCTCATTTTGTCTATACCACACTTACTTTTATATTGCTAGGTAGGTATTATTTTCCCAAATTTTACAGAAGACAAGGAGAACAGACATTAGGGAATGAGATTCCTAACCTAACTGCACAAGGTAAGTGAAGGAACCGGTATATCACCCTAGTTCTTTCTCCAGAAAGTTCATGTTTTAATTCTATATCTATTTCTTTGCCTCTCAGGGGTGGTTGATTTATGGAATGCAAACTCTATGTCAGTGTTAGACTGAAATGACTAAATAAATGAAATTTGCTTACTCACCTTCTAAGATATTGGATTTTGGTTGATAGATAGAATGATAAAACAGAGATAGGCACATTATTTTATGTATGCAATAAGTAAGTTCTTGAATTTTTAAACACATTTCCAGATAGACCTAAATTTAAAATGAACTGTGGGTGTGTAATGATTCATTGTGCATAGATTCTGTTTGACTTAGCTTTCTAAACTGTAAAATATGCTGTAAGAATTAACTAGAAGTAAGGTGATCAATTGTCACAGTTTTTACTGGGACCAAGGAGTTTTTTGAATCTCAGGGTATTCAGCACTAGTACTGAGAAAGTCCTCTGCAAACCAGAAAGGTTTTGTTGTCCTAAATAAGACATTCCTAAAACCCTAAATAGGGTTGAAGTAGCAATATTTAACTATTATATGGGTAGTAAGAATAGGATCTGTGCATTGATTCAATATAGTGTTTAAGTTCCAGATGCTATAATGTGCAAATAACGTCCCAGGTCCTTGGCAACACATAGATGAATAAAGTAGCCTCAAGTAATTTAAAGGGCCTTGAGTAAGAAAGACAATCACAGGCTCAAAATGTATATAATCTGTCTTATGTTTGCCAAAATCTGCAAAACAATTGAGTGCTATGAGCATCAGAAAAGGACCTATTCATTGCAGAGATTTGCAACAATGCAAATACGTGCAGAAGAGCTTTAAATAGTATCATGCAGTTTAATTGGAGTAAATGAGAAAAGAAGAAAGGAATTCCAAAAACTGATGGAATTTCTACTTAAGGAATGGCAGCATGAGAAGCTCTGCAGACATGCTCCCAGTTAAACAGCATAAATGGTGAAAATTATTTTTTAAAAATTACAATCACATACGGTCTCTGGAAAATTTCCTAAGAGCATATAGCAAATGAAGAAACATTTATTCAAGAAGATTTATTAAAACACGGTAAGAACATCAAGAGACTGTGGCACTTGACCCCAGACCTGTTTCTTCCCTTCAACTCCCATCTCCCAGCTCAGCCTGATAGAGATTTCTCTCTGGACTCTGCATGGAATGGCTGAGAAAACATGGCTCCTCTCTCCTCAGCTCTCAATCATGGGATACAGTATCTTACCAGGAGGGGCAGGATGCCAGCGTTTCTCATCTTCTCCAACTCTGAGTTTCCAGAAGCGAAATTCCTGGTGAGTGTGGTTGAGATTGGCAGTTTGTTTCCTCCACTCACTCCACTTCACTCACAGGGCAGAGGCCCTACGGCAGGCAGGCTGATAATATGGGGCCTCATGTTGCTTTTTCCACTCCCATAGAGTCAAAATGAGAAGACCATCATTCCTCCATCCACTGCCGGCAGCAGTGACGCAGAGAATTTCCCAGCGTAAGAGAGCCCGTAGGATTGGAGAACTTTAGCTCTTCCCAAAATATTTTCCTTTACTTTTTTCAGTTTTAAGAGACATAAAATAATAAAAGTACTAAGTAACAATGTTTTATTGTATTCTTTACTGTATCAGTGTACTATAGATAACAATATATGTATTACATATATGTATAGATATATAATAGCACATGGCTACCTAGGAGTAACGTTTCTATATTTTATTAGAATTAAGTTAATATAAATTTGAATCTAAGTTAAGCTGCATATGGTAACATCTAGAGCAGATAATAAGAAAATAACTCAAAAATATTGTGTAACATTATTAAAAGAATTAACATTCCACTAGAAAATATACACTTAATGCGAAAGAAAGTAGCAGAGGAGAAATCAGAAACCTTGCACCATCACAATTTTTATCCTATAGAAGTGAAATTTCTGGAAAATTGGAGCTTATCCCAATTAATGAATTAAATGAAAAAGTTTTGAACTAATAAGTTTAAAATGTTTTAAAACCTACCACCTACTACACAACTTGAATATATGAAAATGATTGAATTGTTCATTTTAAATTGGGAAATTGTATAGTATGTGAATGAAGCTATTATTAAAAATAAGGCTTAGGAAAAAAGTAAGCATATATTTGAAAAGTGAGGCTTTATTGCAGAGCTCAGAGTAGGATATGTTTGTTAAGGTTAGAACAGAGTGCTGATAGGAAACAATAATTAGAAAGTATGTTCCATGCAAAGTAAGAGAAATAGATTTCATTCTATATGGAAAATAGTTACAGAGTCTCAGCACCTGAAATACCTTTCCCCCTCTCCTCACTTTGTCTGCCTCTCTCTTCTCGTGAATAATTCCTTTATAGCCTTCTAATGTCAGCCACACGCCGTGTGCAGGAAGGTTTGCCTGAATCAATACGTGTTGAACCAGGCATCTTTTCTTTGCACTCCTGTAGTGTCTTTTCTGTCTTTCTACCAGGCATAAAAATCATCCGTTATATGTGTTTCCCCAACTAGACTCTTTATTAGTGGGCATCTTACTTTACCACTTTTTATGTGTTTCAACCCTAGTACAATGTCTAGTGCACAGTGGGCACTCCACAAATATTTAGTGAATTCTACAATTAAACACCAACCATCGTTAGTCTACACCAACAATTCTTTAGAAATGCTATAGTCATGAAGGAGTTTCAGTAACAATTTGCTTCTTAAATTAAGCATGTGCTCAAGTTGAATAATGGTGCTGAAAAGGGGTATTGTGAGAAGATGCTTTTTTGTTCAGTAAAGGACATCAGGCAGTAGAGAGAATTAAGCTCCTTGTATCTTGTTCTCCTTGAGTTTTAAATGTACCTTAAGTTCATTTATAATTTTTGAGAGCATTTCTATGAGATAGCACGTTACATTGAACTCATAAGGCATGCATTATCATAAATCAACAACAGAAATATCAAAGGCAGATAAAAACCTTGGTTCATACTCTGATCTTATCAGTTACTAACAAATATTGACAAGTTATAAATGTCACCTATAAAGGCAAACTAGTTTTGATCTAGCGCCAAAATGATATGCAAACTGCCCCGGTTTTAGGTAACCAGTCTGTCAAAATTATAACTTGCAATTTTGAAACACATGTCTTAACTAACTTTTTGTGACCGCCTGGGGATTTAGATGTGCTGACTACTATGATGTCATCTGTTTCAGCCACTGTTTGTAAGGACTTCACCTTGATTCCCCGGCCAGAAAAATGGTGATAAACATATTGTGCATTCAGTCTTTTGATTAGCAGAGCCCTTTTCCACTTAAAAATGATCCATTTAAAATTGGTAAGACTATCTTATAATAATTATATGGAAAACATTGATGACCTCGTTCAAATATCAGCTCTAAAACTTTCTAACTTTGTGAACTTCAGCATATGTTTTTTTACTCATATGTAAAATGGGGAGATTAGTAATACTCATTTTTTAGGGTCGTTCTGGGAATTTGTTAACATATATAAATATATAGAACAATACCTGGCATGTGGAAAGATTTCAAAATGTCCATTAATATGATGATTGAAAATATGTTTGAAAATAATTTTACATATATCACTCTATATATCCACTGTTACATAAAGGTTTATACAAATGCAATATGTCTTTTATTCACTTTCTTGCATTTCATAGTCCAGCCGCTTCACATAAAGAAGGTAACATCTGTTACTATCAAGAAGGTTGGCTAATACAGAAGATAAAGAGACATTATTAGCCAAGGTCACTGTTGTTTTTTTTTTTTTAAGAAAGTTGTCCTGATATTTAGAGTAATAAAACAACCATGACCCTTTTATATGTGTTTGAGGGAAATATTTCTGTACAATTATCCCATTGTCAGTGAAAAATTTTCCCCTTAGTTTCCCTAACATGGTTTTTTTTTTTTCTGTCCATGGAAACGAAGACTCTACCTGTGTTCTGACCTCAGTTCTTTGTAGCTATTTCCAGATGCCTCTCCCACCCCCAGCTCTTCCCACAGTCACCATTAAGGAATATTTTACTGCTTGAAAAAGTTTTAATATTCAGCAGGTTAAGGAAATCAATGGTCAGCTTTAGAATTTTAGTCTCTGCTGAGCTTTCAAGGTGTCAAGGCCCTAAAATAATACGAACAGCAGGAGTACTAAATCTTTCATTATTTCCAGTTTCCCCTTGAGCATACTGACTTTGCAATAAAGAAGCTGTCATTTATACTCTTCTTTATTTCAAGGTAGGTAATAGCTGCAGGAAGAAAAATAAGGAACTGTGTCAAGTTAGCCTGACTGCCATCATGATTAATGTGTAATCATTGCACATTTGCATCTACTCTTTTTTATATGCAGGTACTTCATAGATTGGAAGAGTGATGGGGACAGCTACTTTACAATAGATGCAACTGAAGGAACCATCTCTACTAGTGAATTACTAGACAGAGAAAGCACCGCACAGTATAATTTCTCCATAATTGCGAGTAAAGTTAGTAAGTATGGCATGGACGGAATCAATGTTATACTGCAGTTCTTTGGATTTCACACTCTTAAATGAATCCCTGCTGAGGCGTTTTCGTTTTCGGACTGACAGCCAAGTGGTCTCTTGGGGAAACTCAGAAACTGGCTCCTTTTCCTCATAGCCTAAGTTCAGAGAAATTGTGACAGCTGCCAGTGAGCCCTGTTTGCAGGACTGCATGAATATCTAGCAGTGCATTTCATGGTGAGATCTCATCCTATTCCACCCTGTAACCTCAAAAATCCACCGGAGTTCCGTCTTTCCACCTCTTCATCCCTGTATATATTATTGAGAGCTTCACAGACCAGGCAGGAGGAAATAACCATCACATGAAATCATCTTTTCTGAAATATTTTCTGAAATTGAAGAGAGCATTTTTAAATTCACCCCTCTTCTCTCTCTCTCTCCTTTCATTAAAATGTATTTTGTTACGAACATCATTGTGAAATATACAGGAGTTTTAAGTGCAATTCTTCAAGTGCAATTCTTCACTCAGAATCTATAGGATTGTTAGGAATTACTCCTTGTGTTGGTTTCTGCTTGGTCCAGAAGTGAATCCTTTAGACGGAGAGTGATTATAGGTTTTATGTGTTTGGCTGGACAATTCAGGATATTATCACAACTTCCAAAGGTAACAGATGAGGGTGGGAGTGGAGACCTTGGCTATCAACATAGTTGTCTGTAACAGAAGTGCATCGTACCAGTCCTTCTGCTTAGGTTCTCTTGAAAGATTTGAGGAAATCCCTTCTGAGTATCTTTCATTTTGTTTTCCTCCTATTTTCTTTCGTGCCTCTGGTACAAGTACTCTGACAGGTAATGTCACCTTCCAGTGCAGGGAGAAGCTAACTGTGAACATTTCTGTTGAGGGGTTTTTGGTCCATCTCAACTCAGTGGGTGTAAATGGGAAACGATTTTGTTAATCTTCAAAAACTGCTTCCAAACATGCATAATCAGACACCTATTCCCGGGCCTTAATGATGTCTTTAGCTGATTTCATTACTTTTACATTATTCTGATCATTAAAGGTAAATTTAGCATAAAAGAACATGCAGCTTCTGTCTTGTTTGTTGGACTACTTTTCTGTTATGTTAGAAGACTACTGCTCTGAGGCTGCCATACTAGAGAGGTCACATGTTGTGGTCAGGTTGACAATCCCAGCTCAGCTCAGCCTTCTAACCATACCTGCCAGAGCGCTGGATATGTAAGTAAAACCATCTTGCAACCTCTAGCCAGGCTGCTTGCTAGCTGAATACCACAATGTAACCTCCATCATTACCATGTGAAATGGAATACATACTCAGCCAAATCTTGCCCAGATTCTGATGCACAAAATTGGGAGAAATACTAAAATTGTAATTATCTCAAGCAACTATATTTTTGTGGTCATTTGTTGTTGTACAACAATAGATAACTGAAGAACTCAATGACACCATAAGTTGGAACTTTGATTCCTTGGTAATGGAGGTAAAGATTCTCCAGCTGGAGTAGAAAGGAGAGAGAGAGGAGTAAAATGCATAAATCTCTCTTTTAAAGATTTTTTTTTTTAAATATAGTTGATTTGCAATGTTGTGATCATTTAAGATGTACAGCAAAATGATTCAATTATACATGTATATGTATAAATATATATATTCTTTTTTTACATTCTCTTCCATTGTAGGTTATTACAAGATGTTGAGTATAATTCCCTGTGCTATACAGTAGGTCCTTGTTGATTATCTATTTTATATATAGTAGCGTGTATATTTTAATCCTAAACTCCTAATTTATCCCTTCACCCTCTTTCCCCTTTGGTAACCATAAGTTTGTTTTCTATGTCTGTGAGTCTATTTCTGTCTTGGAAATAAGTTCATTTGTATAATTTTTTTAGATCCCACATATAAGCGATATCTCATATTTGTCTTTCTCCCTCTGACTTCATTTACTTAATTTGATAATCTCTAGGTCCATCCATGTTGCTGCAAATGGCATTATTTCACATAAATCTCTCTTATCTGCCCCCCAGAGAGTGCTCCCCTGGTTGGCACTGCTTCTAGGATTAAAATTGACTGGCTAAATGGACTGCCCAAATACTCTCTTCATGTGATTTTTGAGTTATTTGGTATTGGGGTCTCTGAGCATCCCATTTGCCCATGAACTTGATATGGGCACCCAGTGGTAGACCTTACAACTTCTTAATTCCAGGTCCCCTTGTGTAGCAGATGGCTTTCTTGGATGAATTAATAGCATGAGTTCTCAACTCCAGCTTTCTGTTTTGTCCACTAGACCCTGAGGAAATTCATATACCCTGGTCATGCTGAACAGGTACATTACAGCCTGCTCCTCTACCATATGCTTTCTCTGTCATGCTGTCTCCTTTCAAATCTGCCCTCCTTGCTCTGTTAGGTTCTGAGAGCTGATCATCCAGTCAGCTGCCTGAGAAGACATTCTATCAGGAGAACAGAACCAAATGGCAGTCCCCCAGTTCTCTTTAACTTGTTTTCCTGAAGTTTCCTTTCATGCTAGGCATCTTTCTTCTCTCCCATATCACAGTTACATATGTTATTCATCATTCTTTTCATGCTTTCGGTTATTTCAACTCTGAATTATTTCTTTCATCCATAACACTGAGGAACGCTTAACTATAATATAGTTAGAAAATAAACTTTAGTATTCTAAGATCTTTGACAAATAGAGTAAAAATGAGATGTCTAAGTTATGGGTTATAAGACCTCTATTGACTATATTATAGTCACTCTCAATTAACTTGGATATAGTAAGTGATAACTGACCAGAGGTAGACTATTCAAAAAATTTCTATTTATCAAAAATGTATTGTCCATAATAGAATATTTTTCATTAGAAAACTATCTTGTGCGACCTACCCTTTCTATTAATGCACATGCAAAACGTGCATATTTTTAGAAGGGGGAGTATTAGGTCCAGTATCTTAACACAAGATGAAAGTCTGCAGCTAGTTATTCACTCTGTACTGTAACTCTAAAAGGTCTCTTTCTCCCCAGCAGCTACTATAGCTACCAAAACCATCATCATGGTGTGAGGGCATCCATCATGGCAGGTCTGCTACCTGCAGTCAGAGCCTGAGCTCCAAACATTTGGAAAATGGCAGAGGAGTATGCATTCATACAGTGCAAGCAAGTGTCATTGTTCCTTAAAAGCTTAGATTCCTCAAACTTAGAAAACTGTATTTTGTTAATTATTAATATAATGAGGGCACATGCTGGCTCTTCTCTGACCTGCTGGATGTAGTTTTTACCTAAATCCAAATTAGGAAACCCTATTGTGTGGATTCTCATAAGTTACGTTTGCTCTCACTTGGACATATGCAGAACTGAGACTTAGACTCATAATCCATACATACACACAATGTAAAAGGGCTGCCAAGCTAATATTTCTAAAATATCTAACCCTCGTCTATTCCACTGTCTATTCAAAGACTACTGTGTGGAATTTAGAACCCTCAAGGAAGTCTGGTAGGATGAACACTATACACCTCCATGAAAAAGAAAGAGGCTAAGTATATATCACATGGTAATTAAAGATTCTGCAATAAGAATAGATTATTGTGGGTCTTATTTTGTTTCAGTTCACAGAGTTTGAAAGTAAAATTTATTTATATTTTAATACATAAGGCTGCTTTCAATGATCAAATTAACCAGCCTCAGCAGGAAACTCTCATTATGGTGAATGACTGAGAAATAAATAGCCCACACTTGCCCTGCCAAGTGGAATATAATTGTTTAAGTGTACCTTACTGCAGATTGAACTAGCATATGTTTTGGCCCTGACCCTTCTATAAAAACTCGCAGGTGAAATGAAATGGTACAATGATTGAACAACTTCCAATTAATTAAAAAGCAGTCATTAATCAGTGTTGCTATAGTCCAAGGTCCAAATAGTTTTATTAGACTACTAATAATTCTTTCATGCATTATTGCTTTGCTGTTTTTATACTAGTCTTGAGAATTAAAAAAACGCAAGCCCCCCAAAATCACTTCATTCAAATTATCAGAAACTTCCAATAGGCAAATATTTCTAATTTATTTTTTGTTTTGGTGTTATTATAACACATATCATTAGACAAAGATAACTACATTAAAGCCTTAGAACTTTTATATAATTATAAAATAAATGGATGATACCAAAGACAATTCTTCTTTTCTTAGTAATTTAAATTATCCAGATGACAATAAACTGCTTCTATTGTGGAAGAGTTCAAAAATCATTGGTAGACTTACTGCATGCTATATTTGGGGAAAATGTTCTGTGTAAGTATACCATTATGAGTTAGGATTAAATTGTTGAGTAACTTTTAAGGTTATGTAGCGTTAGAGCTACTTTGCTTTAGCTTTTTTTTGCTTCAACATAATGTGAGTAGTATCATCTTCATATATACAGAAAATCAAACTGAGATTATTGTCTATAATTTAGGCTCAACATAACTTCATCTAATTTTTCATAAATTGTATAGAACATTATTTACATGAAAAGTATTAATGGTTGTGGGTTAAAACTAAGACTGAAGTCTGTTCTTAAGGACAGTTTAGGAATAGAAACTGACCCCCAAAATTATTTTAGTTAGTTATATCTATGCAAATTATGCTGAATTCCAGGGACTTCAGACTTAAGTGCACTCTCATATAGCCTCCAAGGGAAAGTTGCAAAAGGTTTATATTGACCAAACTGTGGTCATTAAGTAATGAAGGATTTAAACAAAAATAAATCAGTTTTTTGGTAGAATTTTTTAAAGGGTTTCTTCTGCCTGTGTGCCAAATAGTTAGCCATGAAATGGTGTTCTCAGACCAAATGAGAAGAAAGTACCTAATGTTTCTATAATAATTGCAGGTGATAATATTATAAATTAGTAAACCAAACTATTATAGTAGTTTTATATACATTCACTCAATTTATTACTGTCCACATTGTAAGAGTGAAGAAATAGAGGCTAAGATTTATTTCCATTTGTCACACAGCAAATGATGACCAAGCTAAGACAGGAGCCCAGGACTCACACTCCAAAACACAATTTCACAGGGACACATATTCACCTCCTTATGCTTCATTTTTAAATAAGTTAATAGTAAAATTAGTCAAGGTGATTTTTACATACATACATAATTAAAGTAAACTATAGTAAAAATTTTTATGTACATTTGCATTGTACATATAATTAAGCCGAAATTATTTTTAGCCTTGGCATCTATCTATCTATCCACCTACATTTAAGCTCGTTGGACTGCTTACCTATTAGAAATCTATAGTGCATTTGCATTTTAGAAATAAAATACAGACTCAAAGTATGAGAATAGGGAAATATGTGTGCAATATTATGTGTGTGCCAGGGCTGTAGGTAGGTAGATTGCTATCTCTATCCAATAAGTGTTAATTACTAGATAAGACTCAAGCTACAAGAGTTCCTAATGATTTTATTGTGAAGGATCCTTTTTGATAATTTCCCTGTATATGGAAAGATTGTTGCCTACCGACACTATATGGCCTCCTCCCTGCTGGCTGCCCTTAGCGGCAATGCCTTCGCCAAGGACATAAAGAGGATCCTGGACAGTGTGGGCATCAAGGAGGTGGATGACAGCCTGGCTCAGCAAGGTCACCAGTGAGCTGAAAGGAAAAAACCCTGAAGATATCAGTCACTGCTCAGGGTATCAGCCATCTGGCCAGCGTGTCCATCTCTGTGGGGCAGATCTGCAGCTTTTGCTGCTGCTTCAGCCTTGGCATCAGCAGAGAAAAAAGACAGGGAGAAGAAGGAGTTGCAGGAGTCAGATGACTCCCTGGATTTATCTTGTTGAAGTAGAGTTCTGCTCCCCTGCAAAAGTGATAAGATGTCATTTCTGACATCAGCGGTATCACTGATCCCCGATTCTGTTTAGTAGAAGCAAGTCACTAGATCCAGACCACACTTAAGGGCAAAGAATTACATGGAGGTAACTCATGTGGGTATCAGGAAGTGGGGATTCTTGGGAGCCATTTGAGAAAGTTGCCTACCTGATGTGTTTCTTGACAAGTAGACAAGTCTTTCAAAAAGTGAAGAAAGTTTAGAGACCATATTACTTAACTACTAGGCCTGAAAATTTTGTGAAAAAGACAACAATCTGGTTGAATTCATAAGTATGCAACCAAAATGCAAAGTGCTGTAAGAGAAAAAATAATTAAAATAATTATTTTTGAAGACATAAGCATAGTATGTCACACAGGAATTATCATTTGAGCTGAGTCTTTAAAAGATGAAGAAGATACTGAAAAGGAGGAAAGGAGGGTATTCTAGGTTGAGGAAACATCTTAAGCAAAGGCAGAGAGGTATTAAAGCTCATGTCCACATGAGAAATTACAAGTAAGGTGGTACAATTGGTGCCCAGAATGAGTAGGGAAGGCTAAAGAAAATGCATTCAGAAAGGGAGCCTGAGATCTCCTCTATATTCTCATATAGAATATAGTATTGTTAGGTACAGTCACCATACTGTACAGTACATCCCTAGGACTTATTTATTTTATAACTGGAAGCCTGTACACTTTGATCACATTTCCTTTTTGCAAACCTCGCACCCCTGCTTCAAGCAACCATTTCAAGATCGATACAAATATCAGGTCATTGTGTTGTACACCTAAATTAATATAATGTTGTATGTCAATTATATCGCCATTTTTAAGAAAGAAAGAAAAGAAAGGAAGCCTGAGGCCTTACCAAACAGAGCCTTAAATACCACATGGAGAAATTACAAAGTTTTTTAAGTGTGTTTTTGAGCCCATCCTCATTTCTGCTGTTTCTACTATATGTCCCTAGCTCAACATATGTCCAAAGAGACATATCACTTCTTCAACTTTCCCCATCTGGTGAGTCCAGAAGGTAGTTATGCAAGGGACCTGCATTCCTGTAAACCAGCACTGGCTGGGTTACATTGTGTCCATCTGGGTGACCAAGGTTAACCTCATCAGGATCAAGAGACGAGGGTGAGTTTGGATTCTCTGCAGTGTTTGAGCCGCAGACATTTCTTTCTAATTTGGCCAGTCTTTTTTCAAAAGGGCACTGTAAGTCATATGCACATTTGAGAATAGGCATGCAGGTTGGCCCTTTCTTTTTTACTACGGTTCTTCAACTTCTTAATTGTTACCTGAATCAGAATCACCTGGGACAGTATTCCTGGACCCCCCATTCAAGACATACTGAATCAGAACTTCTGGGATTATTGCCAAGAAATCTCCATTTTAAACAAGATACCTAGGTCATCTAATGGATACTGATGTTGGAAGCAGTGTGCTAAATTCTCTAAATATTAGCATGGATTTGTGGAAATAAAACAACTTAATGTTACTATGAAGACATGTACATACTCAGAGAGTGTAGTTGACTTCTGAGGACTAAATAAAACCATTGGTTTCAATTATGGATTGAAGACATTATTTTTTCCTATTTTTCTCAAATAATTGCCTTTCTCTTACACTTCATGAATACGTTACTTTGCATGTATGAGTCAAGGTAGTTTATGTACTATTTAATATTTCCCTTTTTTTTCCCTGAGTAACTATATGAAACTATCAATATTTTGTATTCTCAAAGAAAGGTATCTTTGATTTATACTAGTATTGGCAACATTTTACTAGTACTTATAATGCAGAAAAGTAACACATACTTTGAAGAAAGAAGCACTTATAAATATTCAACCATTTTATAAAGCCTTCAATGTGTTGTATACATGGAAATAATAATCATTAACACCACTATAGTCATGGACTTAATTTAGAAATGATACCATTTTTCTCACTATTATATGATGTGTCAATATAATAGAATCCAAGTTTGTTGTTATAGTTTATATTTTATTTTAAACTTTCAACTGCTTATGGGTATACTACCATAATCAAACTATTTAGGAGTAGTTTAAACCAGTAAAATTGCTCTATCAAAATCACATACAAAACAATGTCAGGCTTTTTTTTTTCCTTAATTAGTATCTGATTTTTCTCCAGAAATTAAAACCACTTGATGAGCTTTTCACCTAATGGTTGAAATTTGGATAAAAATTATATTTTAGATATGTACAGAAAATTTTAACATCACATATCAGAATTGGAATTTAAAAATAAGAAATATTTTTACATTGAAAGTGTTATTTTATTGACCTCATGGACTATATTGTATTTCATCTGTTTGTATAGGGATCCTCTCAGATGTGAACTTCTTAGTGTCAGGGACTTTATCTTATACCTCATTGATGCCTATGGTTTATTATACTCTCTGGAACACATAGATATGTACATAGTTAATGAATAAATTGTGAGTAGCTTTATAGGCATCCCATCCTCCTGATTTGAGCCTTGGAGTTCCTGGTAAGTTGCTTCTTCTCAGCCTCTGTGCTCACCCGGAATATGTTGGGCATGATGTAGCTGGAATGGACTGGACGCTGGAACAGGCTTAATGAAGTCCGGAGGGAAGACCTGTCAGCCCTTCTGCTAAGGCACCAGCACCCCAGGCAGTGGGCCTGTGTGCAGGGGAGCAGGATATCGAAGACCCACGCGGCCTCTGGCTTGACCACACCTTGTCCATGCAGATGCCACCGGCAACGACTGGCTGTCCAAGGTTCAAGCTTTGAAGTGGGGCCAGGAGCTCCCAGGCAGGGGCTGACTGGGGCTGAGACTCCTAGGAGTAGCTGTGATCTCCATCTGCCGATGATGGGGAAAGGGAGCTCCAGAAACTGCCAGCAACCTCCTGGGACTTGTTAGTCGGTCACCCCAGGCCAGTCTCCGTGTCCCAGAGGACCCCAACCCATTCCCAACCCACAGCCACAGAGGGCAGGTAGGTGGGCTCAGAGGCCCTGCGAGTCAGGACAGGGTGACATGTGGTTCCAAAGGGTGGTGACGTCATTCCAGGAGGCCTGGGGACTGTGGGAGCTGATAGCTGCCTCAGTCTCCTTGGAAGTAGAAGCCTTGCTGGAAGTGCAGACCTGGAACCAAGTGGGAGTTCCACCCCCAGCAGCAGACCCCTGGGGCAAAGATCCTGTGTGGCCCCTGGAAATGAATGCTGTTCCCGGCACAACGGCAGATGTGCCTTGAGGAGCCCATTGCAGCTGCAGCCCCATAGTTAGAACCCTTCTTTCCTTTTAATATATATTTTAATATTTCTTATCACTAGGGATTTTTTATCCATTGCTGCATAACAAATTACAATGGAGTTTCTCTGGGTCAGGAATTCTTTTTTTTTTTTTAATAAATTTATTTATTTTATTTTTATTTATTTCTGGCTGCGTTGGGTCTTTGTTGCTGCACGCAGGCTTTCTCTAGTTGTGGTGAGCGGGGGCTACCCTTCATGGCGGTGCACAGGCTTCTCATTGTAGTGGCTTTTCTTGTTGCGGAGCACGGGCTCTAGGGCATGCGGGCTTCAGTAGTTGTGGCACACGGGCTCAGTAGTTGTGGCTCGCAGGCTCTAGAGCACAGGCTCAGTAGTTGTGGCGCACGGGCTTAGTTGCTCCGCAGCATGTGGGATCTTCCCGGACCAAGTCTCGAATCCATGTCCCCTGCGTTGGCAGGAAGATTCTTAACTACTGTGCCACCAGGGAAGCCCTGCGTCAGGAATTCTAAAAGAATTCTTCTTAATATCTGCCCCAGGAAGTCTGGAAGACTTGACAGCTGGGGGCTGGAATCTTCAGAATGCTCTTGTACTTCAGAAACCCAAAGGCACTGAAACATTTTACTTTCTGCAGCTAATTAAACTCCAAGTAAGGAGTGATGCCAGTCTTCTTTTCTTATCAATGAAGCATAATATAATTGAGGTTCAGTCATGTTGTTGTAGCACGTATCACTGTTTTGTTCCTTTTTATTGTTGAAGAATTTTATTGTATGGATATGCCACGGTTTATCTATTCACCAAAAGATAGACATTAGAATTATTCCCAGTTTGGGACTATATGCATAATATTTCCATGCACATATACAGGCTTTTGGTGGACATTCATTTCATTCTCTTGGGGAGAGACCTAGGAATGGAGTTGTTGGCTTATAAGTTCATGTTTAAGGTTTAAAGAAAATTCCAATGTATTTTCCAAAATGACTATACAACTCTGTATTTCTGCCTGTGATCCTTTCCATCAGCAATCCATTTTATTTCTCTCAACTATGATTTGTGAATTTCAGTTTATAAGTCCTACCTTTATTTTGCTAAATTTATTCCTAAATATTTTATTATCTTTGATTCTATTGTGAATTGAATTTTTCACAGTTCTATGTCAGTTTCTTCTATGCTAATATATTAGGTATAAAATGGCCTTTTTTTATATTGCTGTCTTATCCCACAGCCTTAATATACTTGATTTGATCTATAAGTGTTTTGTGGATTCTTTAGGGTTTCCTCCATACAGGGTCTTGTCATTTTTTGATAAAAAATACTTTTTCTTTTCAATCTGAATACTTTAAAAATTTTTATTTTTATTTGTTTGCACTGGATAAACCCTTTAGTGCAATGGTCAATATGTGGTCAGAGCAGACATTCTTGCCATGTGCTCAATATTAAAGAGAAAATATTTAGACTTTCACCACTGAGTATGATACTGGCTATGGTTTTCTTATAGATGGACTATGTCAGGTTGAAGATGTTGCCTTCTATTCATTATTTGTTGAGAATTTTTTATAAAATCATGAATGGATAAATTTTTTCAAATGCTAATGCTGAGTCTATTGAGATGGCTATGTGATTTTTTTGTTCTTTCTTCTGTTAATACGATATATCACATTGACTATTATTAGATGTTAAACTAACCTTTCACCCATAGGATAAATGCTATTTGGTCATTATACATTAGTTTTCTAATAAGCTTCTGGCATCAACTTGCTAATATTTTGTTAAGGAATTTTTGTACCTGTGTTCATGAGTGATATTAGTCCATGCTTTTTTTTTTTTTTTT
>NW_020175686.1:1276178-1287321 GCF_003031525.2 Neophocaena asiaeorientalis asiaeorientalis | reverse complement strand
AGTCCATGCTTTTTTTTTTTTTTAATTATTAATTAATTAATTAATTTTTGCTGTGTTGGGTCTTCGTTTCTGTGCGAGGGCTTTCTCTAGTTGTGGCAAGCAGGGGCCACTCTTCATCGTGGTGCGCAGGCCTCTCACTATTGCGGCCTCTCTTGTTGCGGAGCACAGGCTCCAGATGCGCAGGCTCAGTAGCTGTGGCTCACGGGCCTAGTTGCTCCGCGGCATGTGGGATCTTCCCAGACCAGGGCTCGAACCCGTGTCCCCTGCATTAGCAGGCAGATTCTCAACCACTGCGCCACCAGGGAAGCCCCATGCTTTGGTTTTTTTCTGATGTTTTAAATTGACTTTTGGCATTAAGAAACAACGAATAAGCTGGTGTTTTCTCTATTTTCTGAAAGGGTTTGCAAAGAATTGATATTATGTGGTCTATAAGTAGTTGATAGACTTTCTCAGTGAAGCCATGAAGGCATGACTTTTTCTTGATGGGGAAATTTTTAATTACAGCTTAATTTTTTCCACTTGTTTTCAGTCTATTAAGATTTTCTCTTTAATTTTGGGGTCAGTATGACAATTTATGTCTTCCTAGGAATTTGTCCAGTCCATCTATGTTAACTAAATTTTTGACATAAATTTATAATATTATTTTATAATATGTATTTCACTTATGGTATTAAGTGAAATACATAAATATTGATTTTTCACTACTCCTTTATTATTGATTTTCATAATTTGGCCTTAATTTTTTTTTATTTTCTTAGTTTAAGCCATTCTTTAAAATACTACTAATAAGGCAGTTCTAACTCAAATTGACTCAAAAAGTTATGGGATCTGATTGAGATATCACCAAGGATAAAGAAAGAAGATCTAGCAAAACATTCTTGAAGCCATGAGGGACAAAAATAGAATTAGTTATCGATTATTTATCTGAGCCCCAAATTATTAATAAGCTAGTTATTCAATATAAGCAACATGGGTCAGTGATAATTAGAGTTTAAATGGCTTGACTACTAAGAACACAGCAATTAATTGTGTAAGATTTTGGTTATTTAAAATTTCAAAGTTCATAATTGAATTTACTTTCTAAGTATTCAATGATAACTAGTTTCTAATTTGGCAAAGATTCAGATAATAATGCTCATGCCAAATCAAGTTTAAACAAATTTCGTCATTGCTCTTTCAAAGATTAGATGAGTCAGAAAGGAAATAAGTCATTAATTTTTCACATAATTTAATGAATTATAAATGAAAACATATATATATATATTACTCTAATAAATATATTACTTTGTGAAAAGATCAATGCTTGCTTGAGTATAGTAGTTCTCAAACAGAAATGTTACTATGTACCCAGACAGATTTACAAATATAAGGTGACAAACATTTAAGTATAAAAAGTTTTACAAATATGCAGTAGAAGAGAGAATTATATAATGAAACCCATAAACCCATCACTCATTTTCAACAGTATGAATAACTTGTCTTTGTTCTTATTATAGTTTTTCCTCTATTCTTGTTTGGGCATTTATTTTGTAATTTCCACAGGGATGACTAGTGACATTTAAAATTCAGTATTTCTACAAATCCTACAGTGCACAGGAAAATCTCACACAACAAAATATTTGTCTTAGCTAAAATACTAAAAGCACACCTTTGAGAAACACTTTTAATAATAAGATGTTACAATACTGATCATATTTTGAGCCATAGTACTCATTGGGACAGATGTTCAAATCTATATTGCAGGAGGATAAATATTTAAAACTACCAAAAGGGAATTTTTCAAGGGTAAAAATAAGCTTGAATTAATAACATATTTATACATTATAAAATTAAATCTGTATTATAAACATAATTTTGAGAGAAGTCTTGCCCCATCCTCACACTAACTTAAAATAAAACTATAATCCTAAGGGGAAAAAAAACAGTTTCTTCTTCATATGTCCTTGGGACTTGTAAATTATGTACCAAGTAAAGTAGGAAGTAGAGGCTGATTTGTACATTGTACAGAAGTTGAATAGGTTAATATATAATAGAGTTTAAGAGCATGGACTTGAAACTAGAACACTTGGATTCAAAACCCATCTTACCACTTTTAACTCGGAATTTTTGGAAGAGTTACATTCCCCCTCCGTTCTTCAGAGTTCCATATACAATAAGGGATAATAATGGTCTTTATATTAGAGTTGTCTGTGAAACCTAAATGAGCTTACCTGTGAAATGTGTCTTAGAATATGGGTACATTATAAGTATTATGAAGTATTAGGCATTGACTTTGCTGTAGTTTTTGATAATTTATAGTTTGTTTAGGAAAATGAACCAAATTTAACCAAACTGTTGATTTTATCTGTATTTTATGATATACGAGTACTTAATATCAATAACAGAAGATGAGCTAGATCATCTCCACAAATTACAGTTGGTGATAAGAGTAATGATAATTTACCGAAACTAATCTAACATTCTGTAGAACACTCATTTAATACAACAAACTAAAAAACTTATGAATTAGCACCTATTAATATCATGAGTTGAAGAAAGATTAAATAACTTGTGAAAATTGAACCAAACCTTTTCTACCAGATAAGATAGTGCCATGTAACCAATATTAATTTTTGAATAAATAGATATTTTTTACATCCTTCTCCAAGATTACCAATATGCCTTCTATAAACACAACCCATATTACAAAATATACCATTTCTCTTCCCTTTATGTTATCTGTGCCTGTACTGGTACACAATGTTGGATTTCACTGTGTCATATATGAATATGTGAACATTTCTTAAGCTACGGCTGATGGTGCATTTTATTTTTTTAGATAAATTTTAGCACAGCAGAATATTGTAGGCTTATCAGAATCAGTCATGTGGTGAGATTTGTATTCATTCTTTAAAAACATCCAGATAGAGATCTATAAGAATCCTAACATTATGAATCTTCAGTGGCACTGCAGATGAAGAATCTAACACAATAACCAATCATTTAAAAAGGTCTGGTGGAATGAACATAATATTTGGATTTCCATAGTCCTGGGTTTGAATATTAACTCCCCATCCCTCTAGATGTGTGACTTTGGACAAGATCCTTTGACAATTTGGGGCACTTTATCCATCTGTATAACTTCATTAGGTAAAATAAATAAGTTGAAAGATGTGCATTATGTTATGCCTTATTAGTTTAATTATTTCTGGTCTTCTTCAGCAAATGGCAGAGAGGCCGGTAATATACCACAGGCGGGGGCTAAAAATTGTGACGGAATTTTGGCAGAGATAATTTTTCAAACTAATTTTTTTGATATTTCAAGAAGGAAAGACTGTTTATTCTTTCCTTTCTTATTACCAGCAAGTAATTTCAGGGTGCATCTTAGTTTTCCACAATCTATCTCTTACTTCTACTTCCTTAAATTTATTTTAATTTTCGTCTATGCAAAGCAATCTCTCCTTCATTCTTGGAGTTTATCATCCCTTTTTGGAGGAATCATTTTGAGAGAGTTATTTAAATATGTAGATGATACTACCCAATAAAATTATAGACACAACATGGAAAAACATATGTTTTATCCAGTGAAAAATATCACTATTAGTGAAGATTGATCCTGTGAACTAACCCTGGTATGATGGCTACACTTGTGATGAAATACCAGCTAAATGTTTGACCTTAACTTTGGTGTTGATTTTCAGGGATAAATACTGGTATAGTGCACAGCTGGTGATCTGACAGCGTGACATTGATAGCGCCAGTATTCATCTATTTTTTATAATTAAAAAAATTATTTTTTTACTGGAGTATATTTGATTAACAACGTTGTGTTAGTTTCAGGTGTACAGCAAAGTGATTCAGTTATACATATACATGTATCTATTCTTTTTCAAATTTTTTCCCATTTAGATTATTACAGAATATTGAGCAGAGGTCCCTGTGCTATACAGTAGGTCCTTGTTGGTTATCTGTTTTAAATATAGCATTATCTGCCTGTAAATCCATCTTTTCATCATTTATATTTGGCACAGTGCCTCAGCTTCCCATAAAGGAAAGGTCATTTGGATTCCATATGAATGCTGATTTTTAAAAATGTTATTGCTGTTTACTATAAGAGCAATAACTGATCAGATTTTGTAATCATCTTTTCTGCTTTTATGTTTTTAACAGGTAACCCATTATTAACCAGCAGAGTCAACATATTAATTAATGTCCTAGATGTCAATGAATTTCCTCCAGAAATATCTGTGCCATATGAGACAGCTGTGTGTGAAAATGCCAAACCAGGACAGGTATCTTATCAATATTGTTAATTAAGAGTGTATAAACACCCACTATATGCATGTGTTTTAGGTTATATGACCTTGCATGAATATACACACATGGATCTTATGTCTTCATAAAAGAATCCATAAAAGATAGTAAATTCTTTTGAATTAATGGTATATTTTGGATGTGGAGTTAATACCACAGGGGATAAAGTGATGATGGCCTAGTGAATATTCTTTGTATAACTAAAAGTTCTGGGATTGCAGATTACGCTGTTTTCCATTTGTATACTGTGGAATTTCTAAAGACCTTGTGACTATAAATCCAGGAAGCAAGAAACTTTAGACTACATTCTTCTATAGTATTTCTTGCTTTGCTCACATGCTTTTATGAAGGGTACATAAAAATTCTTAAGCCCTTGAATAATGGAAAGCTTTCTCTGGTGGCCTTGAGTAGAGCATCTGGGTTATTCAAAATATCTGAATTACATTTTCTTATTAAGTATTGCTATGGAGGGAGGTTCTAGTGGGGAGAGGATATGAGGAAGGACCATATAGTTGATAAATGTTATCGTCAAAATCCTAGAGTTTATGTGGATCATGGTGGGTAGCTAGCTTTTTTCTACACTATTATAAATGAATGAGTGAATATATAATATAATATGATATAATATAATGTAAAATAACATAATATAATAGGAACCAGGCATGAGCAAATGCTAAGAGTGTGATGTGAAACAAGAATATAATTAATCCAATATTGTATACCTAGGTTCCAAAAGAAAAATACATCAGTATGCTTTGCTTTGCTATTTCAATTATCTTTAAATAGCATAACTACTCATTTAAGTAAATTTGAAGTTTTAATTCTTACTTGAAGAAATATCTCAATATTTAAAATGGTATCTTTATTGAAAAAGTTCCTGTTATAATATCTAGTATTTGTTTCAATTTGAATGTTTTCTACTGCTTCATGGAATATTTGTCCCATAGTTCTAACCCTGTGATATTCACTAGCCTTATAGGTATTAAATTAATATTAAATAAAAGTTAAAGTGTATGTTCTCATTCACACATGCCCCATTTCAAGTGCTCAGTAGCTGTATGAGATGGGTGGCTACCGTCTTTATCAGTATAGATGTAGAGTATTTCCATCAGTACAGAAACTTCTAGTGGACTGTGCTTCTCTATTACTGCTTTTGATAATTTGGGGAAAGTATTAACTTTATTACAGTATGACTTAGTCATATTTTACCAAGTGATAAATTTGAATTATTAATTTTGAACAGACACAGAAATACATTTTTTTAAAGTTTTAATGCTTTATCACTTTAAATGCATCCAAAATTTACATGGAGTGAACCCAGTGCCTGATTTATTGTCTGAAATAGTAGATGCTGCATAAATGTTTACATAAATAAATAACCTGAAGTGGTTATTTGCAGAGTTATAAGAGGTTTACCAAAATTCTACAACTTAGCTATTCTCCACTTTTCAGAGCCTTCTACTGCCACCCCAAAAATCCAATCCATTATTTTTAGGTAATTTAGGAACATTAATGATTTCACAGCAATCAGAATTTTGTAATGCACTAAGTGAAAGCCTTTTGGAAATAGAACTCTATTTAATGCTTCTATGTTTCTCCAGTAAATTAAAGAGTTTAAAAAGTTGGGAATAGTAGAAGTTATTAGAGATAACTTGATTTTCTTATATTTAGACAAAGTGGTAAAGAATCTGTGGGGACATTGGAAGCTCTTTTTTGGGGCATTCTGCATCTTATTTACATACAAAAAATAACCCTGAAATGTCTGAAATGTAGTATATGAGCATTTTCTGCTTTTGACCCCAGCCATCCTGACCCTTGTCTAGAAACTATGCATAGGAACTATCTATCTCTTCTGGACTATAATTGAATATGTATGCATGTATATATGTATGTATGGCTTATTTATCTATCTATCTATCTATCTATCTATCTGTGTGTCTATCTACCTATCTGTGTGTCTATCTTCAAAAGAAGTAAGAGAAAAGAAAGATGATGCTATATAAATCAATAGTGATTTATATGATGAACCAATGAAGTATGGGAGTTGTTTTACTTAGGGCAATAACTCTCAAGTGTCAATTACAGATAAGTACCAGTTTATACCAAAAATTTCATCTCCGTATGCTATTTTAAAGGATGTTTCTTCATTGTAAAGTTACGTTCTTGATAAGTTTTGATGTTAATTTAGTAAATAATTGTGCTAGTTGATAGCAAAGGCAAAACAAAACAGAACTTCACAAATTAATTCCCAAAAATTTAAAGAAATTTTAGGGGTGAGATATAGTAATCTGAGCACATGTGAAGGAAAGTTGAAGTTTTACAGGGTCTGTATGGCAATTATTTGACTAAATTGCCATATTTAGCCTTCGGTGTTGAATCCATGACAATTCTAAAGACTAAATAGATCCTGTGTGACTGATTTACACTAAAATAGGGAACTGAATTTCTCATTAGAGGACCCATTGTCAAAATACAAACTACTAGTACTGCACTAGACACTCGAAGCCCCAGTGTACACATTTGTGTGCTCCTGTGTGTTTCTGTGTGTGCCTACGAGCACACACAGCTATATGGGAAGGTAGATCATAGTCATAAGACTGGGTTTCAACCATGGAATAAAAACAAAAAGGGGTAAATAACTGACATGTTTAATGGCATCAATCTAAGAGTACAGGATGCAGGCTTTGCCCGCTGGGAGCAGAATGTCATACTTGAAATGTAAGGTCTTCCTCTGGCAAATTCAAACTTAGTCTAAGAGTGTGGTCACCTGATCAGCACACTGCTTTTATCCCCTTTAGCACACACTTCCTGAAATTCTTCCTGATGCAAAACCATTGGATATGTTAATAAAGAAATACCTCAAAGCCATTCTGATTTGTTTACATATATAGTGAAATATCAGTTTCATAGTTTGGCCCTTGGAAGTTAACCTCCAAATTCTTAAGGGCATCTCACTGAAGTATCAGAATTTTAACTACTTAGATTACACACTTATGGGAACAATTTAGGAAAAATTTTGAAACAAGGTTAGTCATACTTACTTCTTAAGAAGAAAAATTCTGTGAAAACACAATTTGTATCTTATCCACTGGGGGAAAAGAAACGGAACAACAAAAACAGATCTACATCCTGTGTATCTCTTTCTCATCATCTTACTTAGTTATGAAAATAAAACTCATTCTCACAAACATAATGATACTAAAATTTTGCTTTGCAAGGACTTTTAAATAATCAGGTTAGAAAGCATTTATTTCATGTAATTTAAAATGCAAGCAAGTACATTTTAATTTTATTTTGCTTATTAGTGAGAATTTTCAATGGCATTAACCTTTTTAGTTATGTAGATATCGATTTGGAATTAGCCCATACCCTATACTTGTACCTGCTGTTATTAAACTGTAAATATTTAGCTACTTGTTTATAAAAAATATTTGTAAATAATTGGCCTACTGATATGAATTCAAAAAATATCATTTCTGTTTACTTGCATGTCTCACTAAATAAACTTATTAGCCTGGTGTGTAGAGTTCCCTTTGAAACTGATGACTGATTTCAAGTCTCATCTCAACTTTGTTTCAGATAATTCAGATAGTCAGCGCTGCAGACCGAGATCTTTCACCTGCTGGGCAGCAATTCTCCTTTAAATTATCACCTGAAGCTGCCATCAAACCAAATTTTACAGTTCGTGACTTCAGAAGTAAGTTTAACCACATAAAAATTTACCTTTTATCATGCAACTTTGTAAAAGGACACAGAGGTAGAAATCCATGCTCTTCCTAAAAGCACTCAAGCTCATAAAATATAGAAAGGCATATATAAGAAATACAAAATTTTATGGCTAGTAGTAAACTAAATGTTAACTTATATAGACTGTATCTAATGAGGCAAATTACTTCCATTTATAATGTGGACATTCCCTTAATGAGTCAAACAAACAATAAGCTATCTGGGAAATTGAATACTTTTCATGTTTTAAATATATCATTTGTTCTACATGCACTGTTTATACATACAAGTAACTGTTTTATTTGAATAACACATGGTATGGCACAGGTCAAAAATACAGGCTTTGTAATGAGAATGATATAGGTTTTCACTCCCCTTGCATTACTACTTAATGGCAGATTATCGATATATTAAATTATACTAAAGAATTTCAACCTCATAGTTAAAATAAATTAACCTCATGGTTCATTTATTAAATACAATAATGTATGCAAATCCTTTAACACAATGCCTAAAACCTATTACCTTTAAGGTAATTTTAGCTACCACCTCTGCCATCATAACTACACTTACATTTCTGCCACCACTGCCATCACTATCACTAATATTATCACGTCTGCTGCTACTAAAATCTACAAAAATATAAAGGACACTGGATTAGATATAATAAGGCTAAGTACTGATCAGTTGTTCTGACTTTATTTGTTCTGTGACTTTAGATATTTTATCTCTTCTAAGTTTCTGTAGACATAATATCGGGAATAAAAACTCCTGAGTTCATAATATTGGGTAGAAAAAAGCTAATTCTTGCTAGATTCTATGCTTATGGAACAAATGAGCAAGTGATAAGATGGATGATATAATGATGATGATTGATAGGAATCAAAGGATGCTTTGAGAAAGTTAAAGTTAGTTTTCTTCAAATACTTGGGGGAAGGAAATTAGAGTCACAGAAGGAAATTCAATAAGATTTGCGTCATCAAATAACGTAATGTGAGGAACGGCTGGGAATGAAACAAGGTCCCAATTATGAAAGGCCTTATAGGTAGGGATACCACATGTTTTATCATGGAAACTGGAGTATGTTTGAGAATAGCAGTGGACAGTGTTTGTCATTTTAATTAGAGCAGCACATCTAAAACAGGGCTGTCCAAGTCAAACTGAACCATAGGTCAACCTGTCTATAAGTCATTTAAAAAGTGTATAACTTAAATCCAATGACCTGAGAAGTCTTTGAAAGGTTTACACAAGAGTTTAACATATTCAGATTTGCACTTTAGCAAGTCAGTCTGGATGCAGTGTGGAAAAGACAATAGAAGGATACAAAACTATTTCTGATACTCTTGTAGAAAATGGATGAGAGAGTCTTGGATTAGGACAATCCAATGGATTAAGGTAATGGCTGTGAGGATAGAGGTGAGTGGTTGGAGATAGAATACATAGAGCTTCATTCTAGATCTCTTAGATTCCATATATAAATATGATGAAGAAGAAAACTAATAAGACTTCTAGATCATTGGCTTGGTTAACTAAGTAGATGGTCACATCATTCAGGAACAAAAGTATTGACTATTTTCCACCATTTTATCTTTGCTGGAGAATCTATATATGATTAATCATAATAATATGAATCAGATCATCTTGCCTCAAAGTATATTATTTTTTCATGATCTGAACATGTATTTGCCACTCATGCCATTTACCATATCCCCTGTTTTATCTTGATATATTTTAAGTGTAACTGTAAGTTTTTTTGTTTAAATGGATAGACACTTTTTTTCACCTTTCTTTTTTTTGTGAGAACATTTAAGTTCTATTCTTTCAGCAAATTTCAGTTATAATGTACAGTGTTATCAATTACAGTAACCATGCTATATGTCAGATCCTCAGACTTTATTCATCTTATAGCTGATAGTTTGTATCCTTTCACCAACCTCTCCCTATTTCTCCCACCCCCAGCCCCTGGCAACCATTTTTCTACTTTCTATTTCTATGAGTTCTGCTTTTTTTTTTTTTTTTTCCTTACATTCTGCATATAAGTGTTACCATGCAGTATTTGTCTTTGTGCGGTCTATTTCACTAGCATAACGCCCTCCAGGTTCATCCATGTAATCACAGATGGCAGGGTTTCCTTCTTTCTTATGGCTGAATAATATTCCATTGTGTGTATATACAATATATATTGCATTTTCTTTATCTGTCAATCGATGGAAACCATTTTATGGGTGAAAATGAGGTTTAATATGTCTTTTTTCTTCCCACCATGGACAGCATAATGAATTCTATATGGTCACATATCAATAATAATACTGGGTTAAAAATAAATCTTTAAAAAAGGGGAGACTGCCTTTTGACATAACATGTTCAAGAATAGCAAACCCCCTAGCTCCCTAAGTGCAAATACACCAGAGGCTCTGACTTCCTATTTCTATTAATCACTTTCATCCAGGTTTCAGGCTTTAATCCTTGACGGTTCCTTTCCCCAGACTCAAGTATACAATCATCAATGGCTGAAGATTTCAATATTGATTCAACTAGTCCCCATTTTTCTATTTCTACTGTCAACACAAGTGCCTGACACCACTGACTCTTACTGGGAATATTATAATAGACATTTGGCAGGTTTATATTTTGTTTCTCAATTAAAAAATATCCTCTGTGTAATGAAAAATAGATATTCCCCTGCCAAATTCTATCTTATCACATAAAGTCTTCTCAGTTTTGTGCTTCCGACTGAAATGGGTATAGAGAAGGTGCCTAATTTTTCATTGTTGCAATTATAATCTACAAATAGAATGAATGGAATATTATTGATATAGTAACATTTTTCTGACACACTTGTATTTTAATGAGTACTATATCTTTCTAAAATTATTTTACCTGATTCCAAAGTAGGTATCATGTATGGCTACAATGGACTAAATGTTAGTACATTTCTAAAAAACAGCAAAATGTTTCTGGGAGTGACTTCAGTAGACTCAAAAAATGAAAAAGTGTTATGAATAAAACAAAAATTCCACTTTTATGTACAGAAATAAAAGAAGATGGGGCTTCCCTGGTGGCACAGTGGTTGAGAGTCCGCCTGCCGATGCAGGGGATACGGGTTCGTGCCCCGGTCCGGGAA
>NW_020175686.1:1201773-1276099 GCF_003031525.2 Neophocaena asiaeorientalis asiaeorientalis | reverse complement strand
GAAAAAAAAAAAAAAAAAAGAAGAAGAAGAGAACAAGTGCATGCAAAATAACACTTTCAATAGAAATATTAGTGGAACTAATATAAAATTTTAAATTCTTATTGTCTTGGATTATTCCAAGTAAATATTGTATCGTTGATTATATCAAAACTAAAATGATTTAATTTTGTGATTATATTAAAGTGATGATTATTATAATTCATGATATTTAAAAATTTTAATGAATCGATGTTTTTCACACATTTTATTTTCCTTTCCATGTTTCTTATGCTGTTTTGCAAAAGTGAAAATATATATATATATATATGTATTATAGATATGGATTAGGGAAAAATAAAAAATCAAGCTTTATCTGAAATATTATATTGATATTTGTCAATTTTATAGAACAGGTTCTTAGGTAAGATGTTATACTGATTCATCCTTTGTAATCTTGGTTCTTCTAATCATGAAAGGAAACATCCACTGAAGTATTTTTTCTCTGTGAGATTTTGATGTCAGAAAAAATAGGCTGTCAACACAACATATTCTTGTCTTGTAAACAATTTTCTATTCTTTCTGAATAGAAAATTTAATTCGTACACCAGACAAGATTAATGTTTCTTCTTTTCCTAAGGATTGCTTTGAATACATTTGATTACATTTTGGCAGCTTTCATAATGATAAAAGAAAGAATTAAAATATGGATGTATTTTACTGATTCAAGAAGAGCTTCCTACTGTTTAACAGATACCAACTTGAAGATTTCAAGTGATACTCATGGTAACCATCTTATCATAAATGTCATGTTTTGTAGACAACACAGCTGGCATTGAAACCCGAAGAAATGGATACAGCCGCAGGCAGCAAGAGTTGTATTTCCTCCCGGTTGTAATAGAAGACAGCAGTTATCCTGTCCAGAGCAGCACAAACACAATGACTATTCGAGTTTGTAGATGTGACTCTGATGGTACCATCCTGTCTTGTAACGTGGAAGCAATTTTTCTTCCTGTAGGACTTAGCACCGGGGCTTTGATTGCAATCCTACTGTGCATTGTTATACTCTTAGGTTGGTTTCAATATTAATCTCATATTCTCCCTCTCTCTCTCTCTCTCTCTCTCTACCCCTCCCTTATTTGTGTATCTCACTCCTTATTTTACCATGTAAATCAGTTTTTTCTTCATTGAGATGCTACATCTGGATAGAAGGAAGACTATCTATCTATACTGAATTATATAATTATTATTAAAGTTAATTATATTATGAGTGTTAATTTTCTATTTTATTCCTTATGGAAGTATACCAATAGAAATAAATCAATAACATCATCAAAAATATAAAAGTATGTTCAAGCCCTAGGGAATTTTCAAGTAATAACAATTTGTGGCACTTGCTGCGATGAACTTTTCTATGACAAATGTCTCATTTGCAGCAACAGTTTTAAATTCATTTTTTACAGCCTAGTAATTATTGCTGCCTAATAAAGTGTTGTATAACCTTTAAAATTATACTAGATGAACAGTAGTTGTCAAATAACAGTTTGATAAAGAAAGGCGAAAGAACAGGAAAGAAGTAGAAGGTAAAAGCACCTCCAAATTTTTTTTTTCTGTCTAAAGTGCTGGCCAGACACAATTCTTATTCCACTTTTCTCAGATCTCCTCACATCAAAAACTCTAACCATTCCCACTAGAACAGAACAGAACACAGTGAAATATCAAGAAGGGCAGCAAAGGGAAAGGATTGAAGTAAATGTATTCTGTAACATCTCTGTGAGAATGAAAACCTACTTTAGGGGTTTCCCTCTTCCATCAACTCTGTCCAGCTAACTATATTTCATTTATTCATTCGCTGCCAGATTCACAAAAGCAAAGAGAGATTTTCTATTTTTCTAAGCATTCCTCTAAATTAAAATTGCAACAGAAGTACAGTTGGGCACTGTGGGATCAGCTTCTATATTCATGTTTATTATTTAACCAAAATATTCTGACAAATGTACATACCTACCTTTATCTCTAGGCTAGAAAATAGAATTTTAAAAACGTACCAGGGTGTAAAGCATGGTACAAGGCATTATATACTAATTTGTGAAGAACATTCTCTGAGTCAGAAGCTCATTTTGGTTTGGAGGGTAAAGTTCTAGTCCAATTTGCATGATGCAGATATTAATTCCATGCAAATAACCTTGATGTGTAGAACAAAGTATTCTTTATGTCCTTAAAATTTAGAATTATAAATTATATCTGACATCTGTTTGTGCTGATGATATAAACCCCTTTAAAAGGGAAGATGCAGAATAATGTTCTCACACTGAAGTTGATCAAAATCAATTAGGTGTTTAACTTCAAAGCAAGCGTTTCTTTTTCATACTCTTGTCTAGGGGCTGTCTGAGTCCCAGAAGATTTCCATATCCACCTAGGCACGATTTGGTATATTCTGGATGCTCGTCTTTGTCCTCTTTGGCCCTCTTACAGAGTAACAATTCATGTTGCTTAGGTTAGCATTATCACATACTGTCATCTGCCACTCATTCATCCAGATATTTACTAAGTGTCCACCCTGCTCCTAGTTGTGAATTGCTAGGACACAGCTGCGAATGTTGACACTCTTAGTCTTGCCGTGGGGTCTGCTTACAAATCCATCTATTCTTTGATCTCCTTAGCCAGTCTCATACTCCTTTAGATCTTCCAGCAGATTCTTAGCCATTTTTATGTCTTTTTTTAGGGTGAGAATCTTGCAGTGCTTAGGAACTTCTATTTGGCCCTCAAGCACATTTAACTAGTCTCTTTCTCAGCCATAGATACTCTAAAGCCATTTTATAAATATGCAGGGTTTCTCTGTGAGGTTTACAGTCTCTCACACACTCTCTGGGTGAACAAACAATAGTGCTTTTAGTTCTGAGATTTGCCTAAAGCCTGGAAGGAGTGCAGAGTGCTAAACATCTCTGCAAGGCCCGTTGTACAGAAGCTCTACCTATATCTCCTCTGTCTTCCTCCTTAATTTTGGAAGAAGAGGGAATAAATGGGCTTTTGTCATCATGCAGTCTCCTACTTTCTAATCCTATGACAAGAGTCTTCCTTCCAGACTCTGTTATGGTAAATCAAACACTTTGGCTTTCAATCTATTGCCACCACTGTGGAGGAGAGGGGAGTATTATGCCACGCAAAGTTGAGCACTGACTTCATGGTGTGAATCTGTGCTTATTTACTCCCAGAAAAAAATAAACACTATTGATGTAATGATGGCTGTGAGTTAATGGGGAACAAAGCTATTCAATAATGAGGGTCTATAAATTAAGTATTTCAAAATATTATCTTGCTTCAAGAAGGTAACCTGAATACTAGACATTTGGTTTGGAAATTATCTCAATATGGTAGGACACATAAATGTAAATAATTTATGGTCTTAGTTGACATAATTTGAAAAGCTAAGTCCCTTAGATTCTATATTCTTTCTCTCTCTCTTTCTTGTTTATTGCATTTAAAAGTGATTGTCACATGATTTGTGTTTATTTCATTATAAATACAGTAATGTTAACAACTGAGAAATATAGGTATGGATAATATCTAAGTGTTAGCTATGGGCAAACAGTATTCAAGTTTTATTACTTCAATACTATACAGTTCTCTGTATGATTGAAACAAACATTCTTTTCTTTCTTTTTAAATTTTGTAACTCATACTTTTTACCTGACACTGAGATATTTAAATACAATACATGTTAAATATAAGGCTACAATGGTTTGATTTTGTGAATAATTTTGCTATGGTTTCATATTAGCTACAATTCCAGGATGAAATTGAATTTAAACAATGAAAAAAGTCAACATAGATATGATCCTTATAGACTACAGTATGTTTACTTTGAAAGTAATAGGATACCATTAAAAACACTCAGCCAGCCCTGATCAATTTTATTTTTTATGGAGAGATGGGCTGACATATTCTCATATTGCAATTTTTGTCTTGTTCTAGCCATAGTTGTGCTGTATGTAGCTCTGCGAAGGCAGAAGAAGAAAGACACCCTGATGACCTCTAAAGAAGACATCAGAGACAATGTTATCCATTATGATGATGAAGGAGGTGGGGAGGAAGACACCCAGGCTTTCGACATTGGTGCTCTGAGAAACCCAAAGGTGATTGAAGATAACAAAATTCGCAGGGATATAAAACCAGACTCTCTCTGTTTGCCTCGTCAGAGACCACCAGTGGAAGATAACGCAGACATAAGGGATTTCATTAATCAAAGGCTACAGGAAAATGATATGGACCCCACCGCCCCACCATACGACTCACTGGCAACATATGCCTATGAAGGCAATGGATCAGTAGCCGACTCTCTTAGCTCCATAGAATCTCTGACCATGGAAGCAGACCAGGACTACACCTATCTAACAGACTGGGGACCGCACTTTAAAGTCTTGGCAGACATGTTTGGTGAAGAAGAGAGTTATAAAACTGATAAAGTCACTTAGGGGAGAAGCAAAGGCTAAAACACAACCAACAAAAGAAATTTAAGAGAAAGGAACATAAATAGAAATCACACTTCTACTTACACACCACACACACACACACACACACACACACACATACCGGGCTTTCTAGGACAAGATTCCTTTGATTATTTGGTTTCTAGCAAGTTGCTATATTTATCATATTGTCAGTTTTGGTTTATTCTGCCAACACAAGGTAATTCCTAAAATGTGTACTTGCTTGGTTTTGTTTTGTTATTTTGGAAACACACTGAGACAAGCTCAGGCCTATTAAATACAATTTACTGACGTGACAACCTAGAACGAAGATAGCTATGTGGCATCACGGTGGAAGAGTGTTAGATTTTTCTTAATTCCACTAAAGTGCCTATTGAGACTCTTATCATTTACAGTCGTGTAGAGTACACTCTGCTGTGATGGTATTGCGGGATTCAGACACAGAGGACATAAAACAAAGACACTGTCTTTATGTCAAGGAGCAATAGCAACACGCAGACTTCTCATTCCTTTTAAGGAAAAAAGAAGAATACTTTCTGGACTCCATCTTCTTATAATTAAAATGCTCTTTTTTTCTTTTTTAAACTGTATGCCAAAACACATTTGTTTTTCCTACCCTCTGAGAAAAGTGAAATAAATGTGATAATATCAAATTCAATATGTAAGTCCCACATTTTAAAAGCAATGTTTGATCTTAATATTGGTTCCTATTAAAGGTGTTCATGAAAATATTCATTGTTTTCCAAAGAAATAAAATTTTTAAAAAGAAAATTTTAAAAAATCCTCTTTATAAAGAGAGGCTTCAGGGCTGAATCTCCACACTAAAATAAATATTAGTTTTGTTTTCATATTGTGCCAGGGTGTGGAAGGGTGGAAGCTTGGTTTTAACAAATCACCAGATCATTGCAGTCTTCAGTCATAGATAAACATTAAGTTGTGTTTTGTTTGTTTGTTTGTTTGTTTTTGCGGTACGCGGGCCTCTCACTGTTGTGGCCTCTCCCGTTGCGGAGCACAGGCTCTGGACGCGCAGGCTCAGCGGCCATGACTCACGGGCCCAGCCGCTCTGCGGCATGTGGGATCCTCCCGGACCGGGGCATGAACCCGTGTCCCCTGCACCGGCAGGCGGACTCTCAACCACTGCGCCACCAGGAAAGCCCTAAGTTGTGTTTTTATGAAACATTTTTTTGGGGGGTAAAAAATGTCATTGATTTAAACAGGGGAAGAGAAATTGATAAACAGCTTCTCAGAGTTTCTTACAGTCTAGTGATTCTTTCATGAACAAAGAAAATAAAATATTTATCAAATAATACAGAATGGATTTATAGCATGTCTAAAAATATTTATTAAGCAGTACCAAACAAATGAAAAATCAGGGACTTCAGAAAATTCAAACCAAATACTAACTTTTAAAGTGAATACAAATGCAAAATCTGGTAGTTGATTTATATAATTAACATGGATTTCAACTTTGTGAATATCGTTATATTGGAGCTCTGAGTGGCTTCTTTACGCTATTATCTACAATAATTCTAATACAAACGATACCATAAACCTTCTCTGTAAAAACTTTTACATTTTAATTTGATGAGATTTCTAAGAAATACTAGATTTTATAAGCAGACAGGTAAGCTGCACTCATTACATTACTTTTAAATGAACTTTACACTATCCAGAAATACACTTAACAAAACAGGTAACTAACTATAAGGTAATAATATATTTTCTTAATATTATAAATATACAAGTGACTACTGAAATATTAAAACAATATACAGGAAAAATAAAAGTTATTTATAGATCCATTCTGCAGACGTCATCAATATCCAGCTGTGTTTATGAAATATTTATAATTATATTTGTATTGCAAAATGTGAAAGTAAAAATTCACACATGGGGAAAATGGGTAGAAATATAAATAATATAGGCAAACTATATTCAGTCTTATTTATTATTAAATGCTTACTTCAAAAATATATAACTGATAATTATGTTGTGGCAATTAGGCCATTTGAATCTGCATTTCCCATCGCTCTTTTTGCGTCTCATAATTGCAGATTCTCCTTGTCATCCTTACCAAGAACAACTGTGGAATTCCTTTTCCTCCTCTGACGACCGCGACTTCACCTTTGTCTCATCCCTGGGAACTGCAATAGAATCTTGATGTAGTGTAATAATTCGCAGTAGAGTTTGCTTTGGGAAATATTTATGTGATTTTTCAAAAGCTGGCAATGTCATAACCATTCTGGAGCAAAAGTTAAGTCAACATCTAGGTTTTCCCCAGCAGTATGACTGGGTATGCCATGATGTGAGACCCTTTGAAGAAGGTTAATAGGCAAATCACTTCCAGCTGACAAAACGATTCTTGTCAGGAATTACTACACCTTGCACCTTGCCTGAGAATCTGACTGCCTCTGCATGCATTCACATATCAGAAGCAATGATGGCACAAAGAAAACTTGGGAGGGGCAGGTCATTTCAAACCACGCGACTGAGATACTAAGCAAGTACATGAAATTGGTGGGTCTTACTTTCTCCACACTAATCATCTTTTTTTATTTTTGTTTTCGGTACGCGGGCCTCTCACTGTTGTGGCCTCTCCCGTTGCGGAGCACAGGCTCCGGCCGCACAGGCTCAGCGGCCATGGCTCACGGGCCCAGCCGCTCCGCGGCATGTGGGATCCTCCCAGACCGGGGCACGAACCCGTGTCCCCTGCATCGGCAGGCAGACTCTCAACCACTACGCCACCAGGGAAGCCCCATCTTTTTTTAGTACCTCTATGGCTGCCATAACAAAGCACCACCAGAGTGGGTGGCTTAAAAAAAACAGAAATTTATTTCCTTACAGTTCTGGAACCTAGATGTCTAAGATTAAATGTCTGCAGAGTTGGTTTCTTCCAAGGGCCTCTGTCCTTGGCTTGTCCATGGCTGGCATTTCTCCATGTCTGTACGTGGTCTTTCCCTTGGGCTAATTCCTCTTCTTCTAAGGACACCAATCATACTGAACCCACTCATATGACCTCTTTTTATCTTAATTAACTATTTAAAGGCCCTATCTCCAAATATCGTCATATTCTGAGGTACTGATGGTCAAGACTTCAAAATATGAATTTTAGGGGACACAATTCAGCCCATAACAACCACACAGATGTTAACAGGAAAAAAACCAAAAAAGTGTTTGATTTACATCAAACAAACAAACAATGTGAAAAAAACAAAACAAAGCAAAACAAAAACCATGAATGGAAATAATTTAATGTACAACAGGAAACCACAAAAATGACAAGGTGAAAAGAGATCTTTTGGTGCTCATATATTGGAAAATTATGGGATATCTTTCACACTGCTGAAAGCAGTAGTCCTAATATTTCAATACTTATAAATAACTTGGGATTCTCTTTTATTTATAATATCACAGTAACTGGCCTTCATTCAGGAGTTAAGCAATGTAAAAATTCCTTAGAATTTACAGGGGAGTTTTGACTATTAATAATAATCATGCAGAACTTTTTAATTACATTGCATGTTTACCTTTACAGAAATATATGTGGACATATTCTATGTAACATGTGTATGTTATATGTTTTTTAAAAATGTAACTTTTGTGTTCAAAGTATTAGATCAACACAAAAGAGTGAACTAGTGGTGTGATACACTAGAAATAATCTAAAATTGCTTTTATACCAAATTCCATCACTAACTGGAAACGTCGTATGGAGGCAGCACCTTAACCTTCCTGTCATCTATTCTCTTTGGTAAAATGAATCTGTTGCTCTTGGTGTTATCTAAGTTTCCTCTGAAATTTCTTGACTCTTAAGTTCTAGTTACATTTACATGAAGTCCATTAATTCATTTACATATTGATTACATAAAATTATGAGGATAATAGAGATCTTTAAAACAAAATATAAATCACAAAATTCTTTGAAGTATGGATGTGATTGATTACGCATTGACACACCACGTTCCACATCAGGAGAGCCAGACAAAGACTTCATAAGTAAAAACTGTCAAAATTCTTCATCAGGATGGAATGGTAGAGAAGTGCATAGGAAGAGAGAGAAAGAAATGTTTAAAATAGAGCCCTAATCTTGAGCCAAAGAGGAAAAGCAAGTGATATGAAGAAAACGTTAGAAATTTCCTTATCTTTAGGAGGAGGACATTTTAGAAGTCCTTGGAAAAGTTTCAGTACCTGTTGTATTAAAACAGGAATTCCTAAAAGCAGATGTAAATGTGCAGTTACTATATTTGAAGTGAGTCCCCAAATATAGCGAGGTCTGAAAAGAATTAATAAAATGTCAGTAAAAACATCAGTTTAGTTCCTAAGAGAAGAGTGAGAGGGAGATTTTTTTTTTTTTTCGGTACGCGGGCCTCTCACTGTTGTGGCCTCTCCCGTTTCAGAGCACAGGCTCCGGACGCGCAGGCTCAGCGGCCATGGCTCACGGGCCCAGTCGCTCCGCGGCATGTGGGATCTTCCCGGACCGGGGCACGAACCCGCGTCCCCTGCATCGGCAGGTGGACTCCCAACTACTGCGCCACCAGGGAAGCCCGGAGAGAGATAATTTTGTAAATGTCTCCATGTTTGAAAAGTTCTCTTGTCTCCTCATCTGATGTATAGTTCAGCTAAGTACACCATTACCACTTGGAATTATTTTTCCAAGAATCTGATCACTTCTTCTCTTACATCCATTGTTACAAAACAATATGCACACATACATATGCAATTAAATGTTTGGTAATTCCAATTTGCAGCAAGTTTTGGATTGCCACTTAATTCTTTTATTCAAGTCCCTTATATTTCTTAGTGTAATGGATTTTCATAGCTATCAGTCAGTCACTAAATTTTTCAAAAAGGAGTTAAACTTTATTAGGAATTTATTTGTTTTGTTTTTAATTGCCCCCACTTTAAGATGAATAAATAGAAGGTAGAGTGTCCAAACAACTTGTGCAGAACCAATAAATAATAAACTAATAGATGGCAAAGCTCTTCAATTGTGAAGAGTTTAAGTACATTTATTTTTCAACTTCCTTTCTGGGCTCTTCCCATAATTTTTCCAACTTCTACACTGTTATATATTACATTGCAACGAGTGTAATTAACACAAATTCCTGGGAATTCCGGGTCATACTACAACATAATATGGTACTTCCTTAAAAGAGAAAAAAATCTAAATGTCATTGATTCTGATATCAGTATCTTACCCAGTAAGCAAGATTTTAAGACACAACAGTTGCCTACAAGACAAATAAAAACTTGATTATACAATTGAAAATACTAATCTCCATATTATCAATGTATTTGAAACTATATCAGTTGCACTTTCTTTTAAACATTCACATTAATGATGTATATGTATATTATCCTGAGCTTAACTTTCCTGAATTTTCAATCCAATTATGCCTATTTCCCCTTCTTTTTAACTTTCCATGGGTACAAATATACTTTAGCCCTTATTATCACTTAAATCTCCAGTTTCTAAGTTCAGTTTACTTATGTCTCCCTCAATCCATCATCCACTGAATATGGTATTTGCCATGATTGAAATTTCCAATATGTTGTCACCAAAAATTACTTGAGACAATTCTCCTGTTCTCCTCTTCTGCTCTGTCAACATTTTAAAAAATGTGGCAACAGTAATAAAAGAGCTACTCATCACTGAGCATATACTTTGCAAAAAATATGCTGCAAACATTTAATGCTAAGAATAATTTGATGAGTTATATTATTATTATTATCTGTATTTCATACATGAGTAAACTAGGCTTAGACATTTGAAGTAACCTGTTTACTTAGACATATTTAGCAAGTGACGAAACCAGGGCCCTAACACAATTATATGCCCGATCCAGCCCTTACCCCATGAGATACAGTATACTGCACTTTCACCTCTCTCACTTATAATCGACCATTTAAAAACCTGAATTTTGGTCTCTGTTCCTATTGTGTTCCTTTGAAGTTCACTAATAACTTTATAGTTGAAAAGTCCCAATGATTCTTCCTTTTACCTTTCTGCAATTTCTATAAAGTTAAGCATACCTTCATATCTCACCTTCAGTTTCTACTTCCATCTCCTCTTAGTTCATTGATTTTTTCTTTCTTCTTTTAATGTTTCGTATACCCCTCAGAGAGTTTACATAAATAATCCTACAGAGTCATCCCATCTGTTTTCATTTCTTTTTTATACCATTGAGATTTGAAGATCACTTGCTATAATCATGATTTTTCATAATATTCAATGAATCATTAAATCACTATTTATACATTTTCTCTTTAAGCAAGATGAGGAAGTTTTACTTGCGTACATTTATACTTTCTGAACACATATACCTGGCCAATCTATTGGCTTCAAATTCATTAGATCCAAGTCTATACCTTTCTCTTTCAGAGTTCAGTATTTTTGTTGTTACTTGGGCTCTGAACTTTCCTTTTATTCTTCTGTCAGGTTGTCTGTCTGTCTGTCTGTCTCTCTCTCTCTCTCTCTCTCTATATATATATAGATATATAGATATATATACACATATACTCTCTCAAAATACATTGCTATTTTACTATTGAAATAAACTTAATTTTTTAAAGTGACTAAGGCACTGCAGAAAATTTTGGTATTTTCCACACCCAACCATACAAAATCATATTAGTTTGGTGCATTTGTTACAAGTAATGAACCAATATTTACATCTTTTTATTAACTGAAGTCCACATTTTGTTCAGATTTCTTTATTTTTCCCTAATGTCCTTTTTCTGTTCCAGGATTCCATACTTGATAGAACATTACATTTAGTCATCAAGTCTTCTTAGGTTTTTCATGGTTATGATAGTTTCTCAAGGCTTTGCTTGTTTTAAAAAACTTTTACAATCTTGAGAATTACTTGTCAAGTAATTTGTAGAATATTCCTTAACTGATATTTGTCTGATTTTTTGGTCTCATGATTAGACTGGTTACATTGGGTTTTGGGAGGAAGATCACAGACGTAAAGTGCCAAGCTAATCATATTGTATCAAAGGAACATCCTAAGGAAATGACTTATTACTGTCGATCATCTGGCTGTCATTTGTGCAGTTTCTTCATTTTAAATTATTATTTTTCCCTAATCCCAAACTGTACTCCTTGGAAGAAGGTCACTCTGCACAGCATACAGTTAAGGAGTGCAGCTTTATGCCTCACCTGTTGAGGGCAAAGTATCAACATAAAATATTTGGGGTTCTCATAAAATATTAAGAGTTTGTCTATTCTCCATTTACTTATTCAATCATCTGTTTGAGTAGGGATGCATAGAGATTTAATACTTTTGTTCATAATCTAACACTACTATTAAGGTCACTCTGCACAGCATACAGTTAAGGAGTGCAGCTTTATGCCTCACCTGTTGAGGGCAAAGTATCAACATAAAATATTTGGGGTTCTCATAAAATATTAAGAGTTTGTTTATTCTCCATTTACTTATTCAATCATCTGTTTATTTGAGTAGGGATGCATAGAGTTTAATACTTTTGTTCATAATCTAACACTACTACATTTATAAAGCTATTTCAGTTGGTGCCTGTGCTACTTAACAAATCCTCACTACTGCCTAGTTTGTGTTTTGGTTTGTTGGTTGGTTGGTTTGTATGTCTTGAGCACTTTCTTACATTCTGCCACTATAAGCTCCATGCTCCTCTTGTATATTTCCTGCCCTGATTCTCTCAAATCAGGCATTCCACCAAAAAGCCTTGCTTTCTTTTATTGGCAAAATAATATTACAAAGATCTGGATATTAAATGTGTTGCTTGCTACTGAGGTGTTTGTATTTCTGGGTCCTCTCAAATGACAGAACAAGAGAATATATATGTGTATAACAACTAGAATACATGCATACACACACTCATCTATATATGTACATATATATGCCTCTATATGTAGCCATATGTACCTTTATTAAACTAAAAGTGAGTTCATACTGATATCTCAGACTCTAATCCATTACCACATGGATCATAATATATCGCCTTCTGTCTCACTTATATGCAACCTCTCACTACAACACTGAGAATCCTACATCTCAACTTTTCCTATTTATTTATTTAATTGTTCAATTCTGGGACATGTGCATAGTATATCAAAATTGTTAATCCATACTCTCACTCAAAACAACTTGGAGTTGTATCACCTTTAGTCTTACAGACTCCACTCACTTCCAAAGACTTAGGTTGCAACCTTTTTACCTCAGTGAAATTGTTTCATTCGTTTAACAATCAGATTGTTTTGTCACATTCTTTATTGAATTCTTGGACTCTCTAACCTCTTTAAAACATATGTTTAAAATTTTTATATGTGCTGTAAATTACTATAGATTTTGACAAATTCATGGTGTTGTGTATCCACCATTACAGTCCCATATAAATAGTTTCACTGCTTTAAAAAAAAATTCTTTGTGCTTCAAATACTCCCTGATTCCTGGTAACCACTCATATGTGTACCCTATTTATAGATTTTCCAGATTATCATAGAAATGAAATGATCCAGCACATAGTCTTTTCACACTAGCAGTACAAATTTAAGACACATCTATGTCTTTCTGTGGTGGAATAACCCATTTCTTTTTATCCCTATTCCATTGTATGGATGTACCACAGTTTGTTTATCTATTCACATACTGAGGGACATTTTGGTTGCTTCGAGTTTTTTTGCAATTATGAGTAAAGCTGCTATAAATATTTGTGTACAGGTTTTTATATGAACAGAAGTTTTCTGTTCATATAACAAATAGCACAGCCACTTGGCTTTTCCACTAGCAATGAATGAGAGCTTCATTGTTATTCATTCTCACTAATTTTGGTATTGTTAGTATAGATTTTAGCTATTTTGATACGTGTGAAGTGGTATCTCACCGATTTTTTTTAAATTTACATTTCCTAGTGACAAATTATGTTTAGCATCTTTTTATATCTTTATGTGTCATGCCATCTATATATCTTCTTTGTTAAGGTGTAGTTCAGCTCTATGTCTATATTTTTCATTGTTTTCATCTTCCTATTGTTTGGTTTTAAGAGATCTTTTGTATTTTGGAGCTAATTTTTTATGAGATATATGCTTTGCTAATATTTTCTCCAAGTCTCCAGCTTGTCTTTTAATTCTCTTAAGTATCTTTTACAAAGCAGACATTTTAAATTTTAATAAAGTCTAATTAATATATTATTTATTTCATGGGTCATGTTTTTTTGATTGTATCTCAAAGTCATCACCAAACCCAAAGTCAGTTAGATTGTCTCCCATTTCTTCCAAAGAAATTTAATAATTCTGCATTTTAATTTTAGATCCATAATCCATTTTGGGTTATTTTTTATGAAAACTGTATTGTGTATGTTATTTTTGCATATGGACATTCAGTTTTTCCAGCATACTTTTTTAAAAGAACTATCCATTCTCTATTGAATTGTCTTCGGACCTTTGTCATAAATTAGATGAACATATGTGTTTGGGTTGATTTATGGACTCGCTCTTCAGTTCCATTGATCTTTGTGACTATTCTTTTTGAAAATCAAGCTGTTTTGATTACTGTCACTTTATGTAAGTCTTGAAATCTGGGAATGTGAGTACTCCATCTTTGTGCTTCAATGTTTTGTTGACTATTCTAGGTTTTTGTTTTTCTATATGAAATTTAAAGCCCATTTGTTTATACCTATAAGGTAGCTTGTTGGGATTTTTATAGTAATTGCATAGAATCTATAGATAAAATTGGAAGCATTAATATCCTAACAATATTGAGTCTTCTAATCCATAAATACAGACTATGTCTAATTTATATGTTGTTTGATTTCTTGCTTAATTTTTTTACAGTTTTCTGCATATGGATCTTACACTTGGTTTATTGGATTTATACCTAGATATTTTTTGGTGTGTATTTAAAAAATTTTAAATTCTCATCATTATTGCTGATATATAGGAAAGCACTGACTTTTGTTTAAATTGAATTTGTATTCTGCCATCTTGCTATATTTGCTTACTATTTCAGGATTTTTTTTGGAGATGATATGGCTTTTATACATAACATTCATATCATATTCAAATAAAGAATTTAAAAAAATTTCCATTCCAGTCAATATATTCCTTTTATTTCTTTTTCTTTTCTTATTGTACCAGCTAAGAATTTCACTATAATGTCAAACAGTGATAGTTATAGCAGACATCTTTGCCATGCTTCCAAATTTAGAGGTGTTATAGAGTTCCTAATCAGTATATGATATATATAGTTTTAGGAAATTCCCTGGCAGTCCAGTGATTAGGACTCTGTGCTTTCAGTGCCATGGGCATGGGTTTAATCCCTGGTCAGGGAGCTAAGATCCCACAAGCCACAAGGCACAGCCAAAAATAATATATATATATAGATAGATAGATAGATACATAGATAGATATTTAAAAATCAAATGTGAATGCTTCTTCTTATTTCTAATTTGCTGGGATTTTAAAAATTATGAATGGCTGTTAAATTTTGTCAATTATTTTCTATGTTAAATATAACAATCAAATTATTTTTCTTTGTCAGCCTATTGAAATGGTGGATTACAGTGATTAATTTTCGATGGTAAAATGGTCTTGACTTTGAATGAATCATACTTGTTTGTGGTATACATACATCACCTTAATATCAAAACCAGAAATGTCATTGAAAGAAATGAAAAATATAAAAATCCTCTATAAATGGTAGCATACCAAATGCAATTACATTTAAAATATAGTAGTCTTTATTTTCCCTTATTTTAAAGTGATTTCTGGTTTTGATATTGAGGTAATGTTGATCTCATAAAATGAATGTGGTATTATCACTTCTCATTGTATATTCTGGAAAATATTATGTGCAATTGGTATTTTTTCTTCCTTAACTGTTTGGTAGAATCACTCAGTGATATAATTTGGGCGTGGTACATTTCTTGTTGAAAGCTTATTAATTATGAATTTATTTAATGGATACAGGGTTATCCAAGTTATTTATTTCACATTATGTGAGTTTTGGGAGTTTGTTTCTTCAAGGAATTGATCCATTATAACTAAGTTATCAACTTTGTGGGCATAGATTTGTTCACAGTGTTAATATTATTATCATTTTGAGATCTGTAGATCTATAGTGATGGCCCCCTTTCTTTCATTTCTTATATTATTCACTTGTATCTTCTCACCTGTTTTTTCCTGGTTAGGCTGGTTGGAATTTTGTCAATTTCATTGATTTTTTTTTCAAAGAACTGGGCTTTGTTTTTATTGAATTTTCTAATTCTTATTTCAAATTTTATTGATTTCTATTCTAATTTTAATTATTTTAACCTTAAATATTTCTTCTTTCCGCAGTTCTCCAAGATAGAGCCTTAGGTTATTTATTTTAGATCTTTGTTTTTTCTAATATTATATATTCACTTAAGGCCATATATTATATTTCCCTGTACACACTAGTTTCACTTCATCTCCCAAAATTTAAAGAGCTGTATTTTCATTTTCATTTAGTCCAAAATATATTTTTAATTTATTTGTAAACTCCTTAAATCCATGTGTTATTTAGAAAAGTGTTGCTTAATTTCTAAACATTTAAGGATTTTTTTGGTTATATTTCTGTTTCTGATTCCTACTCTAATTCTGTTGTGAGTTGAGAACACTCTGTGTGATTTTTAAAATTTTATTAAGGTGTGTTTTATAGCACAGAATAAGGTCCATCTTGATAATTGTTCAAAAATGTTTATTCTACTGTCTTTTGATGGAGTATTCTATAAATGTTAATTAGATAATGTTGATTGATAGCGCCATTCAGAGGATGTATATTTTACTGATATTTCTCCTCCTTTATCTACCAGCTACTGACAAGAGATGTTGAAGTATCCTATAAAAAGAATGGCTTTTTCTATCTTTCCGTTAATTTCTATCAGTTTTTGCCTTATATACCTATATAAGATTATAGATCTTCTTGGGGAGTTGACTTCTTCTTTATGCCTGGTAAATTCCTTTTTTTATCTCTAATAATCTTGCTTCTGCTCTGTTCTGAAGTCTGCTTTGTCTGAAACTAGTATAGGTACTCTAGCTTTCTTTTGATTATTATTAGCATGGATACTTTTATCTATCCCTTTACTTTTTGACCTATGGCATCTTTATGATTTAAAGTTCTTTCCATATATATACAAAATATCATTGTGTGTGTTCTTAATCTTCTCTGATAATTTCTGACTTTTAATTGGTGTTTTTAGAACATTATACTGGAGTCCTTCTGTGTAGTGGGAAGGTTTGAAAAGGGGGAAAGTTCTATACTCTTCTGATTAAATCTCAATGTTTTAGTAAGACTGTGTCTCAAGTCTGTGACTTTCAAAAGTATTTGTCCAGAGTTACAGTGTTTAAAAAAAAAAAATCACCTTACCTCTACTCTCTTCAGTGTTTTCCAATCTACTTTTTAAAGTTTTTAAAAATGTGCTGCATGAGAAAATCCTCATTCCATGCTAATATATGCACTTATATATTAACGCCATAATTTTCTTCATATAAAAATGTAGTTAATATAGGGAGCCAAATTTTCACTTAACAGAAATAAACTAGAATAAAATTTAATTGAAGAGTCTCAAAAAAAAAAAAGAAATATGCTAAACATTCCATTCTAGTGTTATTTCCACATTAATTTTTAAACATGATTGCTTACATGTATGTATGCATACTTACATACATATATATTGCTCAAAACATTATATATGTTGGATCTATCATTTCTTAAATCCAACAACATTATTAAATGAAGGTAGAATTTTATGTTTTATAACTGCTATATACACATATGTTCAACTACAACTACAATATAGCATGCCGCGTTCCTATTTAGGAAGGTCATGTGAGAAAACTATTTTCTTTCCAAGTCATTAAACTGATGGACACAAGGAATGAGCAGAGCAAAATTCCAGCCTTTCCTCATTATAGTTTATAATAAGCATTTATTATAACATCACTTAAATTCCTGAAACAGTGAAAAGGTCATATGCAAAATAAGATGATAAAAATACTTCAGGTGCTGAGCATATGAATGCTCCCACTGTAGACACAGAAGCGAAGGGAAATGTGAAATAATTACCCTTAAAATCTAGGTTTATTGTGGCATCTGTAAACTAGCTAGGTAAAATAAAATCATGTTCAGAAAGCATATTACAGATATACTTAAATCTTTTGTTATTATAAGGATGTTACATTTTGGTGCAGAGCATTTGGTCTCTTAGAAATGATAGCTTACATACATTCAAATAATTTACCAAGGTTAGGAAAACCTTATATAGAAACAATAGTACAGCTTTTAAATTAAGAAAATATATTTAGAGATTAGAACTATTCTTATTTTCAGATATATAGGCTTATAATTTTTAATACTGAAAGAAACTTTAAATTAACATTCAGTGATAATATAATATGTTTCAGTCACAGCTATGCTCCCTATTTTTCATTTCATCTGCAGAATCCCTGTGAAATTATTATCCCTCATTTCACAATGCAAATACAAATTCTCAACCTGGTTAAATAACACACCTACAGTCACTTTGCTCTTAAGTGACAGTTCTGAGGAGAGAGGTAAAAACAAGTAAAAATAGCAGCAACAAAAAACAATGAAAACTGCAAAACCTTCCAATTTTATACCTTGCAAAAAAGTATTTCTACAGAAGTGTAAGGAAATATATATGCTTTTATATCTGTTCATTTCAATATCAAAGATGCCTGACTTCTGAATGGACCATTCTCTCAAAAGAATTCTAATATTAAAGAAAATCAGAATATTAGAAAAGTAAAAGATATTAAAGAAGATTAGAATATTGGAAAAGTAAACCTTTTTCTTATTGCAACACACACATCGTGTTTCACCTTGAAGTTCACTCAAAAGGAAAATGCATTTTCATCAATTTCCTAGTAATAACACTTGAACCTTTAATTTTTTTCAAATGTGAAAACTGAGGCACTGAGTAGTTATATAATTTCCCATTGTCTCAAAGATAATAATTTCAGAACCCTGAAAATATGGGCATTTTGTTAGACTGACTTCAATGGTTAAGCTCTTTCCATATCGTTTCTCTGTCTCCCCTTGACATACCTAAGCTCGATAATCTTTGGCTTATCTCTAGACTATTTCATTTTCCATTCCATATGGAAGTTGTTTTAAAATTATCTGCCAGGTTTGTTTCCAATCACTGCCACACACCACACTTTCCCCTACATATCTCAGAAGAAAATCAAGTTTCCAATTTTATAGTGTAACTATTTTGTTTTATTGAAGTATAGTTGATTTACAATATTACATTGGTTTCAGGTTTACAACATAGTGATTCAATATTTTTATAGATTATAGTCCATTTAAAGTTATTACAAAATAATGGCTATATTTCCCTGTGCTGTACAATATATCTTTGTTGCTTAGTTATTTATAGAGCAACTATTAATGATCTTTGTTTTACAGACTCTCACCCATTTTTCTTCTCTTGTCTCTTATCTTTTAGGAAGTATTTATGCAATTTTCAGTAGTGTCAATTGTACAGTACCTTGTGCTAGAGCCTAGTATTTGTGCTCTAAATATGTTTTGGAATTTAAGGGATGAGGATCCAAAGAATATAATTTTCAGGTTACTATACTTTTTATAATACTTTTCCTTCATACAAACTGATTTGTTTATCTTTTGTTTTCTTTTGCTTATTATCAAGTTGCCAAGATTTTCTCGTAACTCTGAGCAATAATAATACTTGATTATATTCTACTGGGTGCTTTAGTTGTCATTCATTTATCCTTTCAAAAAATATTATTAACTGGGTATCTAATTTGCACCACTCAGTAAAAAACCTATGTGGGAGAAATGTATATGCTTATATTCCTTTTTATATGAGTTTATATGAACAGAACAGATAGATTATAAGGAATTTTGAAAAAAATATTGCCTATAGTTTTAGAATTACTCACACCTCCACAAAAAGCATCATAATTAATATAGATCCAAGTGCTTCTTCTTTAACTTACCACAAAGGGGAAAATGTGGCATTAAAGCATGTTTTAATGTAATCCTCTTCCTTTTCCCCACTATCAGGGTCTGGTCTTTTGATTACTTAATACATGTCACTAGAATATTTAAAAACAATTTTATTCTGGGATTCATAGTAAATTGTTACAGTCTGCATCAGCAAATTGGCTTTTCATAGTAGTTGTAAAAAATGAGGAGCTTGCTTATCTAACCAGATGCCAAGTTCATTTAAAAATAATCTATAATTTAAAATAATCTATAGCAATCATTTAAAAATAATCTATAGCAGTGCAATAATGTTTCAATTTAATAATTTTTTTCAATTTTTACAGTTTTTCAACATATTATCAAATTAGGTGACATCTTTATTTTTCTTATTATTCAGAATTCATTTATTCATAGAGCAAATATTTATGGATTATGTACTCTGGCTATACATCATGCTACACACTGGAGAAATAAAGGTTATCAAAACATTCACATTCCCTGATTTCTGGAAAATTAAATCAAATTTATAAATATATAACCAAGTATATATACATGTCAAATAAATATATAAAACTGGTACTCCCTAAGTTTGGAGACTTCAGAGAGGGAGAATGCCTATCAATGCTTTATCTTAGGATGAATTGATCAATTGTATGTCTTCCCCTGTGCATAGTACATCTCCTTAGACTCTGTAAAAAGTAAATTGTAAGCCTCATGCAACAAAATTATTATTTATAAATTATATAGTTGTACAATTAATGGGCTTTTACTTTCAGTTAAATTTTAGCTCTGCACAGTTTTTTTTTTTTTTACCTTATTACATATAGTTTCTGTGAGCCTTCCATTCAGAATATGATATGAATAGTAGCGTCTTGTTACTGAGTCCAAACTGGCACTGCTCACCTCAGGACAGGTCAATAAGTTGAGAGCAGAAGTGTTGGGACATGGAATGGTGACTTTATTTGGAAAGCTAACAGACTGAGAAGATGGTGGACTGATGTTCCAAAGAACCATCCTACCAGAGTTAAAATTCAGGCTTCTTTTATACTAATGGGGGCGAGGAAGTGTGTGTGTGTGACTGGTTGTCTCAGTCATTTCCATGCCAGCCAGATCCTGGAGAGGATGATAGTCCTTTGTTCTTGAAATTGTCCACATATGTCTGGTCACAATGTTCCTATAAACCTTCAAAAAGACAAAAGTTATTTTCTGTGCTGCAACTTTCTATCTCTATATTAAGGAAAAGTATTATACTTTAAATGTCAAGCCCGAGAGGCAGAACATTGAGAAAGGGCTATCTTGTATATTTCAGGCTATTTACTGATTGATGAGACAAAGGTGCAGCGGCAGCTTGACTAAGCACAGGCAACAGAGCACAAAGGTTGGAGCTAAAGGAATAAATCCAATATGGAGTCAGGTTTGTTCTGTTTGTTACAATCTCAGCATTATATCTAGTAATAAAAAATAAATCAAATTTTAGAAGAATAAATAAAAGAGCTAACTGTCTGATCTTTGTCCTTAAATCAAAATTTCAATAAGTTGAAAAAAAAGTAAACAAAGCAGTGGATTTCGACAAGAATATTCAGACAAGAATTTGCTTGGTTAGTGTATGAAGAGAGCATGATAGCATTGCAACTCTTTAGTCTTATACACCTATGTTGTGTGTTTCTTTACTTGGGTGTCAAGAAGATTGTCTGAGAAACTCTTTTATAGTGGAAATATTTTTTATTGAAAACATTATTTTGTTCAGTGACATTTTGAATTTTAGAGAGGTAGGTAACGCACCTGTTTAGCTTAACACAAAGTAATAAAATTTTAGTTATGGAGTTGTAGACACTAATATGCTGGGTATTTTGAAAGACTTAAAATCTTTGCCTTAATAACAAGAAATGATTCTCCTTGATCACTGACATATAATAAAAAGTACTTATACTCTGCATAAAATTTTATAATGGATGAATTGGGAGAATTGTATTAGTAATGACACCCAACGATGTCTGCATCCCTAGATACAATGCCTGGACATTGACTATGGTCGACACCATGTGATATGATTTCACCATTTGGGAGTTGAAATATATAATGTGAGCTGTGGGTTGAAAAGTGCCTGCACAGTGGGACATGTCCTTTTTTCTTGTTGCTTTTTGAATGTGTTCACCATATGAAGATGTCTGGGTTGGTCCCCTGAAAACATTTGGCCAGTAGCAAAATCACCAGTACTATAAGTAAGGCCATCATTACCATCCAGCCCAAGTTAAGCCTCCTAGTGATTGTAGTTTCATGAGTGACCACAGGAGACCAGCTGAAGAACCACCTAACTAGGCCCAGGCCAAGCCGATAACCCCAAATTGGGAGAAGATAAAACATGTCAACAACAAACATGTTGTTATAAGTCATTACATTTCAGAGGTTTGCTATATAGCAATGTAATGTAAAAACTCATATTTAGAGTGATCTAGTCACAAGTCCAAGGTGGCTATTATGGGGTAAATGTAATAATAAATAGCATCTGCATAGTATTTTATGTATAACACGTCTTCACGGTGATTGTTTTATTTGGTCCCAAGATCTTCTAAATTCTTATTGTACTTTTTTGTTCATTTGTTTCCTGCCACAATGCAGTTCTACATAACTAAGTACAGTGTATAAAAAATATATAAAAAGAATTTAATGGGCCACTCAGCAGAATAAAAAATATATGCTAAACGTCAATAAAAATAAATACATTTCTCCTTGTTGGCAATGATTTGAAAGTTGTAGAATAGTGTTTGTGTTTATTGTGGTAGTAAAAAACAACCTTCTGGATATTTTAATGTACACACCACATATATTTACAGATGTCAATACTAAGATATTTGATAAATTAATTCTTATTTATTGCGGTCAACTAAAAAAATCCCCCCCCAAAGACATTCTTAGACTAATCTGTGGAACCTGTGAATGTCACCTTATTTGGAAAAAAAAGGTCTTGCAGGTATGATTAAGTTAAGGATCTTGAGGTGAGGAGATTATTCTAGATTTTCTGAGTGGGCCCTAAATGCAATGATATATATCTTGATGAAAGAGAGACAGTTGAAGATCTGAAAAACACAGAGGAGGAGGTTGTGAAGACAGAGTAGAGTGAGAGTTGAAAGTGCTGGTCTTGAAGACTGGGATGATACAACCACAAGCAAAGGAATTCCACCAGCAGCCAGAATCGGAAGAGGAAAAAATCAGCTAAAATCTCTGGAGGGAGTGCCTACCCCTTAATTTTGGCCAAGGGAAACTAATTTTGGACTTCTGGCCTCAAGAACTCTGAAGCATAAATTTCTGTTGTTTGGACCCACCAAATTTGGTTAATTTGTTTTAGCAGATATAGAAAACCAACAGAGTTATGCTCTATTAAAATAGCAAATTGAATTTGAAAATATCTTTAAATTTTACATTTAAAAAATTTCCAAAATGAATAAAACTAATGAGTCATAAGGTAAATAAATAATAGCTTGTGAACATGAAAATAGTAATAACTTGGATTAATCACTATTGTTTTAGCAACTATAAGGAAAATGTATTTGATGTCTTAGTTTCCATTTCAATGCCTGATCAACCATAAATGATGAGTAGAGGACACATTCAGATTGGTGATCCCAGAGCCAAATCAATTACAACCACTGCATTATGACTATAGATTTTCAGTGGCATTTTCAGTGTGATGAGAAGCAAAAATAAAATGGAAAGTTTTCACTGGAGAACTGAAATATTTCATTTACATGTGGAAACTTTACTCTGATTGGCGCCTAAGGAAAATATAAGGAAAGATTGGAATCAGGGAAAATGATTACGAGATTGTTACTGTAGACCAAGTAAGGAATGATGTTACATTTAATGGATACACCATAATTTGTATTCATTTCCAGTTGTTGAAAATTTGGGTGATTTCTAGTTGAGGGCTATTAATAAAGCTGTTATGAACATTATTTAAGAACCCAGTGGTGTTCTTTTCATTTCTCTTGGGTTAATAACCAGAAATGGTAATAGTGAGTCATAAGGTTAGTGCATAGGAGAAGCTCCTAAACAAATATCCAAAGTATTATTTTATACTCCTCTTACTCTCCCTTCCTTCTTTTACTTAGACTTCAATTACAAATTTAATAAGCAAAATATTTTTGTCCTACAGGTCACAGGAGGTCTGTTCCTTTTCAGTTTCAGCTTTTTTCAATCTGTACATCAGTTTGGATGGTCACTTTTACTCTGATTTCAAATTTATTGATCTTTAGTGTTTAAAGTTATTCAACATATAATCTATTGTGCCTAAAGTTTTATTCAAGGCCTAATTCTTCTCTCAAGAAACTTCAGTAAATTTTAAAATTATTCAGTGAATCACATTATTCACTGTGAATTTCATTTATTCCTTATTTCCCTTCTCTATCTAATTATTCTCTTTTTTATGTTTATAATTTTCAATCAAACCTGTGCATGGTGAAGGGGTTAGCCTTAAATAGGATCCAGAAAGGTTAATCCAGAAAACTTGAACGTTTACACAGTAAACATATGTTTTCTTATAATCCTTCTCTGTCTTTTCTTCATTTTGGGGGTGGGTAGTATATGATTTTATAACAACATGCATTCTAATAACAAACCTAATCTTCTACCATTTTATAATCTTTTGCCTTCCATTCCAAATCCAGTAACAGATTGTGTAGATATCTATGTTCTTTCTGCCCTTTCGTCTGCTTTCCACTGAACTGTTTTAGCACAGGCTCTCATTACATCTTGGCTAGATTATATATCATAAAATCTCAATGTATCATTGATTTAATATTATACTAACAGAAAATATTGCTAAAACATAATGGCATTAAAACTATATATTAGTCTGCTCAGCATGCCATAATAAAATATCACAAACTGGGTGGTTTAAACAACAGAAATCTATTTACTCACAGTTCTGGAGGATAGAATCCAGCCAATTTAGTGTCTGGTGAGGTCTCTCTTCCTGGCTTGTACTTCTGGTTATGTCCTCACATACACTTTCCTCAGTGCCTGTTTTCAGAGACAGAGAGAGAGAGAGAATGAGAGGGAGGAGGGCAAGCTCTCTGGCATGTCATCTTATAAGGAGACTAATCCATCAGATGAGGACCCCACCCTTAAGACCTCATTTAACCTTAATTACTTCATTAGAGCCCCATCTCCAAATACAGCCACACTGGGGGTTAGGGCTTCAATATATGAATTGTAGAGGGACACACACATCAGTCCATATTGCATTACCACTAAAATTAAATTTTTAGTGCCATTAAAAATTATCAGTTTAAAGGTGAATCTTAAATAGTAAACTTTCAATATTGGCTGTACACATGAAAGCAAAAAGCAAAGTTTCTTCCAATATGTTCTATGATATTTCTTTACTTTTTTCTTCATTGATTGGGGGTGGAGCAAATTATCTCTTCCTATAGGTTTAGGATAAAATAGCCTACTTTTATTTTACAAATCCACCTATTAAACAGACACATACACAAAGATATAAAGACACATAATATATTAGAAATTGTGTATGTGTGTGTATATATATATATATATATATACACACACATATATATAGTAGCAAATATGTAAAATCTATATATCATTAGAGACCAACAAACTGATTAGACTATAACTTTCAAATAACATTGAGAGAGGTAGAAATTAAATTATCTTCCCATGTTTACAAAGTAAAGCCTTGTAAATTGACATTAATGATTAGAATTATTTCCACATGTTTCTTGTTACTTGTGCTCTGTGATAGATTAATACTAACTGAATGTGATGGACTCCATCTGAGTCACACACCTAATTTATCACTGCCTAAAAATTCAAGGACAAGACAGATGAAATGTAGGGGATATGGCAATTAGACGTGCTTTTCTAGGTCTTATTTTAGTTCACAAAGGGAAGTTTTTATAAAGCAGAATTATATGTGATATATAGTAATTTTTCAATTAATAGTTATGAAAGAGAGAAAGAAAAATATTAAGGAACTTAGAATAATATCTTATGGAGTATATTAAATTTTAACCATTAGTTTAAGAAACTATGAAACTAGAAAAATGTACAGAGATGATAATAATAATATTGGTTTTTACTGAAAATTTTCAAGAAATGTATATAAGTTAATTTCTGTCTAATGAATTAGGATAACATAGAGCAGCTGAAGAGTTAAGAAAATAATCACAGTTAATCACAATAATTTATCAAAGGAGCATCACAGGTAATTTTGCATCTTTCAAATTATATTTCCATTTAGATAATTTGTGATAATTATAAATCACATACTATATAAGTAGATAATTTGATTTTCAAAAAATGGTAAAATGTGATTTTACTTGAGTAGGAGTTTTGACCCCAAATACATGCATTATTTTAATTACATGTAATATATAATTATATATATTATAATAATGCAATGATTATATATATATATAATGTAACTGCTAAAGAATGCAGTTGATGCTGATTAAAAGTGATCTTTGCACTAAATAATCTGATTACTTAACTTTCATTTATTCTCTCTAAAATACTGATGAATTATTTAGCTTAGAGCATTGAATAAATTTGAACATCTTACAAACAAATAATACTACATTAATATAACATGCTTTTCATTTTGATCATTATTTGCAGATAGTTGATTATATTTTTCTCTTTATTCACAATCAATTTATTTAAAAGCAAGTCAGGAGTAAAATGTCTAATCAAAGACCAGTATATCTGGAGAAATGGTAGGGATTTATTAGGTAGTAATTAAAGACTGAAGTTTTCATTAAAGTTCTAAATTTTGTTTAAGCAACTACATAACAAAATAGTCAAACATAAATACCTATTATAATTATCTAAATTAAAATTGAAACCCAAAATGAGTAGGTACATTACAAAGGAAATAGATCATGTAGATATTTATTTGATAGGCCACTTTTTTATGTGTGATAGAAATGTTACATGCTTATATCTTTTCTCTTTTTTTATCCACTGACATCAATTTGGTTGTAAAGAATTGTTTCTTGTCATACATGTCTTTCTGCCCATCAAAATCGATTTAAGCATCAATTTTAGTTTAAAAAAATGACAAAAATATTTTCATTTTCAGTTGCTATTAAGCAAATGCTGAATATATTTCCTTGTATCTTTTTTTTTTTTTCGCGGTACGCGGGCCTCTCACTGCTGTGGACTCTCTCGCTGCGAGGCACAGGCTCTGGACGCACAGGCTCAGCGGCCATGGCTCACGGGCCCAGCCGCTCCACGGCATGTGGGATCCTCGCAGACCGGGGCATGAACCCGTGTCACCTGCACCGGCAGGCGGACCCTCAACCACTGCGCCACCAGGGAAGCCCCTCCGGGAAGCCCCTCCTTGTATCATTTTTTACTTCACTTATGTATAGATGCACATATGTACATCTGTTCTTGCTGTTGATAATATAGAAGTAATCTCACATTCAGAATTACTATTTAAAGAGGAATGACTATTTTCTTCTTATTATATATAATATTACTTACGTAATATTTTCAAAAAAAATGTTTAATGTTGAAGAGTTTATATGTTGGTTTTCTTGCCTCATATCTATTTCCTCTTTTCAAGAATTTGCTGGGCTTTGCTTGTAAACTACTCTGTCCACACTCTTTGCTCATTGGTTCAGGTGTCGCTGACATTATCCCATTTCAGTGATGGCCATACCTTCCAGATGTGCCGAGCTGGGGAGATCACACTCCCATGGAGATTGGTTGTAGAGTGGGAACAAAACTAAAGCCATGAATAAAGCTATTCTAAGACTTTTGTTAGAATTTTTCAAAAAAAATTTTACTATTGGGTTTTATGTATTGTAAACTTGGAAGCAGTCCTGTGGTCATAATGAAGCATGAGATCTACCCACAGAACCAAGAAAGAAAGCCAAGCAGAGAGATGGGGAAGCACAGTTGAATTTTGATGACATTTTTTGAGTTTCTAGATTTATTAGAAGCCAGTAATAGCTTTGGATTATTTATTTTCTTAAGAGCCTATGAATTTCTGATTCTCTAAAAAGAGTATAAATTGGGTTTTTAGGACTTTTCTATGGATGAAGAAATTTTAGATTAGCCAAGGTAAATGATTTGTCCTTGGTCAAACAGGGAGATACAGAGATTAAATCAAACTTCCTGTGCCTCTTTAGAGCTTTCTTAGTTCATGATTATATTCGTTTTAGCTGCATTAATAGATGCATATATATGTGAGTGTTGAAAGGGATTCTGTCAACTCTACAGTAAACTACTGATACAATCATAAAGTTGTTTTATGAAATCTAGTATTATTTGTTTCATTTTCTCTTGTTAATTGGTTAATTTGAAATTTCATGTGATTTGGAATAAAGCTACATGGAATCTAAATTTCATTTTACTATAGTTACTGATATAATACAAAATGAAAATTTTTTTAATCCTTTGAAATTGTTCAAAATTTTAACCAAATTAGAGAAAGAGAGAAATAAATTGTTCTTGGTACTGATGATAGCTGTTGTTACCTAGGCCTGTCACCTTGAGGTAAATCAGTTAAAATTTTTGGATTTCCATATATATATATATATATGTAAAATAAAAGAGACTGATTAGATTACCTATAATAGAATTTTCAGTTTTACTAAGTTTAGTATTAAAACCAGCATGTTATTAACAACATGTGTAATTTTATTATTTTTAATTTTATTTTCTTAATTTATTTAACAATCTATGTACCTTTGCAACAAACTATTAGCCTATATCAGAGCTCTCAAGAACTGAACATATTTTGTTTGGTCTATGATATAGGGCTTTAATAAGTCTTTACCAACATTTAACAATTTGGAGAATTCACATAGAATTTGGAATTCTGTACTGCATAACAAAACAAATAATAATATATAAAAACGTGGAAAATCTGGCTGCACTGGCCAGCCTGACCATATGTGAAAGAGTCACTGAAGCTACATAGCAGATACACCATTTAGTTAGGGCCTGCTCTGAGCCACAGTTTTCACAGACTCGTATTTTTTGAACATGCTGATTATTAATAGGTTGTGAATAGTGGTCTTTGTCTAGCTTGAATATTTCACTAATTTATTTTATTCCCCAGACCCTGGGACATTTGGACTTGTGATCCCTCAGAAAGGCATTGATGAATATAAATAGTGTTCTTCATGAATACAAGAGTCAGGCACTTGGTTGCAAACTTATAATCCAAGAGCTAGAGTTTGATCAACTTTCAACGTTAAAACTATGTGTTTAATAGTATACATTGTGGCTGCAGTGGTCTAATTATGCGATAGAAATAAATGGCACTGGTGCAAAGCTGTTTACAGTTTAGAAAATTAGACATATTTGACAATAAGTGATGTGAACAGAAAAGTTCACAGGGGGAGATTGTGACAGTGTATTTTATTGATATAAACTATAGGGAAATAACAACAATGAAAGACACCTGCTTTGGTATAGAAAATGGATATTAAGCAGAACACTAAATTATACATATAATTTGATTACAACTGCGTTTGAAGTACATACACTAGGACTGCAGCAAAAACAAAAATGAAAGGATTGGCTTTGTTTGGATAATTTTATTTCTTGTTTTAAAATTTCATTTAATGTTTTCTATATTTATTTTATAGTAAAAGTCATCAAAATAAAAGAGTAAAGCAAGTAATTTATTTGAGAACAGTCATCTTTATATTTTTGAAGTAACATCACAATAAATTTAATTTATTCAACAGATATTTATTGTAGACCTACTATGTCAAACACTTAACTAAACATCCATATTTCAAGATAAATACAACATATTTTCAAGTGTCTTGTGTTCCAGAACAGTATTTTCCAAAGTTTTTATAACATGAATTACATAGTAAAATTTTATTTTTCTGTTTTATAAATAAAAATAAATAGTATACATCAATTTATAAATTATAAACTTGGAGTTAATTTATATATGAAATATTAGTAAATATTAGTAAAACTTAATTCTTTCTTTCCTTACAAGTAAAACAACATATGAATAGAAGAACTAATAGTTTTTTATTCATAGACCATTGCTCTAGAATCCAGAGGACCTACCATGGAAAAGTACATACAAAGCTTAGATTCCAGCTGGGAAAGACAGGTATATAAGTGAGGAACTATAAGAAAAATATTGAGATTCCATGGTATAATATGAGGTTGAGATCACTTATGTTCTTGTATTTGATGAGGTAAGTAAATATGACAGTATTTATTCATTAGAACTCATAATCATTTGAAAGACAATTTCAGGAGAAATGGAGATAAGTTATCATACTATTAAATACTATCAGTGTTGTGAGGTGCATTCTGAAGATTTTTCAGCAATAATTCCAAAGAAGTTTAGATAAATAAACTTTGTTAATAATTCTATACATCCAAGTTCACAAATAAGCATGAACTTGGCTGTGTTGGCCTGGGGAAGCTGAGAGAGATAAATAAACACAAGCCTCAACCTTGGATGTACTGCTTGTAATCCGCTCAACAACACTCATTTTTACTTACAATGGAAACCAAATACTTTTAATAATGGAAGCATTGATACCAACAGATCCGTTTTTGCTTAGTTTCCAATTTTGTCAAAAGTTTCAAATATTTGATTCAAGTTTCATATACTAAAAATATTAACTGGTTCTACCTTACATCAAGTACAGTATTATTTGTTAGTTCATTTACAGGTAGAATATCATTTAGCTGAAAATAGTTTATATTCAGACATTAAAGGACTATGAAAATTACCTACATTGAAGGACTATGAAAAATACTTACTGGACTTCCCTGGTGGTGCAGTGGTTAAAAATCTGCCTGCCAATGCAGGAAACATGGGTTCGATCCCTGATCCGGGAAGATCCTATATGCCATGGAGCAACTAAGCCCGTGCACCACAACTACTGAAGCCGGTGTGCCTAGAGCCCATGCTCTGCCTGCAATAAGAAACCCACGTACTGCAAGGAAGAGTAGCCCCTGCTCGATGCAACTAAAGAAAGCCCGTTCACAGCAATGAAGACCCAATGAAGTCCAAAAAATAAATACATAAATAAATAATTAAAAATAAAGATACTACAATATGTGAATTAGTGACTGAATTTTTGGCAGTCTATTTTGTCAATTTATTTCTGTTCCCTTTATAAACACTGCATGAAGATAATTTGGTATTTGCTTAAATACATCCAAGAACCAAAAGTTTAAAGAGAAATATGAATGAATCGATATTATTTTGATAGTAGACATAATCTGCATTTGACATTAGCAGTGTTAAACGGGCTTTCAGGAGTTATGACATAAGAAAATCAGCACATAGTACTCCAAAGTTCTGTTAAGCACTAAGAATATTAAGTCTGATTCCTGTTCAATTTTTCTGTTCATTGTTCACAATTGAACATCATGCTGAAGAATTTGTCATTAGTAAATGATATTGTAAAAATATTCAGAAAGCTATTCTTCAAAATAATTTTAGTACTGTAATATAGACAAAGTAATTATACAAATTGGAAAGTATTCAAAGTCTATATATACAATGCACACATTAAATTTTAAATAAATGAATGGCATGCATTCATTTATAAATTATAAACTTAAAGTTAATTTAAATACTAAATATTAGTAAAACGTAATTCTTTCTTTCCTGAAGATTAAAACTGCACATGAATAGAAAATTTGATACTTTTGTGGAGGTTTTTGTTTTGTTTTGTTTTTAATCTACAAACAGTTGTTTTACAATCCAGAGGACTTACCATGAAAAAGGCACATAAGAAGCTTAGAATCCAGCTGAGAAAGGGATATGGTTTCTTTCTTCTTTTTTTTTTTTTTCTTGGCTCAGGATGGAAACATTTATTTTGGCCTATTTGGATTCTTCTTTCTGCATTAGCTTCACAGATTTTTCTCAATAAGATGTAGACACTGGATAGACTGCATTTACAAAGAAACTGCAAGATAAATGGAGTGGCTAATGCCCATCAATTTGAAACATGTAAATATTTATAATAAAATTATATCTGTCTTTGTGAGGATTTCTGTTTGAATCTTGGATGCAACAAAATGTAATGCTCAACTGGGGGAAGAGTCCCATGAGTACAGAATAAGAATTGTTCCTTTTATTCAAGATTCAATGTAGCCATCTTATGCAAAATTTTCATACTAGCTTTGCCACATAACATTGCAATACCAATACTAGAATCCACAATTTAAAGAGGCTAGAGCACATAAGAGTTATGGTTTCTTACTGAGTAATTAGAGATCAGTAGAAGGAACTGAAGATAGTGGCAGCAGTTAGAATTGACTTGATAAGAAGATGAACGTTTTCCTGCATGGGCTCCTCGATGTCTGTTTACCATTTGTACACTTTGTTGTTTCCATTTCTCTCATTTCTTTAAAACTTTACTTCTCAGAGCAATGATTCATCCTTGGATGTTGCCATCATTCCCCCCCCAACTTTATTGGGCTCAGCTATTATATATTTATATAACTCTTTTTTTAAAAAAAGATAACTATTTGTTAACCTCAATTAGATTTGCAAAAGAAATCATGTATTTTAAACACAGACGCAATAAATAGTTCACTCTCATTTTGTGTAAATTGGGAACAATATCACAAACACATATTTCTTTGTTCCTTGGCATCAACCTCACTTAGTGACTATGAACTCCCTGTATTTTATAATGGTTACCAGGTTCCTCAACTTTTTAGGGAAGTCAACTATTCTTTCAGAGGTTGTTCTTGAACAAATTGTGACATAATGTTTCATCATTAACAGCAAATCTTTCCAAATAGTTTCTTTATAATTAGTACTCTTTAAAATCTTTCCTTATAAAATGTCTTAACAATAATTTATTTGGGATTTTGAAAGTACCTGTTGAGATTTTTCATCATGAATTATCATGAGTTACATTTTATTTTATTTTTTAATATGTGGTATTAAATTCATTAATTTTAGAACATAAATCAACCTTGCATCCTAGGGTTAAATCCTCCCAAATTTATTTCATCTCTGGATATTTCCAGCATTCCCAACATACTTAACAAACATCCATCACATAAAATATATGCAAATACAATTTTCAATAGCATGTACACTACAATTTTTATACAGAGGTACAAATATATAATCTATATTTCACCAGTCTCACCTTGCTACCACTCAGTGTCTCATGCAGAATGTTACTTTCCTTCATAATAGTCAAATGATTTTCCAGAATGTACTTAGTAGGCTGAAGAGACACATTACGTTTCTAGATATTTTTCCTGAATATGATATAAAATAGTGAAAAGTATAAAATGATTTCTGAACATAACCATTTTTTTTATTCATAGCAGTACTATGAATCTCTAAAATTTTTACATCGATTAACTGAGGCAAAATTTTCAGAGACAATATACCAAAGTGACATGTTCATCATTTGAAATTAATTTATAATAATTTGGAATATATTATGAGAAAGTAACAGAATAAGAGTCAAATTTCCCAGTTTCACTCTTGTATAAGATGCCTCTTGTTCTGTATTTAATCATAACTTAGATAATTATTTTGTCTGTTTTGAACATCACCATCATTTTTCATTTTAGGCAAATTGTGATACAAATAAGGTATTATCTTTACAGAATGAAAAGAACATAAAGCATTTCTTTAGGCATTGGAAACTTATGTAATATAGCAATGTTGCAATATTATAAAATACAATACGGCACAAAATGTAAATGTCAGGATAAATAGAATTTACATGTTAAATGAGAATTTTGTAGAATTAACTCTGCAAGGAAATTGAATTGATGTAGTTGTCAATTTACTTGGTTACCAATCTTATAGACTTGTGAAGGATTAAAATGCTTGAAGTCTAAGCATCATTGATTATTGAGTTAATGATCAAGGGGCAGAGTTTTCCTTTGGATGCTTTTAATTTACGTTGAAAATCAAGTTCTAAGGAACGAAAGGCAGAGAGAGTGGCTGAATTCTGGGAAAATGAACTTATTTTCATTTTGAAGTCTACCTAGGTCAGGAAAGCTTCATTAGTATATTGATTAAGAGAAGCCAGAGAGCTGGACTTACCTGGTGGCGCAGTGGTTGAGAGTCTGCCTGCCGATGCAGAGAACATGGGTTCGTGCCCCGGTCCGGGAAGATCCCACATGCCGCGGAGCGGCTAGACCAGTGAGCCATGGCCCCTAAGCCTGCGCGTCCGGAGCCTGAGTTCCGCAACGGGAGAGGTCATAACAGTTAGAGGCCCGCGTACCGAAAAAAAAAAAAAAAGAAAAGAAAGAGAAGCCAGAATGAACATTGTGGTACATGTCTTTTTTTGAATTATGGTTTATCTCAGGGTATATGCCCAGTAGTGGGATTGCTGGGTCATATGGTATTTTTAGTTTTTCAAGGACCCTCCATACTGTTCTCCATAGTGGCTGTATCAATTTACATTCCCACCAGAAATGCAAGAGGGTTCTCTTTTCTCCACACCCTCTCCAGAATTTATTGTTTCTAGATTTTTTGATGATGACCATTCTAAATGGTGTGAGGTGATACCTCATTGCGGTTTTGATTTGCATTTCTCTATGATTAGCGATGTTGAGCATCCTTTCATGTGTTTGTTGGCAATCTGTATAACTTCTTTGGAGAAATGTCTATTTAGGTCTTCTGCCCATTTTTGGATTGGGTTGTTTGTTTTTTTGATATTGAGCTCCATGAGCTGCTTGTATACTTTGGAGATTAATCCTTTGTCAGTTGCTTCATTTGCAAATATTTTCTCCCATTCTGAGGGATGTCTTTTCATCTTGTTTATTGTTTCCTTTGCTATGCAAGGCAGGACATGGAAGCAACCTAAGTGTCCATTGACAGATGAGTGGATAAAGATGATGTGATACATATATACAGTGGAATATTACTCAGCCATAAAAGGAAATGAAATTGAGTTATTTGTAGTGAGGTGGATGGACCTAGAGTCTGTCATACAGAGTGAAGTAAGTCAGAAAGAGAAAAACAAATACTATATGCTAACACATATATATGGAATCTAAAAGAAAAATGGTCCCGATGAACCTAGGGGCAGGACAGAATAAAGACACAGATGTAGAGAATGGACTTGAGGACACGGGAGGGGGGCAAGGGTAAGCTGGGATGAAGTGAGAGAGTGGCATGGACATATATACACTACCAAATGTAAAATAGATAGCTAGTGGGAAGCAGCTGCACAGCACAGGGAGATCAGCTCGGTGCTTTGTGACCACCTAGAGTGGTGGGATAGGGAGGGTGGGAGGGAGATGCAAGAGGGACAGGATATGGGGATATATGTATACATATAGCTGATTCACTTTGTTATGCAACAGAAACTAACACAACATTGTAAAGCAATTATACTCCAATAAAGATGTTAAAAAAATTGTAAAAAAAGAATAAAAAAGAGAAGCCAGAATTTGCAAGACACAAGGTAGGAACTGAGGACTGATTTCTTCTCTAGTAAAAGAAAATGGATTGGAAGTTCCTGAGAAAGAAAATACGTCAACTGGAAGAAAGAAGGAAGGTTTAAAGTACAACTTTGGGAAAAAAGCAAACTCTGAGATATTAAAAAGTTTAAGAATGGTTAAATGTGAGGAATTATGCCAATGAAAGATCCTCCAAAGGCATAAATTGTGAGGCTGACCTTCTTTTTCTTTTATGGTTCAACAGGATTTTTAAATTAGAGATCATCTTGATTCCTAGTCCTCATATGTCATAATATTTGGAAAATTTAACCTTTCGACAATGATCTATTTAAGCCTCCATTAGATATGTGATCAGCCTGTCTATGTGTGTCAAGGTGACACTGAGGACAGGTCCAGAGCTTGCTTAGTCATCAGGGAATGCCAGCCAAGTAGGCCTGAAGAGGAAACAAGACTAGCCCCAAGTAATCTTTGAGCCAGAGAGATCAGGAAAAATCTCCAAAACAAGGACCATAGGCTGATTTACACATTTAATATTCTAAAAATAATATAATTCATGACATTATGAATGTTAAGAAGAGACGCACAACAAAATAAATGCCTACTTAATGCATAACTAATCTACATATACAACACATCATTTGTAATAGTAACTTCTAAAGAAATTCTTGAGGTAAGGAACATTTTGAAAGTAAAGGTTATACTTTAGTGGTTGAAGCCTGATTTCTACTACAAAGAGAGTAAAAGTCAAGGGTATTTTTTTTCATTGTAGGAAGTACAGGACTATAATAATTTGAGGGATTAATTCAGTCTACCTTAGACAGCTTCAACTTTCCTAATGACCTCTGTCTTGTCATCGCCATGTAATTACTAAAATGAGAAATCCCCACTTTAGAAAATATAATTAAAATATTTATTAAAACCTTTCATGTCCAAAGCATGGTTCTATAGTTGACACACTTTGTAAATTATATAATATAGTTCCTACCTTCAATTGAGTTAGTAAAATATTTAATCCACTATCATTTCCTGTGGCAAAGGACACAAAAGAAAAGATTAAATTGAACTCTGAGAGATGGGAAATCCTGGCAGACCATGACCCTTCTTCACTGGCATCTAAAAATATGGTTGCTATTTAAGGATGGGAAAGAATGGTGCCATTTAAGGACAGGCAAAGCTCTATGTTGTGTTTAGTTTTCAAAATTGTCTAAAGCGCTTTTACTTTATTTAAATGTTCAGGGCTTTTACTTTTATTATAAGTATTTTGGAGAAGATTCAAATGTATGAGAATTTTTTAAATGATAATATTCCTAAGGTTCCTTACAAATTATGTTATATCTGTGTAGTTCCAATTTAGAAATAAACATTGCTTATCATTTTGATAATTACTAAAACATTTTTAATGAATAGAGGTATTAAATTTCAGTTGGGAAGGGACAGGATCTTATAATAAAACAATTTTTATAGCAAGGGCACAATTATCTCTACACTAAAGGGAAGTAAAACCTATTAACAAAAATTTGAATGTTAGTGATAAACACCAGAGCACAGATAAGTTTTGCAACAGTCTGACCATAATCTTTGTTGAGTTCAAAAGTGTTTACAGTTTAGTTTTCTTATCTGCATATGGGACAAACTTACAATGTGAGACCTGAATAAACAAAGTACTTATTTATATGAATGTATACTATAATTAATGTATTATGTAATAAATTATATATACTAAATAATATATAATTTACATATACTATCTAATATACTAATATTAATACTAAACAAAGTACTAATTAATAGTTTTTCTTTAATTAGAGCTGAGTCTTCTCAAAGGGATACTCGCATTTCTGATTTATACATTTTTTCTCAAAGGGAGAATTTATTTCTCTGTTGTTGCCATCACTGTCATCATTGCAAATTAGCTCATACCTTACTAATTAAGACTTGTTGGGTAAAAGGATGAAACAACAGAGAAGAAAGGCCTAGAAAGAATTACAGAGTGATCTAAGTTCTTTCTTGAGAAAGCAGCGAATAGCACAAGATAAGACGGAGAGGAGAAATAATCACACTGCTTACAACTTTACTGTGATATGACCCTTCAGACTATTTCCCCCACTTTCACACAAGTCACTGATTTCCTTTCTACATGCTGGGTTGGTGATAGTTAAAATTCCTAGGGAAAGGCCTAGAAAAAGCAAAGTTTTCATGACAGATCTGGTACACTGTCAATCAGTTTAAGGAGGGCTGAGATGCCTCAGGTTATTATGACTAGAAGGAAGAATGACCGAGTTTGGAAATAGCTCATGGATCTGCATCATCTAGAGAAATCAGATTCATTTCTTCCTTGCGCCATGTTTACCACATTGTGTGTAATTTATCAAAATTTATTATTTGTTTCCCTTACTCTGTAGGAACAGAACCCAACTGTTGCATGTTTAATATAATACCTGTTTAATAGCTTTTAGATGTAATTTTTTCTGTTTTTATCTCCTCATGATATTATATTCTTATTTGTTTTATTCGTTAAACATTGATTTTTAATAAATTTTCTTAAACCTTTTAGTCAAAAACTATAATCAATGAAAATAAATCTTGGATTATATTTTATAAAAAGTGTATTTAAGATAATTTAGTTATTTTCTGAAATTGAAGAAATGTTAGTAGTTTGTCAAAATATTTTAAATTACTAGTGAATAATTTAAAAAGATACATGTACCCAATGTTACCAAGATATGGAGGCAACATATGTGTCCATCAGCAGATGAATGGATAAAGAAGACATGGTACATATATATACACAATGTAATACTACTTTGCCATGAAAAAGAATGAAATTTTGTCATTTGCAGCAACATGAATGGACTTGGAGCACATTATGGTAAGTGAAATAAGTCAGACAGAGAAAGACAAATACTGTATCATACCACTTACATGTGGAATCTAAAAAATACAACAAACTAGTAAATATAACATAAAAGAAACAGACTCACAGACATTGAGAACAAACTAGTGGTTATGGGTGGGGATGGGGGAAAGAGGGAGGAGCAATATAGTGGTGGGGGAGTGGGAGGTACAAACTATTGGGTGTAATATAGGCTCAGGGATGTATTGTGCAATAAAGGGAATATTTTGTAATAACTAAATGGAAAGTAACCTTTAAAAATTTTATAAAATTAAAAAAAAATTTCCTATATCATTATCATATAGGACTCTTAGGATAACACATAAGCACGTCCTAAATCTCCCCTCCACCATGTAGGAATGTAGAAATTAACCTTTCAATTTAATCCCTTCAGAAGATGTGCATCTTCAAAATTACTAAATTAAAAAAAATCAATATTAGGTGGACAAAGAGATTGCTATACTTTTTTGAAGAACATGAAATTTTTTCTTAAAAAAGTGACACAATGCATTTCCAATATTCAATCCAAAAGTATACTCCAAAAGTTCAATACAAAAACATAAAAATATAATAAAAACCCATAAACTCACATTCCAGAAAACAAGTTGGTCTCAATCTTATGCCGACATATGGACAGTCTTGAGAAAAAGCAAAAACTGAAATGACTTTGTCACATGAAATTGTGTGTTTTATTTTATTCATTAAGCACAATTTATCTCTTTTGCCCAAGGAAGGCCTTGCTAGATTTCAGATGCTGGGTTCTCTCTAGAGACAACATATGTCATGAACCTTGAATGATATCCAGATTTAAAAAAAAAAATTTTGTATTTACTATAATTGAAGATGACCTTTAAGTTAATGAAGATATAATTTCTTCAGCCTCTATGCTTCACAACACCCAAGGCAGATGACCCTATTGTTCAATAATAGGAGCATCTATACCTTTTTTCCAGGAATGAAATCTTAATTTCTTTTATACCATAACACATAGATAGACTAACAAAATATCTACATAACATGAAGTTTAATGAGGGAAGACTAATACTTGAGGACTATATAAAGTTCTAAATTGTTTTGAATGCAATATAACCAAATTAACTGATACAAGTTAATAGACACAGAAATGTAGTCAATGAGTCCACTCTCCACTTGTATGGCAAAAGAAAAAAGTTAAATGAGGAAATAAAATTTCACCTTAACAGATGCAAAACCATTTATTTCTATTTTCAATGGATTTTTCATTTATTTTAAATTCAGCTGGAGGCAAATTGGTGATTGATTTTCTGTCAGGAATTGAGAACACAGTTTCTGGAAAAATAAATGCATCCCCCATTATTAAGAGCAATCCAAATCCATTCATCATTTTTTTCTTAATTGAATTATAGTTGGTTTACAATGTTGTGTTAGTTTCAGGTGTACAGCAAAGTGATTCAGCCATATATGTGTATATATATTTATATGTATATATATAATATATACAATATATTGTATATATTATATATATACCATCCCCACTAGTAATCTCTGAAAAAGTATATATTCTTTTTCAGATTCTTTCTTATCCTGAATGACGTTTATATCTTTATCTCCAAATATTAAGATGTCACATAAAAATACTTCCATTTAATAGCTACTGAGGACATAAAATTTAGAATTTGTCTAAATAGGAACCAATAGTATTTTGCCTTTTCTATAGATAAGTATTTCTATAGAAAAGAGTGTCTTCCATGTTCCATTCCAGATCTACCCTGTTACTGTGCCTACCTTAGTCACTGACCTGAGACAACTTGCAGAGATTATAATAATAAACTGTGTTCTCTGGCTTCTGGTTGGTGTTGGCCAATGAGGAGCCCCAGAGGGAAGTCAAAAAAAGGAGAAGAGAAGGTACTTGTAGTCCTGGTTCTTTCTAGGTGAGGTGACCCCAAGATAACCTTGTTCCTTCCCTAGATCATCTCTGTTCCTCTCAGTAAATATGACTTTACAGGACTTTTTCTCCTTTCCAGTTCTGATAATCTCTCTTAGCTTTTGACTTTTTGAGCCTAGGGATACTGATTGATAGATACTGTTGCTAGGTCTGGGATCCCGCAATATCATCCCTTAGGGTCCTCCTACAGTCAAACTTAATAAATAAGTAAGTAGGCAGTCCCTTTGGAAATATACCTTTCACATATTATTTATTTATTATTATTTTTAAAATCACAGTGTGTCACCTGTTCCAGCGTGTGTCATCAACACTGGAATGTTGATACATTAAAAATTATCTGATTTTTTTAGTTATAATATTTTACTTGAAGTTTTTAAATCAAACAAAGGAAGCATCACTGCCAATTTCTCTATTGTTAAGAATCTTGCACAGATGAAAGTGTCACGTGGGAAGGGAAGTAATTAAATACATCGTGCCTATAGGATCCCAACATCCGGAAGACCAGGAAGTCTTGGATGAAGAGCCAATCAGAAGGCCATACACAGAGGGTGGTTTCTGAGAATGACTGGGGTAAAACATCCTAACAGAGCTAGATAAAGTAGGACGATCTAGAAGATCAAATATGTGCATAAGCCCTTACAGGAGAACAGAGTAAGAACCTGGAAAACAAAGTATAAACCTCAAAACCAATGATATGAAAAGAAGACAAAAGTGAAATCCATAGACAAGTGTAAGAATGAGGCAAAGATGTCATCAGTTTAGACACAGTTGGAACTTGAATAAACACTCATTTTTTCTAGGACTGTCTTTATGCCTTATTTTTTTTATTAATCATTCATACATTCATTTATTCATTTACTTATCTAACCATTCATCAAATATTTATTGGATGATATTATTTTCCAGGTAGTAAACCAAACTATGAGAATGCAATGGTAAAGAAAAAACTGACATGGCTTACCAATCTATTAGTGAGGGATAAGGAAGAAATATCATGGGCACACAGACACAAAGGAAGTTCAGATGACGCAATCTTCAATAAATCAGGGAGCTAACCCAAAGACAAGGATTTATTTGAGAGGTGCTTCCAATATACAGTATAATGCTAATTTATAGTGAAAACTGAACGTGAAACAATTCCAAAATATTAATATATTCAAGGTAAGTGTTAACATATCTGATGTGTTTCAGTCAGTTCTTCATTTACTCTAAAGCCATTGATGATCCTTGGAGTAACTCAGAACTAAACAACTGGAATGTTGACAAAGTTACCTGGAAATGGTGCTATTCTATGCTCCTAAGATAGTGGGTCAACATGAACTAAGTTCGTCAGCATGTTTACAGCAAGCATGAAAGCTCACAGTGACTGGTGACTAGTTTGGGGTCCACAAAATAGCTGGTCACGTGGCAGGTGTGACCAGCTCTCTTTACAAGTTTTGGATTCCAAAACTCAGATAGCCTTTCCCTGGCAGGTTCTTCTCACACATGTCCCTGTGCTTTGGAACTAAAGAGGAAGCTATATCATTGCAATTACTGCAGAGTGAGGACCTAAAGCCTATATTATGCATACAAATGGCCATAGGCTATGTATACCTTTTAACTGCAGTTCCTATATTGTAAATTTCATTGTGATAAATCTTGTCTATTAGTATAGGTTTATGTTGTGTTATGTTAGTCCTAGCGTATCATCAAACTGGTAGATGCTTATGGAATCACCAAGAAAATTTGTAATAATTTAATCATAACACATAATTTTAAAAATTAATGTTTAATGCAACTTGTAATTCAGAAGTGTCACTAAAATTGTTAGTAAAAATATTTGGACTGGTAGATAATGAATAGAAGGTAAATGAAAATTAGAATAGTAGTCTATAAAAATTCAATCTTTGTCATTCCTACTCAGGCAGGGATAACAAAAAACAGAGAAATATATTTTAAATACATATCCCAAAGTAATTATGACTTATCTTTTATAAAGCATACAAATACAGAAAAATGTTTACATAGTTATTTTGAATTAGAGTAAAAAATCAAATCCAAGATAATTTTTATAACACAAATAAGTATCCTTAGGTTAAAAAAAAAATACATCCAGCTAGAGTTGAGTCTCTGTAAAGCTATGTCTGTATCATCACTATAATAACTGAAATAAATTAATTCTTTTTAAACAACAAACTGCAATTACCCATGTGATTTATTTGTAAAACAATTCTAAATGATACTATGAAGTAACTTTAAGTAAATTTACTTTGAAAAATGGTATGTTTTAAGACCATATGAATATCAGTGATATTATTCTTAAGAAACATGGTCATGTTGCTACAAAGATCAAGAATTTATAAGTATACATAACTCTATTTTGGGTGTGCTTCTCAGTGTTCCTTTCATTGTCACACTTCTTTGGGACTTGGGAAAATGCATGGTTAAACTTCAGAGTGAATTCCAACCAGGGACATATTGAAGTTTCAGATTAACCTTGAATATATAATATTACATATATATTTTTATATATATTCTGTTTCAAATTTCAGAAAGAGTGAATTAACTAAATCCTACCCTGTATACATTCCCACTTAGCTTTGATGCAAGAATAGCTTATTTATCTTTTCTTAGAAGATGGACACGCACATGCACACACATATACACAAACAAATCCAAATATAGTATTTCACAACAGTATATGTAGCTTAAATTTCATTTTAAAATTATTTACTTGAATTCCTCATGAGTGAAATGATTACAGGCTTTCTTTAGCTCTGCCCTATCATCATCTTCTAGTGGGAAAATTTTCATCCAGCCAAGAATCATTTTTTAGCTTTTCCAGTTTTATAATAGAATTGTAACCTTAATATTTATTTTTGTACTGTTTAAAACAGATATTTCTGTACTCAACAAATAATACACAATAAGAGCATAGCAGGCCCCCACTGACCAGAGCGTAAAATCATGAACCATTACATACCCAGCCCGTAGAGAGAACAATTTAGAATTCTCATTAAGCTCCCTTAAATAACATCAACAACAACAAATAAACCCTGTGCCAGGTTTTAAAATGCATCAGGATGGCTGCTGCCTTTATTTCAGAGAAGAGAAAGAAAATTTTACATGTGCAATTAAATTATCATTCTACTTTTCTTGTAAATTATCAGATATTGAGACTTTCTCTAAAACTTTAATGACATACTGCAATATATTACTGTCTATACTTAATTGAATTGCACATTAAAACAAGTGAAAATGTTCTGCAAGATATATCTCAATAAAATTGTGAAAAAAAGCCTGCCTCATTAGCTCAGTTCACAATATGTTGCATATCTACAATGAACAGAGAGTATCTATGATGCTAAAAATGTTGCTTCCAATCCAATTACTAATGTGGATTAATCAGTGATATGTAACTCGAATTCTAATAAAACATGAAAAGTTGCTGAAGTGATTTTCACATCCTATTCATGAGATACAGTACTTTAAATTTTATCCTGAAATTATACAGGACTAATAGGTGACAATAACTTTGAGCATATTAATCCTATCTGTAGTGAGTTGGTTTTATTAGAAACTTCCAGGTGAAGCTTGTCACTAAATTTGAAATAAGATTGTTGGTGAGGACACTGCATAATTCTTAAACACTCTTTACTTCAGGTGGGCTTATGAGAACTTCCTGGAGTTCACACTCAGGAGAAGATTTCCTTTGTGTAGGATTTGCTATGCTCCTTTCTTTCTACCAGTACATATTATGTGGCTTACTGAGAAAGGAGATGTTGTAAAAAGGGAGATACTTGAAACTGAGATTGCCCTGGCATTGTTGTGATTGGTAATGAGTGAGTCTAGAATTAGTACGAGTGAGTGAGGCACAGTGGAGAATAAGATCAAGAGGATGGGGAAGAAAGGGAAAATTGTGTGAAAGCAAAAATGAGGAGGAAAAGAGCATGTTTCCCATCTCCTGACATAGGTATATGAAGAGTATGAGATCAAAGCACAGCTACGTGTCAAGAGGGCAGTGGAGGTAGCATATTCCTTAAAGAAAATCAGGGTTTTACTAGAAGTTGATGAGACTGTTAATAGCATGAAATGAAGACATAGAGATAGAGAGGGTTTTACAGATGAGTAACAATGAATTCAAGAAGGTACAATCTCAGTAATTGATGAATGTGGGGTCTGGAGTTAGGAGGAAGATGGTGCCAGGAGGTATGGCGATTAGAGTACCAAGGACATAGGGCAACTCAAAGTTAAAACCTCAGGGCAACTCGAAGTTAAAACCTCACCCTTGCTCCAGCCAAAAGAAAGATTTCTTCTCTGTAACTATTATTCCAGTTTCTTAAATCTAATACTAAGTACATTGCCTTTCTACCTTTTTAAAAACATTCATCTTGAACTCAAGAGCCAAGGCACTAATTTATGTATTTATTTATTTATTTTTGGCTGTGTTGGGTCTTCGTTGCTGCGCGCGGTCTTTCTCTAGTTGCGACGAGCAGGGGCTACTCTTCGTGGCGGTGCGTGGGCTTCTTATTGCGGTGGCTTCTCTTGTTGCGGAGCATGGGCTCTGGGCACACAGACTTCAGTAGTTGTGGCACACAGGTTCAGTAACTGTGGCTCGCAGGCTCTAGAGCGCAGGCTCAGTAGTTGTGGTGCACAGGCTTAGTTGCTCCATGGCATGTGGGATCTTCCCAGACCAGGGCTCGAACCCGTGTCACCTGCATTGGCAGGTGGATTCTTAACCACTGAGGCACCAGGGAAGTCAAGCATTAATTTATTTTGTTCATGTGTTCTTTAACAGTCTTTTTATATACAGCTTTGATTGCATATTTATATGGACTAATGTCATTCGTTTAAAACTTGAGTGCATTTAAGCAGTCATCTCCCTAAAGGAGCTCATAAATATTTATCTAAATTATTAAGACTCCTGTAATTCTATTAGATGCTATTCCCATTTAAAATTCCCTATCCCATTCATGGAGAGAGAAAAACCAGCTTCTTACTGACAGCTTCTTCCCAACTACATCTTCCATTCATCTGTGGTCTCATCAAGGATTCCTAAATTTGAAGTCGACTGTTTTACCTGCCTCCACCTCCCTGATTCTCAAATGGCAGAATGAGGTGGGAAGCTACTTACTGGAACCTCTGAATTTTGCTGTTATTTATCAGCTCAGAGCATGTAGGGAGAACGTGATTTTATTTCATTTCCTATTTAGTCTAGACAACAATGCACTAAGGTCTGGCAGAAGATAAAGTTTGCTACAGGCAGATCATCAATCAAATGATGTCTAAATACTCCACTGTTAGAAAATTTACCAGTTTTTCAAAGTTCCACAGCCTTCCTTGGAGCTTCCAGGATTTATGACAGGGTATCAGAGGTATTGGTAAACTCAGTACTCACAGACTTCTGAGGTCAAATTCTAACAGATTTTCAAGTGCCAGATTGCCATTGCCTTCATCTGCCATTGTCCAGTTTCTTCAGTATATATATATATATATATATATATTTGTGAATAATTATGAATTTCCTTCTCTCTCTTAATTTCCTTACAACTTACATAGTTTAATTTTTTCCTGGTTCCCTTTCCTTCATTATCTTTGTCTTCTGCAATTTTCTCTTCAAGCAAACATCACAAATCTTTCCATAATATACATTTGCTCAGTTTCCTAGACAGACATTTGTATAACATTTCCTAGTATTCTCAGTCCAAAATGTATTCACTCTGTTTTATGAAATATGCTCTATCTCCCTCACAAAAATCTTGTCTGCTACTTGGAAATGTATAGCCTGGGCCACCTCCCTTCCTACTTTTTTGGTTCCAATCTCTCTTCTTTGGGTATTGTTAGTGCTTGAGGAGCCTGGGACAAGCCACAGACTGCCCCTCTCCAAAAACAATTCAGAGAGCTTCAAGAATTAATGTTGGATAATTCAGTTATACAAACTACCCTCTGTGGGTTCCTTCCAACAATATATTGTACAAGAAATTTACTGAAAGGATCAGTGTAATAAAATTACCCCCCAAAAAAGCACAGTCCCAACTTTCTAGTTGGATCAACTCTTCCTGATACATATATTTTTCCTACTGGCTGCAGAGCTGTGATTCCAACTGTCTCAGCACGCCTGTCTTCTTGAGCAAGTAATAATTTAAGCACCATTACTGCTTATACTCTATTTACATCCTCAGCACCATTCCCTCTAGAGTTGGCTGACTTAGAGGAACCCCTCACTTTGTTCCACAAAGGGCTTTAATTTCGGTATAACTTGCTACAGTGCCAAGGTTCAATATTTCCAGATATTAAGGCACTTCTCCCAAAATTCCTTAATAATGTCATAATATCTAAGAACATATTTAGCTATTGAAATACCAGAAATTTTACTATATGTGAGGTTGAGCATAAATATGTATCCAGAGGAGATTACAACATTTTTCCTATTTCCATTATGTCATACAGCATTTTCACCTCAGATAGTTCTCTGGCTTCCTCCTCTTTCTTTAGTCCTTTTTCCAACTCTCTTTTCCCATGATCCTCCAGGTTCCTTTTCTCCTCCTGACTCCACCCACTCCATTCTGCTCTCTCACCTTCTGTCTCATTTCTGTCCTATGTCTCAGCCGTATCCTGGATGAGGAAAGTAAGAATTTCCTATACTGTGGGTCCCACAAGTCAGCTTGTACTCCTTTAGATTATTAAGATAAAATAATCTAAATGAAAAACAAAACTTTGTCAAGTTTATATTGGCCATGTCTAAAGTCTCCATCTAATTATTCACTATCATTTAAGTTCTCAAAGAAGGCAAAGTGTTGGGAAAGATAGGAAAGATCAAATGTCATTCTGTAACATATTCATTTTTCCACTGTATTTTCTAATCCTGAGGTAATATGAAAACACTGTAGAAATATTTATATTCATAAAACTGTTTGTGAATACCTAAAGAATACATAGTGTTTGTGGAAAACAAATTATCTGAGTTAAGTGAAATTAGTATCATAATTAATTATAGAAGTCAAACTTTTTTAAAAAATTAGAAATTATATGTAAAAAATGTGTTTAGACTGAAATTCACAAGCAGTTGTCACTTTAGAGAATGTCTTATGTAAAAATTATGAATTTTAATATGACATCCATTAATTTGCTTTTTATTTAACAACCACTTATTGAGCATTTATTATGCAGGCTATATGTAAGGGTAGTCCCTGAATTTATGTCACCTTAAAAATATAAACTAATGTGCTTTAAATTAGGTGAATATTTTTAAGTTGACTTATCTTTTATATCAAAATTGTATTCATTTTAAAAGGTAATTTATTAATGTTTACAGCTTTGTATTAAGAGCATAAAAATAGCATTTGATTGAAAACCAGTTTTCAACAGTGAGGTACTGAAGGTGGTTTTATTAGAAATTTGGTCAAAGACTAGAAATTCTTCCATCAAAAATCAGGAAAAACAAGAAAGATTTATATTTTATTATAATTGACTTAGTGATATATTATGGTTATTATTTCTCTCTCATCAGAAATATAAGATTTATTCTGCCAGTTTCATTAGAAGGTGATTTATTTTCCTTCTTTTGGTTATAGTATTGTAGGTTTCAGATTAAGTTGATGTGTTGTTAAATGGAAATTCAACTTCCAGTAGGTTTAAAATAGAAAGCCACTGCCTGACTTCAGGCTATCTACACGGTAATTGCAGAAAGAACTTTGTTAGGTGCATGTAGAATGAATGAGCACAGGCTTTATGAAGTGCTGTGCAGACAATCCACCCAGCTGAGAAAAGACTTTGAAGATGATTGCCTTAGGAATCCTTGAGCACACAGGCTGACAAAGTGACTCTAATTCAAAGAATGCAAACCTTCTTGATTTTTATGAAGATAACTACGAGAACCACTGGGAAGTAACTACTTCATACAGGGCATAATTGACATTTTAAAAACATTTTATCTGACTGAGTTAGCAATGCAGGTTGAAATGGAAACCAATTTACTCTGTTGGAATTTTATAACTCCATGCTACATTTAAAAAATGAGAAGTATAAGGATGTTGTACTGAAATGAAAGTTAAGTAATAAAATAGGCCAAAGATGAAACTGCATGGCCAATGTTATAATGTCGTTACATGCCACAAATTAAACACATATTTTTTCAGTTTAGGTAAATCAAATGGCAATAAAAGAGAAAGTTTAAATAATAAAGATGTTAAGACCACAGTTTTTATAGACACTCATAGTTATGTCCCCATCTCCAGTTTTTTTCTTCTTTCTTATAGAAACTTCAATTATTTTGTGGATAAATGGTTGCATATTGAAGTGGGCAGAGCCCTCATTTTTCACAAACGTGGTTAAGTTCTGGTCAAGGAAATCTTAGCAGAAATGGTGAGAAAAACTTGTTCTCAAAGGGAAAAGAAATGGTTTCTTTTGTCCTTTTCTCCTCCTGCTAGACTTAGTGGTTGAAGCTCAACAAGCTTTCTTGAAACTCCAGTTGGAAGGATATGTAGAACTGAGGGGGAAAAACAAGATTCCACACCCTGTCATCCCTAGATTATCTACTTCCAAGCTGTTCTATGTGGCAGAGAAACTTCTATGTTGTTTAAAATGTGGATATTTTGATTATCACTCACAGGCAAGCTTAATCCTAAGTAATGCAGAATTTTGTATAAGATCATGCCCTGCTCACTTGTTACATTTATCAATGAATTTGAGTAATAGTTTTTAATGGGCATAAAATTAAATTGTCTCTTCTATTGTCCCTACTTATGGACTCATTCCTTGAGCATTGTGAATAAGACCCTATATGCTTTCACTTTTCTGAATATTTCATTCAAAAAAGAGTCACTGAGATTATCAGTCAGAAAACTTAGGTTCAGTGCCTGAGAAAAAAGTTCCCAACACATGACTAGGCTTGAAAGGTTAAACAAAATTACACCTGCTACTTTGATAGAGAAGAATATTTTAAAAGTGACATAGAACTGAGTCTCCACATTCTAACTGCTAGGAAACAGCTAATCTGAGGGAGAAGCAGTTCACATTTTTCTCTTTCCCTTGATATTCTCAGTAGTCCATAAAGCTAATAAGAGAAGTAAAACTAGAAAGCCAAAGTGAAATTGAGCTTTCCTTGAAGTCATAGGTATTATGCAGTTGGAATTTTTATTTAAATAATTAAAATCCAAAAATTAAATGAGTTTGTCTTGTGGTTTGGTCATGTCAAATTTCCTACACAACAGTGGTTCTCAAACTTGAGTATGCAGCACATAGAGGGCTTGTAAAAGAACTGACTGCTGGACCCCAGACCTAGAGTTTCAGATTTAGCAAGTCTGAATGGGTCATAGGAATCAGACTAGTTCCCAGGTGATCCCAATAAACAGATCCAGGGACTGCATTCTTAGAAACTTTCTCTAAAGTACTAAGGATTCATGTCCATTAGACCAAATGAGGATAGATTAAAGAATAAAAGATAGCTCAGTTGTTAAATATTTGTTTCCCACAAAGTTTATATGTTGAAATCCTATTTTCCAATAGGATAGTATTAGTAGGTGAGTCCGTTGGCAGGTCATTAGGTCATGAGGGTGGAACCCCCATGACTGGGATTAGTGCCCTTATAAAAGAGGTCACAGAGCGTTCCCTTGCCCCTTCTGCCATGTGAGGAAGCAGTGAGAAGAAGATGGTCTATAAACTAGGAAATGGGTCCTCACCAGACACAGAATCTGCTGTCAACTTGATCTTGAACTTCCCAGCCCACTGAACTGTGAGAAATAAATTACTATTGTTTAAGCCATCCAGTCTATGGTAATTTGTTATAGTAGCCCAAACAGACTAAGACAGCGATGTAGGGAGAAAAACATTATCTGTTAATACTACCAATGATCATCCTATCATGCTTTTAAAAATCTATGGCAGCAGTGCCAAAACTGGACTGAATATAAGTAGACTCATTAGTATTCAAAATGGAAACCTGAGTTTATGTGCTGACATCAGATATGACAATGTTAGATTAACTTAAAAAAAAAGAAGTAAGGTAGGATGACTAAGAGTTGAGAGAAGAGTGCCAAGGATGACCCCTTGTTGCTGGCTTCTCTGACCAGTCTAGTGGTACAAACAAGACTGGAAGTTGGGTCCATACTGGATGTAGATATTAAGACTGAGCTTCCTGTAAAAGAGCAGGTACCAATCTTAAGCATACATGAGAATCACATGGGGTGCTTTTGAAAAGTACAATTTGAAATCCTCACCTAAACCCACTGATAAATCTTACAGATGTGATCTCAGTTCATTTTAAAATAAGAATTACAGGTGACTTTGATGCAAATGGCCTGATGGACACTGTTTGGGGAACAATGCTATAGGAAAAACAGCTTTTAGAGGCAGCCCACATTCCTTGGCTCTCTGTCCCCTTCCAGCAATGGAATCGTTCAGACTACTGCTTCCTTCATCACCTCTTCTCCTCTCACTGACTTTCCTGCTTTTTTCTGTTAAAGACCCTTGAGATTACATTGGGCACCCTCTTGGAAAATAAGAGGAAAACAAATCAAGTAAGAGGTGGGCAAATATTTATGTAGACATTTCACCAAAAAAAAAAACACACAAATGTCTATTCCCGTGAAGAGATGTTCAACATCATTAGTCATTGGGTAAATGCAAATTAAAACCAAAATGAGATAGCACTATCATTGAGAAGAAGGGCTATAATCCAAAACATGGTTAATGTGCAGTGTTGGAAACCGAAACTCCTATACATTGCTGATAAAAATACAAAATGTACAGCCCCTTTGGAAAACATTTTGACAGTATCTTTAAAAGTTGCATGTGATCCAGGATTCTACTCCTAGGTATCTTCCCAAGCAAAATTAAAACCCATATCCACACAAAGACCTGTAGTAATCATTCATAGGAACAAACTAGAAACATCTAAATAGTCATCAACTGGTAAATGGAGAAACAAAATAAAGTGCATCAGTACAATGGTATACTACTCAGCAATAGAAGGAACAAACCATAAATACATCCAACAACTCTAACAAATGGATAAATCTCAAAAACCTCGTTAACTGAAAAACTCAAGCTGAAGTAACTATGTATTACATTATTCCATTTAAATAAAATTTCTAGAAAAAACAAAATGTGTATATATAGCATATACACATTCTTATACAATATATATACACATTCATATACATTTGATAAATATATATATCATGTATATAATGATCAGTAGATAAAACAATCAGTAGTTGCCTGGTTGCCTGGCACTGGGTATAGGAACTGAGATTGACTGAAAACAAAAACATCAGAAAATTTTAGAGATACAGAACAAAGAGCAATGCATCACATACAAGGCAAGATAAAATTTTGATCAAATTAGTGAACAAAACTTACTAAACACTAAAGTTAGAGGTATAATTAAGGTTTGTAGTTCACTCTTTCTCCTTCTTTTCCTCCCTCTGTGGTTCATATATTTGTATGAATTTATCAAATACAGTTGGTCTAAGTAAGAAGAAAGGATCCAATATTAAGATGTTTTAAGTGATTTTGTTTTATTTAAAGTATCTTAAATAATTTTAAAGGACAGATATTAAAAACTTAGGTAAGGAAATAAAAATCCACTGATACACATTAGAAGAACCTAAAGGTCATACACTCTAAAAAACATTTTGAAATAGACTCCCCAGCTTCCTTCTAAGAGAAGCTTTTTCAGGAAACACATTAAGAAGCTTAAATCTCTAATCCTTCAAAACTGACTGGGTGCTTGAAATCTGAAAATGCCACAAACCAGTAAATTGAAACTAGTCCTGTATAACATAAAACCCATGCCCATGGAGAGAAACCACAATTAAGAAAGTCAAAGATTTAGAAGCAAGGCTTAAGCATTTTAACAAATGTTATCAGGTTACAAAACTGGCAGACAATGGGAAGAGCCCAGCCAAAAGAGGAAGTCTTTCAGCTCTTGGGTCTCTTCACTTTTCTGTTACAAAAATATGTTTTAGAATGAATCGTTTTTAATATAGACATAATATTCAGCTTAGTAAAAATATTTTAGCTTTACCTCTTAAATACCTGTGTTTATTTGCCAATACCTGTGCTTTGATTTAGCTTGGAACTTTATGTCTGGGATTAAATTCAGATTCAGCTAAATGGACAAATCTGAGGCAAAATGAAGAAAAAAAAAAAAAAAAAAAAAAAAAATCAATAAGCCTCAATTTTCTCATTTCCTAAAGGACATAATAACATTTACTTTTGCAATGTCTTTATTTTTAGGGGTTGAAATACGTATTTATTTCATAGTTTTCCAAATAGTAAATGCTTAGGGGTAGAACATTCAGGCAGATTTCTAAATAAGAGCCCCACTTCCCAAGGTTCCTGACACTTGTTTATTGACTCAAGCATGAAACTAAGTGCTGTTATAAAATGATTTTACAGATGTAAATAAAGACACAAGACACTTGACCTATAAATACTCAGATTATCTGTGTGGTCCTGACTCAATCAGGTAAATTATTTTAAAAATAGAATTTACTCTAGCTGGTAGCAAGAGAGACCATCAGAGATTCAAAGTACAAGAGGGATTTGATGCACTGTCACTGCCTTGAAGATGGAGGGGCCACAGGGCAAGGAATCAGGTGGCCTCTAGAGAGGAGAGTGGTTCCCAGCCAATAGCCATCACGGAAGCTAGGTTCTCAGTCCTGAAATCACAGTAGCCAAATCACAAATTTGGCTAACACCCTGAAAATAAGCTTGGAAGTGGATTCTTTACCCCAGATCTCTAGTTTATTTGACACTAAACAAAGGACCCAGTGGTAACTACCCAGACTTACAAACTCTATAGAACTGTGATGTAGTAAATGGATATTGTTTTAAACCACTAAATTTTTGATGATTTGTTAAATACCAAAAGAAATCAAAAGCAATGTTTAACAAAATGTAGTTCCTCTCTTTCCTTTCATATAGCCTGATAGAAACAAAGCTCATTAACTTTTTTTAAAACACAACAGTCTACCATGTGTAGTGACTGCACACTGATAATAAGGTTCATCATAAATAATTACTAAAATTATTTAATAAAGCTCATTAAAAATATGAAATAAACACTTTGAATCCCTTATAACTACTGTATGAAAAATATTCACAATAGTTTTCAATTTCTTATTGCATAGGTGAAGTCATTCTTAGAATCAGAATGCAGATGACCCTTGAACAGCACAGTTTGAACTGTGCAGGTCCACTTATACACAGAGTTTTTCAATAATAAATACTATAGGACTACAGTGTGGTTGGTTGAATCCCAGAATGGGAACCATGTATATGGAGGACAACTATAAGTTATACGTAGATTTTCCACTGTGGGGGAGGTTGGCACCCCTAACCCCCGATATTACTCAAGGGTCAACTGTAGTTTATGTATGAAGTTCTTCTGGATCTTTATTTAGCTCTTTTTCCACTGGTTGATGCAACCTCCATATTTCAGTAAATAGAGTAAATTTCAGATGGAGGTGTATATTCATAAGCTACAAACTTAGAATCATGGTGAAGCAAAATCATAATTTACCTGGCAAGTTTTTTGACTCAACTGGTTATATAATTTATGTTAGGCTTAATTTAGGAACATCCACATTGTAGAGATACATCAAGCCAGAATATATCTGTCTCTAATCTATTCCTATTGACTCTTTATTCCTCTTTGACACATTGTCCACGTGGGAATTAAAGAGAATTCACGGGTCTATGCAAAGGTCTAGCATAGGTGGAAAAGACCTTGATAACCTAGTGAACATTTTCCAGTTTTTCCATCAATACACATATATATCTAAAATAACTGTGACAGTGTAGATCCAGGCGTAATTAATTCTCACCATCTTACAAAGTGATTTTCACTGTCAATACCCAAAGCCTGGAGTGCCATTTCCTTGGCTGTTCTTCTCTTGGCCCCATCCTGAAGCCACTGTCTATGGCCACTATTACCTTGTGTCACCTCAGCTCTTGTTGGAGAAGGTCTTGAGTTACTGAGACAGAGGTTCAACATATTTGAGTGATTGATGACAAATTTGCCACATTAGATCATGGAAGCCAATGGATATGGCTCATTTGAAAGGCAAGGAAGGAAGGTGAGATAGAGATAACAGATGTCTTGGGATTGCAAAAGAGTGAGGCCAGTTGAGCAAGTTCAGGATACTGATGATTCCAAACAGACCAATAGGAAAGTCAAGAGGAAGGGAGTGGAGACGAGATGGCCAGAGGGAACATGGAGAATCAGAACATGGTGACCATTTGACTAATGGTGATGAAGAGAAAACTTAGAAGATGTCTTTGGGGATAGTTTTCCCTTTGATTGATTTCAGTTTGCTAGTAAAGATTTTGCCTGTGTAGTAGAGTAAATTACCTTTGTGGAGTAAAATATTGAGGGTACTGAACATGATCCCAGCATTCAGTACCTGCCTGGGCAGGGGAGTCCCAGCCAAGGATACAAGTAAACTTCAAATACAATGTGCCCAGAAAAAAGCCACATTCCATGTGAAAAATATTAATATTGAAAGAAAACATGCTGACTTCAATAAACCACTGGTAAGAGGTAGGAATCTAAATACTAAGGAAGATGCAGTATATGGAAAATGGGTGCGGAAGAGGGAATTTGTTTTTTAAATGGAAAAGAAGCTTGAGGAGGAAAATAAAAGTGAAGACCCATAAGCAAGTGCTCTCAACCTTCTCTGCACATTAGGATTGTGCTGGTTGGGGTGGGGTGGACTTTTCTTCCTTCCAGTGGAACCTAGGTTTCCTTATCTTAAATTGAAACTTATTCCGGAAATAACAACCACCTTTCTAAAAGTTTGAAAAAGTTAAAAAATCTACTATTGGCCTAGTAATAAGGAAAAGTGGTTTTTAGTCTTATAACTGTTGAGTAACATTAGGTAATTTACTTGCTATTCTTCACATCAAGATTTTATTTATAAAATGACATGTTTAGTTTATAGATGACATCTCTGGTATCCATCTATACGTCTCCCTATATAATAAGTTTTGGGATCAGATTCCTAGGGTTAAAAGTGGGAATTTACTTTCTGTTATTGTCATTGTTGCAGGAACATGGGTCAGTTCATTTACTTCCCATCTCTGATTTTCCTCCTCTGAAAAAGAGAGGTAAAGTTAGCTCTTACCATATAGCACAGAAATAAATAAGAAAGTATATGTACAAGCAAACAGTAACTAGAACATCCTAATCTTTTAAATATAAGCTCATATATTTATATAAATTTTAAAATATAATCATAGAATATATATGTTCAATATTCTCTTCAATAATAATATAAGACAAATCTATATAACATAGTATAAATCACAATATCTATATGATTATCAATAACATATCATATGCATTTTTCTGATATAACCTACATTTGTATATTGCATATTGTTAATATGTTAATTCCCAGACTGTGAATTAAAAGTCAACTATTTTAAAATTTTTTACATGATTCATTATGTGAAAAGTTATGTAGTAACCTCAATATGAACATTACATTTACTTACTTTCAAATATTTCATTTTTATAGTAAACAAATAAAAGTTTCTATTTAAAATCAATTGAAAACCATTCTTAAAATTTGTTGTACGTAAGGATACCAAACAAAGAACAACGAGAAAACTCAACATAAACCTCACTAATGCTTTTATGAACTATGATCTATTTGAAACTATTAATACAAAAAATATCCAGCATCATTTGGTATGCACTTCAGGCAAAAATGCTATTGTTTTTCTTTTCAGAATTGAAAATAATTTATTCACAAACTACTAACATGTTTTAATTTGGTTTGCTATTGGAGAATGTAATTGCTCTATTTTATAATCAATTAGTGAAATAGTTACAAATATCAGCAGATTTGAACAATGAAGGAATTTTTCTCTAATTTCATGAGCTATTGTTTAAAACCTTATAACTAAGAGAATAGGTAATTGACATTTTTATTAGTAGTACAGCACAAAATTCTTAAAGCATCAGTCTTAATAATCAAAGTACATATAGAAGGTCTACATTTGCTTTTCAGAAAATTTGAACATGTGTTTAAAAATATCAAACCTAGCTAGGATGATCAAATACCAACATGTATATATTTATACAATATTAGAATGGCTTATTAGAAGGTGTTAAAAAACTTACAGTTGAAGACAATGGAAAAATATCTCTGTTCATAAAAACACCAATGAGAATATCAATAAAAAAAATCTTAATTACCTTTGTTTTAAAGGAAAGAAACATGTACTTCAATCTCTTCTGCTTAATAAAGTGCATTAATTTATTACTAATTTTTTTATCTTTATTAAAAATATTTACCTTATTTGGCTAGTTATCATAAAAGTGTTATGTTTATCACATTGTAAAAGGTTTGATTAATGGAGATAACTGAAATAATAACAAAACCTTCTTTTGGAAAGCTTAATGTAATTGTTTTTTGAAAATGAGCAAATATAAGCAGAGCTTAATTGGTTTTAGTGAGGAGTGTTTCAGAAAAGGTGAATAAAATGAAATGGCTGAAGTTTATGTTAAATATAAAGAAGTAAGAAAATATTAAGGTAGAAAGATAATTCCAGGCAGGTAATGAATACCTCATTAAGAGATATGGCTGTTATTAAGTGCACATGGGGAGAAAGTGGAGTCTTGATCAGGTCACTGTAATGTTTCCAGAAAGGATGGGAAATGACAATTATTGAGCATCTTAGGATAAAGGTCACATAGTAATAAGTGGAAGGTCTGGCATATGAGCTAAGAAAATGTTGACTCCAAAGCCCACCTTCCCTCTATTACACTACTTTGCAAAGCAATGTGAATGAATGGGGAGAGAACCAATGCTTGGATTCCTAGAACTAGCCAAGTGAATGAAAGGACCTCCTTTAGAAAACGAGGCCAGGAAAGAGAGAGATTAAAGTTTTTGAGTTTTAAATAATTACACAGGGGAAATAATAATGAAACATTATAGAAGTGGGGATTGTATCATGATCCACGGCTAGTAAATCTTTCTCCAGTGTGTTGGGGGTGGGTAAGGATGGGAGGTTTTAGGGCATAAGAAGCAAATAGTAGTAAACCTCCTGGAAACACAGAATGGGAAGATGTTAAAAGTAGAAGTCTGGCATTAAGACAGAATTAGTCGCAGGGCAAACATGGTGTGCATTAAGCTGCAATAAACCAAGATAATTTTTTTTCAGTAACAATGTTGGGAAGAATAACAGCTCAGAAAAACCTATTTTATTTGTAAATTAGAAAATCACTGTTGTCATTTAGACATGGAATCAAGTGCAACATAGGATCACTCAATACAAATGAAGGACTAGTTGAAGTTGGATAAAATGAATTACTAGAAGTATACATTTCCCTGAACATTCATTAGCAATTTCATAAAATGCTAGAATAGGGTAAAAGAAAGTCAAAGATGCTTGACACATTGGACTGACTTGATAACCATTTATTGAATTGGCTTTATTACAGTTGAAACATTGATAGAAAGAGAGTTTTCACAGTAGGTCTGTAACACTCCCTGTTTACTAGTTAGATAAATGTAACGAATGATCTTAACTAGATCTCCTTATAAAAATGTTAGTAGCATTTACTATTAGAAAGTACTGGAAGCTCCTATCTAAAAGATTCTTTTAGCAGAATATATTTATTCTATGTATTGTTTAATGTAAACCTAGAAGTTATGGATTTATGAGGCATGACTGGAGACTGGAGCACAGTAATATAAGCATATTCTATTTAATGAAATGAGTATACAGAAAAGAAGTTTTGAAATCAAAACAGCTTCTTTTCTTGTCTGTACAGTTGCTTAAAAAAGTCTTACATTAATAGGAAATCACGGTCTGTTTCAATGGGGCATAAGAGACATTCTTAGAAGTTGCATCAGACATTTTTAATTCCTCCAGAGAAAGAAAATTTCCTCTGTGTTTACCTGTTTCATCTGAATCATCAGTGAAGTTTGGTGTGAGAATGTCTGTGAATCTCATTTGACAGTTAACCTTTGTTTTAACATAGGTGATTATCTGACAATTTTCAAAAAATAAGTATTTATTTATATCCACTTAGAATAAAAGCAGTGTTTGGTGTTATTTTTATGACTGTTGTCCAAATTATACACATAGAGAAAAGTGAAGTGTCCTTTTTATTCTACCATCATCCATCCATTGAAGAATTACCCTTCCACTGGGATTTCCTATTTAAATATTCATGTAATATTTATATTTGGCACAATTATTTTAGAATTTTTCTGAATATTCCTTAATTCTATAAACCTTATCCAAGATAAAACTTAGCTTCACTGAATATGTAAAATGTCCTCGGCATTTTATACACATTGTCTGGAATAAACCTCAGAACACTCTGTGAAAGAAATGTTTGATTTATTTTACTCATGAGGTTAATGAGATATAGGAAAGTTAAGAAAAATATAATTTGTTATTCTCAGCAAATCTGAAACTTTTTTGGTCCTGGGGTTCTATCTTCCCTCATATTTTGTAATTGTCAGAAAACATGGCATATTTAGTAATAAAACTCCTGTGTTTTAGCTCATGATCTTTGCTTTATTTCACTTCACCCTTTGGCACAGTTATGTTTTTATCTTTTCTACTTTTCAACTCTGCCGAACAGGTCTTTTTTGTATTCTACCCTATCCCACTCACCAATATCTTTAGAAATGTTTTGATTTTATCAAATAATCATTTGACATGTCTCTAAGGGCAAAAAAGTAACTTCTAGGGGAAAAAGTGTTGGCCTAACATATAAGGTTATGTGAATAACAACTACTTTTCCCTAATTTAGTTCTTTTATTTATAAAAATAGCTTAATTCTGTCACTGCTGTAAACACTGAAATCTGAAAGATTTGGTAGGTAAGGCTGTGGGCTTTTTCTCTGTCTCCTCACTTCAGGATCCAGAGAGCATTTTTTTCCTATCGGAAAATAATGGTTCTCTATTACTTCATTTAGTGATTTATCCATGTAATACATAGCCATGTATTGTTTATGAAGTATCAACTAATCTCAAGTACTTTGGTATGTATTCAAAATAAAAAGTACATTCATTTTTGTGATATTTTGCTCTAATATGTTCTAATGAATATAGCACCTCATTTTAGAAATACATATATTGCTTTACTTTTAAAAAATTCTTACTAAGAAAAGCAAAGTAGAATTATGTCCTAGTGGTAATTTATATATTATATACATATGCATACAAGATATACATATTCATATGTTCATGTATACATTATACTTATATATAATGATGTGCATTAATATTTATATATATGCATTATAGATATACACACTATATATATAGGTATTTATAATTCATAAGAAGTAAGAGATAAAAGAACAATATAATAATGGGACCATAAGAACTTGATACTTTAAGAGGTAACCTAAAATACAATTTTTCAGCTATTAGGTGATTCACTTTAATTTGCCCACTAACTATCCCAGATATCTCACTCTGGAACCAGGAATTTCATCAAATAAACTATTGAAGAGTTTTACTACTCTTTGATCTACTCAGAAGAGATGAGCAAAAGTCAAATCAGGAAAATCAGTGCTCATAGGCTGTATTGAAAAAATGATTAAAAATTAAGCCTGTAGTTTTGATTTGCATTTCTCTAAACAATTAGCGATGTTGAACATCTTTTCCTGTGCCCCTTGCCCATCTGTATGTCTTCTTTGGAGAAATGTCTATTTAGATCTTCTTCCCGTTTTTTGATCAGGTTGTTTGTTTTGATGATATTAAACCACATGAACTGTTTGTAAATTTTAGTGACTAATCCCTTGTTGGTCGCATCATTTTCAAATATTTTCTCCCATTCTGTGGGTTGTCTTTTCCGTTTTGTTTATGGTTTCCTTTGCTGTGCAAAAGCTTTTGAATTTAATTAGGCCCCATTTGTTTATTTTTGTTTTTCTTTTCATTACGCGGGGAAGCAGATTGAAAAAGACATTATTGCGATTTATGCCAGAGAGTATTCTGCCTACGTTTTCCTCAAAGAGTTTTATAGTGTCCGGCCTCACATTTAGGTCTTTAATCCATTTTGAGTTTATTTTTGTGTATGGTGTTAGAGAATGCTCTGATTTCATTCTTTTACATGTAGCTGTCCAGTTTTCCTAGCACCATTTATTAAAGAGACTCTTTCCTCCATTGTATAGTCTTGCCTCCTTGGTCGTAGATTAACTGACATTAGGTACATGGGTTTATTTCTGGGCTTTCTATCCTGTTCCATTGATCTATATCACACCAGTCAGAAGGGCTATCATCAAAAAATCCACAAACAATAAATGCTGGAGAGGGTGTGGAGAGAAGGGAACCCTCCTACACTGTTGGTGGGAATGTAAATTGGTGCTCCACTATGAGGAACAGTATGGAGGTTCCTTAAGAAACTAAAAACAGAGCTACCATATAATCCTGCAGTCCCACTCATGAGCATATACCCGGAGAAAAACATGGTCTGAAAGGATATATGCACTCCAATGTTCATTTCGGCGCTGTTTACAATAGCCAAAATATGTAAGCACCCTAAATGTCCAGCCATAGAGGAATAAAAAAGGATACAGATGAACTTATTTACAAAACAGAAACAGACTCACAGACTTAGAGAACAGACTTACAGACTTAGAGAACAAACTTATGGTTACTGGGGGGAAGGGTGGGGGGGGAGGGGTAGTTAGGGAGTTTGGGATTGACATGTATACACTGTTATATTTCAAATGGATAACCAACAAGGGCCTACTGTATAGCACAGGAAACTCTGCTCAATATTCTGTAACAACCTAATTGGGAAAAGAATTTGAAAAAGAATAGATACATGTATATGTATAACCGAGTCACTTTGTTGTACACCCAAAATGAACACAACATTGTTAATCAACTATACTCCAATATAAAATAAAAAGTTAAAAAAAAATCATAAAATAAATAAATAAAAAATTAAGCCTGTGCATAAATCTACTTTGGATCAGTATATGAGTCTCCTTGTTAATGTTATGGGCTGAATTATGTTCCCCAAATATTAATATATGTTGAAACTCTAATCCCCAGTACCACATAATGTAACTGTATTTGGAGATAGGGTCCTTAAGGAGGCAGCTATGTTGAAATAAGTTTATTAGGGTGGACGGTAATCTGATTTAACTGGTGTCCTTATAAGAAAAGGAAATTAGGATACAGACGGGTACAGAGGGTAGACCATGTGAAGACTTACGGGGATTAACGCCATCGACAAGCCATGGACAGAGGTCTCAGAAGAAACCAATCTTGCTGACACTTTTATCTTGGACTTTCAGCTTCGAAAACTGTAAGGAAATAAATTTTTGTTTGTAAGCTACTTAGTCTGTGGAACTTTGTTATAGCAGCCCAAGAAAACTCGTGTAGTTAATATTTGAGCATTTTGTCCTCTTAGAATGTGATTGTTTGTTAAAATATGAATTTTTCCTCTGTTTTTGTCATAAAAATAATTTGTCAAATTAATAGTATGTAAAGCTACAAAATTACCTTTATTGTTTTGTTGCCTGATTAACTAATATAATAAAAAGTATAATGTGTTATATATTTGAAAGAATTTTATGATATTACAAATAATGCTAGCATGAGAAATAATCTGCAAATTTTATTTAATATCTGAATACTGTTTTATAATTAAATAATACTTTATTAGATAACAGATTAACATTTTAAAAGTTGACTTCAATTTAGGAATAGCTAATGTGAAAAATAAAAATAGCTAATGGTTTTAAGACACCAGTAGTAATTGCTCTACAACTCAAATATCCAGAATAAAACCATCATGTATTTTGATAAGTTACAACACTTTAATGTAGCTTCACACAATTTAACATGCTTTGAAAAACATAGCATTCTAACAGGGATAGAATCAACAATGATATAATACAGGAAAATGTTAGTTAAATTTCTACCCACTCAATTCAATTGTTTTAAAAATTTAGCTTTAATTGATAAGTGTAGTGTTTATTATTGTTGCATATGTATGTATGCATATATGTATATATGTGTATTTGTACATCTACATAAATACATGAATATGCATATGCTAAGTGATGTCTAATAATTAAAGACAGAATGAATAGATCCAGGTTTGACTCAAGTCTGTAAATTATTAATGAAAAACATTTGTCAATGAAATAATTTTGTAATGCATTTATCCTTTATCTACCATGAATATTACATTACTGTGGAAACTATCTCTTGTCTCTCCAAAGTTATTAAAAATTATATGCATTTCAGTATCTTGCCTGGGGATGCAATTAAAGACTAGTAATCACAATTAAGGCATTTAACTTTTTTTCAAAATTGATTTAAAAAACTTTAAATATGACTAAAATCACATCAATTAATGTCACATAGATGGCACTAAAAAGAAGATGAAGTGCAAATTTGCATTGCAATTTTCCCCTTGGAAAATGCAGTTCATACAATGAATAGTAAAGGGAATAATTCGAATCCCACCTGAACATCTAAATGAAATAATATGTCCGATTTCATTTGGTGACCAATTTGGAAAGCTCTTTGAAATACACTGCAAATGATAATTCTGCCTTATTAGTCATTGTTGGACCTTTTCATAGCATGTGAAAAATAGAAATGCACAATTTGCCTTTGAAACCAACCACGAGAATGGGTAACCTCATGAAGTAGTGAGTTTACCAGGGGCTCTCAAAAAGCAGCTTTAAGGCATTCTACCATAAGCTTTTAGGAGAGTCTATCTAGGATATTGTAAAAGATATATACATATATTAGGGTATCAACATGAATCTATGGTTGGCAGACCATAGAATGAATGGTGATAAAATGAATTATGTTTATAGATCTCACTCCCTTAAAAACAGTGGGATCTAATTATCCTCCTTTTGCTTAGCAGGAATATAGGTTAACCAGAGAGAAATGGTTATATAAAATATTTTCAGTTTTTGGCAAAAAAAAATTTTTCTTTCTGAGTGTAGTAAGCATTATAATACACAATCCTGTCCTTTGGCCAGAGAGATATAAATAAAAAATGATCTTATTCTGTCAACAAAAGGATGCTTTCTATGTACTTTCTCTTTCTGCTTTAGGCACTGAGAGAGAGAGAAAGAGAGAGAGAGAGATTCCAAAAGACATGCAGGGAAATATTTCAGTACCAAACACTGAAAGAAGAGATGTGCTATTCTTTAAATTGAAATATTCATGACTAGTGCACGAGACGAGTTATAAGGATGTTTTGGCGAGCTCTCTGGAATCTTCAAAGCAAATTGTAGGCCTTCAGGATGAATTTTGATTACATATTAGATTTCAAAGTAAGTTGGGAAAATTTTAATCAAAGCTTTTCTTAAGACTGGGCTTGGAATAAGTTTATACCACTAAGGATTTATTATGAAAATTTCAAAATTATTGCTAGTAGGATATATTCTTTTTAATTTTAGAATGTTTTCTCTATAAGAATGATCTACATTTTTACATTTCCTATACTTCTCTATTTCAGTGATGTTTTCATTATTTAAAAAACAGAGAATTCTTTGATATCTTTATCTCATTTGTGTCAGGCACACAGAATTAAGCATGTAAGGCCAACATATTTACTGTCATATATGCACCTTGTTGAAGGAAAAGCCCATTAGAGAGAAAATACTAATAAATTATAAATTTTGAGTTATCAAACATTTAAAAAATGTTTCCCATTTTTACAAAAGAATTTGTGGTGGACTACAAAATATGTCTAGTATAGGAACATAGAGATTGGCAGGATGGAAACAATAGAGTACTATTAAACTCGTAAGAGCCTGAAAATAGAAATGTGTGTGATAAATTCGGTACAGTTTTCTAATTTGAATGGCAAAATTAGCTTGTGGCTTTCTGGCAGCAAAAGCACAAAGAGAATTATGATCAGTTATAACTTTCAAAACTTGTAACTGGTATGTTAGTTATATGAACAAGTTTCAAAATTCATAACTTGTTTATAAAATTAATACACCAGCCCACTAAGAAAGTCTAACAGTAGAAATGGTGCAATTCTGGCTTAAGTGAGGTGAAGATGCCAGCAGAAGGAAAAACAACACCATTACCCAGAGAAAAACAAGACAGTATAGAATTCACAAGGTTTCTGTGAAAACCTATAAATAACTGAAATTACTTTCCCTTATAACTGAGTCATTTTGCTCCAAGGAAAACTGCTTCTTTGTTAGTTTTCAGCAAATCACCTTGCCAAGGGAGAGGAAAATAAAACAACAAATTCTTACACGTTTCTCTTTTCATTGAGTTTCTCCATGTTTTGAAATTCATAAGACTTCCCTCTGCTGACAGTTTATGTGTGATTAATTTTTTCTTATATGTAAGGAATTTCAGTTGTATGTATAAATTACATATTGCAGGGGTTTTTTTATTTTCAAAAAAGTAAAATTTTGATCTCTTACTGACATCTGAGAAAGTTAATCCTGGAAACTCCCTTAATAAATTAAATGATTATTGTAATTTTATATGACATGTTCAACAACATTCTTACAGTAAACACAATAGTTTTCTATGTATAGTTATAATATTGCTAAATGAGTTCAATTGCACAACTACAAAATGTATTTCTAGGAAGAAGATTTATGTAGGAACAAGCCACTTGTGCTGCTGTGTGCTGATCAACATGATTTAACAGTAAGATTTAGAATGTCTCTATTAATAGTTTTAAAGTTTTAGGGTAAGTTAGATTCACTTGGAAGGTTTTTTTTTTTTCTTTTTTTTTGCGGTACACAGGCCTCTCACTGTTGTGGCCTCTTCCGTTGCAGGGCACAGGCTCCGGACGCACAGGCTCAGCGGTCATGGCTCACGAGCCCAGCCGCTCCACGGCATGTGGGATCTTCCTGGACCGGGGCACGAACCCGTGTTCCCTGCATCGGCAGGCGGACTCTCAACCAGGGAAGCCTACTTGGAAGGTTTTTAAAGTGCAGATTCTTCTACAAGTTCTAATCATAATTCTTATTGGGTTTGATATTTAATCCAAGATTTTTCAATAACTAACAGGGTAAGTCTAATGTCTATGGCCCAGGACAGCACATTGGAAAACACTTATTGGGGTTTTTTAAAAAAGTGCTTTGTAGACGCAGACATAGAGAATGGACTTGAGGACACGGGGAGGGGGAAGGGTAAGCTGGGACAAAGTGAGACAGTGGCATGGACTTATATATACTAGCAAATGTAAAATAGATAGCTAGTGGGAAGCAGCTGCATAGCACAGGGAGATCAGCTTGGTGCTTTGTGACCACCCCGAGGGGTGGGATAGGGAAGGTGGGAGGGAGACACAAGAGGGAAGAGATATGGGAACATGTGTATATGTATAGCTGATTCACTTTGTTATAAAGCAGAAACTAACACATCATTGTAAAGCAATTATACTCCAATAAAGAGGTTAAAAAATATGCACCTTAAAATAAAATTAAAAAGTGCTTTGTAAATCAGAGAAAATATCTTACAGAGTTTATTTCTCCCAACTGAGAAGTAATCATGCTACTAGTCATTTTATTCATTTTCATACACAAATCTGCACATGAATACTCATAGCAACTGCATTTCTAATCATCTCAAACTGGAAAGAAACCAAATGTTTATCAGCAGGTGAATGGATAAACAAAATGTTGAATAGCCATACAATGGAAGGCTACTCAACAATAAAAAGGAATAAACTACTGCATCTATGTAACAACATGAATACATTTCAAAATTATTATGCTCAAAGAAGTTAACATGTGATTCTATTTACATAAAATGCTATGGCATATAAACACATCTTTAGTGAATCAAGTAGATCCAGGTTTCCTGGAGCAGGGGTACTGGATGGAATGAAGTGCAAAGAGAGGTAGCAAACTTTTTGGGTTTTTTTTTTTCACCTCTTGGTTGTGGTAGTGATGTCATGGGTGTACAAATATGTCAAAATCCATTAAACTGTGCACTTTAAATAGGTGAAGTTTACTGTACATAAATGATTTACCCAAAAAGTTGCTATTTCTGAAGAAGCAGCCACCTTCCTTCATTTGAACAGTCATTCTTACCCAAGAATGGCAAATGTTTTCCAAATAAGCTAGACCATAATTGTTTAAAAAGATAGCAAATAAACAACCAAAGTCTTAGAATTCTACATTATTCAAAAATTTTTTTAATTTTTAAAATGGAATATTTTCACAGAAGTTATTATCATCTGGCTCTATTATACAAGATTCGTTATTAGGTATAGATTGGTTTTATACACTCGACACATCATTTTTATAAGTATAAACCAGTTATATAGTTTGGGCAGAGAAATTTCTTTCTCAAGGTACCTAAAATGCATTCAAGGGATTTGTGGTAAAATTCAGTCATTTTTTTCAGTTTTAGAAATTTCACCTGACCAAATTGTATTTCCCTCTGGGTAGACATGACTAATAATCAAGCCCAGAGCTTGATTTTATGGATTGCAGAGTTGTAATTTCATTAAATGTTCTATATTAACAAGTCTCTTAGGCTAAGGAAAAAGTACTAAAGGGGAAAGAGTAGAACCTTGAGATATAAAATTGGGATATTTAGACATACATAATAGAGGTTGAGAAATCTGAATAATTAAATTCTCCTGAAACTCCCTTGTTTTGCAGAAAGCTCAATGCCTTTCTTTCCCAGGTAATTAGCCTTCACATGCATTAAAAAAAAAAAACTACTGAGGGAATTCTCTGGCAGTCCTGTTGTTAGAACTCCAATCTTTCACTGCAGGGGGCACAGGTTAGACTCCTGTTCGAGGGGTTAAGTCAAAAAATAAAAAATAAATAAAATAGTAAACATGATTTAAAAATAATACTGACTCAAGTCTCATGATGAAGTCTCCACAATCAGATAACAGAGGGGAGAGAAAAAGCAAAATGCATGGGTCTGGATGATGTTTGGGTTGGCCAAGTCTGCTGCACCATATACATGTGAACACAACATTTTCTGAGCCCTACGGAGGGGTGATTGAAGACATGGGAGAGGCGAAATCCTCCCAAAGGACAGAAACACCTGCGTTTCAAATAATACACTATGGTGTTCACACTGTGTGGAAGAGAACGTGACCTGAGGTTTGGGTCTTAACACAAGGTCAGTGAGTGATGGTACAGATGACATGACAAGGGCTTGGAAAAACAACATAATTTAACTGGTAACATGGAGTTCTAGGGGATTGGTCCAAAGGGTAATTGATTCTGATAATTTTGGAGGAAATTAAGTTGCTATTACAAAATGAGAACAAGGAAGAATATTTCTGGAAATCAGGACATTCAATGAAATAACTTTTCCCCAAAGAGTTCAGGTCTATAGAAACCTATAGCAATCCAAAAAACGAATATAACTGGACTGAGGTACTACCGGGAGATAAGGATAAGAGGGAATGGATGATGGAAGCAAAAAGCTATACTGATGACTAGGTAGAGACGTGGAACTCCTACAGAGTCTGTGACTGCAGTGCCCACTGTTTCCCACCAGCTTCAGTTGTATAGAGTTCAGATTTACAGGCGAACAAACAAACTGAAAGAGGCTTCACCAATACCAAGCTTACTTAGCTTTATAAATCAAGACAGATGATGTAATTGAAAATGATAGAAGGAGGATCTTCAAAAATCCTATCCTTCTGGGCTTCCCTGGTGGAGCAGGGTTGAGAGTCCGCCTGCCGATGCAGGGGATACGGGTCTGTGCCCTGGTCCGGGAAGATCCCACATGCTGCGGAGCGGCTGGGCCCATGAGCCATGGCTGCTGAGCCTGCACGTCTGGAGCCTGTGCTCCGCAACGGGAGAGGCCACAACAGTGAGAGGCCCGCGTACCACAAAAAAAAAAAAAAAAAAAAAAAAGATGTCCATAGAGGACTTTGAAAGACTCTAACATATTCCTGAAAATCTAAGATACCACATGAACACTTAGGGCTGTGCCTATACCCAGAATCGTGTCCATGCACAGGGAAGAACTGAGAAGCCCTAAGCTCTTACCTTAACCCAGCCTGGAAGCTCTGTGCAAGTAGAAGGTAAAGACTAAGGTGGAGTGGTGCACTGCCCCATGAGTATCGAAGGTGTGTACCAACATGCATGTTGAATCACCCAGCAAAGACTGAGACATTTGTTAGTGTCAGGAATTTAAGGAAATCTGTGTTCAATCTGACCACTAAGCTAGACCAGCAAGGTTGTCAACAGCCACACAAGATCAATAAAACAGACATCACATAATTATTTCAGAAAAGAAACTAAACAAACAGCAATAACAAGCAGCAACAATAAAGAAGCCCTGGTGTGGAGTAGAATCTGATTTCCAGATTTGCGGCATTATTTAAAAATTTTCACTTTCTAATAAAAAAAAATTAAGATACATGCAAAGAAACAGAAATGCCTGGTCTATAGTCAGGGGGAGAAAACAGTTAATGAACACCATCCTCAAGAAGTTCAGACACTGGACTGACTACACAAAAAAAAATTAAATCAGCTATATAAACATGTTCAAAGAACTAAAGAAACTATGTATAAGGAACTAAAGGAAAGCATGAGAACAATGCCTCACCAAATAGAAAAAATAATAATAAATAGGTATTAAGAAAGAACCAAATAGAAATTCTGTAGTTGGCAATGCTCCATCCATGTAGCTGTGCCCAACACTGCTACCATCTTAGATACCTTGGCCATCATCCTAAGAACGTACCATGCTACACTGGACTTAGCAAATGCTTTTTCCTTATATCCCTGGCCACTGAGTCACAAGACCAATTTGCCTTCATGTGGGAGGAGCAACAATAGACCTTCCAAGTTCTTCCCTAACATTACCTGCACAGTTCCACAATATGTCATGGGATGGTAGCTCTAGGCCGGACCCTGTTCCTCTTCTCCACATCAGTAAAAATGGGCCCATTACATTGATGCTATAATATTAGCATGTGAGGCCTTGCTCCTGCCGCAAGACACTCTGCAGACTTTGCTGGAACATCTATGAGGGAAAGAATAGGCAGTGAACCCACAGAAAATTTAAAGCACAGACACACCTGTAAATTATTTGAGAGTTGCCTGGTCAGGTAAGATGTGCACTGTCCCAGAAGCAGTGATTGATAACCTGCAGGTCTATCCAATCCCTAAGATGTGAAACGGGTGTAAGCCTTTATAGGAATTTGGGGGTTTGGGAGGACTTTTATTTTTCACCTGGCAAGGTACTTCTGTTCCTTATACTACTGGTAAAGAAAGGATACCTATGGGGGCTTCCCTGGTGGTGCAGTGGTTGGGAGTCCGCCTGCCAATGCAGGGGGCATGGGTTCATGCCACGGGACAGCTGGGCCCATTATTAGCATGTGAGGCCTTGCTCCTGCCGCAAGACACTCTGCAGACTTTGCTGGAACATCTATGAGGGAAAGAATAGGCAGTGAACCCACAGAAAATTTAAAGCACAGACACACCTGTAAATTATTTGAGAGTTGCCTGGTCAGGTAAGATGTGCACTGTCCCAGAAGCAGTGATTGATAACCTGCAGGTCTATCCAATCCCTAAGATGTGAAACGGGTGTAAGCCTTTATAGGAATTTGGGGGTTTGGGAGGACTTTTATTTTTCACCTGGCAAGGTACTTCTGTTCCTTATACCACTGGTAAAGAAAGGTATACCACTGGTATACCTATGGGGGCTTCCCTGGTGGTGCAGTGGTTGGGAGTCCGCCTGCCAATGCAGGGGGCATGGGCTCATGCCACGGGACAGCTGGGCCCGTGGGCCATGGCCGCTGAGTCTGCGAGTCCGGAGCCTGTGCTCCGCGGTGGGAGAGAGCACAGCGGTGAGAGGTCCGCGTACCGCAAAAAAAAAAAAAAAAAAAAAAAAAAAGGATACTTATGGAATTAGGGATCAGAGCAGCAAGCCACCTTTGAGAAGGCAAAAAATGCTAGTGAAGCAGATTAAAGCTCTGGGCATCTCTCAAGCAGGGCTATCATTTGAGTTAGATGTACTTGTGACTTTGTAAGGTACAAAGTAGCATTGTGGTTGAGACAACAGAAGGAGAGAGTACCCCTAGGATTTTGACCCCAGCTCTGGAATGGGGCAGAAACCCAATATACCTGCAAAGGGCAAGCGCTCCCAGCCATGTTCACAGCGCTCCTCCAGGTAGAGCCTCCCATGAAGGAACAGCATGTCATGGTAAGAATTTCCTTTCCTATGAAGGGGTATGTTGAGAACATGTTCCATCAACCCCCCCTTTGCCAAGGCTCAAACTCCTACTTTGGCTGAGGGTCATGCCTATTTACAGCAGAAAAGTACCCTGTCCACCAGTCCAGTGTATCTAGAAATATAGGTGCTTCTATGCCTTGTGGAGTATGCAGATCCTCCAGATGGCCCTGCCTTATTTCTGGGGCAGTCCCTCAACCTGTAGGGAGGGCATGGGGGAAATTCCCGATGATACCTGGTATACAGATGCCTGGAAACAGTAATAAGCCTCAGCAGCCAGTGGGCTAAACTCAGAGCAGTTTGGTTAGTGGTAACTCATGAACCCTGGACATTAACCTTTTGCACTGACAGGTGTGATGGTTTAAAGGGGTTAACTGTATGGCTTGAATAATAAAAAGCAAAAGGATAGATGATCATGAATAAACCCTTGAAGGGGCAGGATATGTGGAAAGACATTTGGGTTTGCCTGCAGGAAGTGGAGCAGTCCTCACTGCCTTCCACTTCCTGGCTCATAAGGTGCTGACACTTCCTGTAGTCAGGAAGCTGATGCTCTAGCCTGGGTATGAGAGCAAGCAACTAAACTTTCAGTAAATACAGCAGATTGGGTGCATAGGAAGAGTAGCCTGCAGTACCCAGGTGGGATGGTGAATTGTCAAGGATGCCGAATTGCCTTTAAAGTACAGTGACTCTGTTAGTGAAGGAGCAGTTCATCCTGCATGTTCTAAACAACGCCCAAGGCAATTGCTAAAGGAGTCTGGGGCCATCCACCAGAATTCTCAACAAGTGAGGGATTGGCAAGTTAATTATATTGTCCCCTCCCCATAAATGAGTGTTCTCAATATGTTTTAGTTTTTGTGGATACCACATCTGGCTTAAGCCAAGTTTCCCCTGTCACTGTGCAGGTCAGGTTGCCACTATTAGGGGATTATAGAAGTTGAGTATCATGTATGGATACCCTTGTTGAATAGACAGTGATCATGGGTCACATTTCAAAGGTCATGATGTGCAAGACTGGGCATAAGCACATGACATTGAATAGAGGTTCCATCTTCCCTATAATCCATAAAGAGCAGGGATGGTAAACAGGAACACTGGAAAATTAAAGCATCAGATTAGATTACTAACAGGAAAAACAACCTTGGCCAGGTGAACAAAAGTACTGCCCCAGGCTTTAATTCGTTTAAATGACCAACCAGTTGCCCCTCATGCCAGCCTGGGGATCCCTGCCAAATCATCAATACTGTAAAGTTATGGAAGTCATGGGAAACAGCCATTGTCCTGACGCTCACTATGGATCAATGTGCTATGCTGCTGAGAACACCAAGACACAAAATGCCTAGAAAGGCATTATCTACTGGAATTTGCAATGAGATATCCCACTGGGGTGGATGAGTTACTTTGCACCCTGAGTGAGGGAGAGCTACTCAATCTCCTGTTGTCCTACTGCAAGCTGAACCTGTTAAAACTCACTATACCTTGAATGCAACATGAACCATTGAGAGAGGGGAGATAGTGCGGGTTCTGGTCAGGCATATCTGGGCCCGAGTCCCTCTCCTCACACTGGACAGGGCTGCCTCCCCTGGTCAATATGTATGGTATGCACGACCAGCTCAAGTTCCTAAAGCTGCCAAGCTTCTTCTTCTCAAGGTCAGGTGGACATTTCTGTTTTCCATTGAAGTGATCATTTGGCCATGGTCTTTGTTTCCCCCATTGACATGGAGGACAGTAGAGCACACGTAGAAGCCCTTATTAAGGTCACCCAGCAAGCCTTAAATTACAGCCAGACAAAGCCTGTCCTTACTGAACACTAAAATGTCTCCAATGAGAAAAACTGTTCTCCAAAACAGGGTGGCCTTGAACATTTATACTACCTTACAAGGGGGCACCTGTGCCAGTATCCAAACAGGGTATTGTGTGTTCATACCTGATGAGTCTGCTAATATATCATGTTTATTAAATCACATGAAGACACATCTAAACACCTGAGAGACCTGACCCCCGTCCTAGGGGATTTAAAATGTCAGTGGTCCAGATCAAGGGGGCCCTGGTGGAAAAGTTGTCACTTATTTTGGGAATAATTGTCTCAATCTGTGTTTTCTCTTGCATTGGTGCCATGGCCTCTGCCTCCAATGCAGCCAGACATCTGCTAATGAGCCATCTCCATGTTGGTGAAACCTCTTGCTGACTGCTGAGCACACACTGAGGAAGAGGTAGACATGTAAGATTGTAAGAGTCAGTCAACAGAGATGAAGTGTCGAGGAGGTCATCAAGAAGACGTGACTTCAACTGACCTGCCGGCTGAACCCAGACAATCGGAGACTCCTCACCCCATCCATTTCCTTGGAATGTGCCTTCTGCTAGCCTTCCCAGCACCCAGAAGCTACCTGAAGGATACAGCCCTGAGATGGTAAGATTGGTGATGAGACCGTCTGGGCTGTGTATGTGACTGAACCCAGTTAAGGCCTCTGTATAAACTTTTAGGATTCTGGAGGGCGGGTGCAGAGATCTTTTCATCTTGCTGCACCCAAGGTAAGCCTTGTAAGTAAGTTCCCTTGCTTATTAAGTCGCCACCTACCCATCTGGAGTGATCTGCCTCTTTCTTTCGTCTCTCCCTTCCCTCGGCATATGTGGGCCAGTTGCAGATGATGCCAGGAAGCTTCAGAGGTTGCAAAGCAACAGAATGGAGCTATACAAGCGCAACAATTTTTTGATATATTATTGAACTTAAATTAGTACTACTAAATTATTGATTAAATTAAATATTAAATTAATATTATTCTAAAATAGATTGGTATAAATCAAGATGATAATCACTAGGACAACCACTACAAAAATATATGTATATATAACTAGTCATTAGTAAAATGAAAATCATAATCACAATAAGGTACAACTTCACACATACAACACTGGGATGCATGTAATAAAAAATGAAAGACAATAACAAGTGTTGAAGAGCATGTGGATAAATTGGAATCGTCATACATAGCTGGTGGGAAAGTAAAATGATGTAGCTGCTTGGGAACACAGTTTGGTAATTCATCAAAATGTTAAGCCTAGGGTTATCATATGACCCAGCAATTCCACTTTTAGGTATACACCCAGGAGAACTGAAAACATATCCACACAAAAGCTGATAGCAACGTTATTCATAACAACTAAAAAGTAGAAACAACCCAAACTATATTCAGCTTATTGTCTGAGTCCCTGGACAAGCTCAGAGTGCTTTGAAGAAAGAGCAATTGTAGGAAAAATGTGAAAATGCTATTTTCATAAATAATTTTATGAAACACACAGCCCAGACTGTGCTCTGTGATTCCCAGGTGGAAAACTATGCTCCATATCGGGAGAGTTGACCATTCTGCCTACTTAATTTTGGTAAGCAGGACTTCTCTTGTCCCTTTTGGGCCTGGTACACCTGTGGCTTTAAGCAAAGTTCAAGGGTAGAGCAATAAACATGAAATAACTTTTCTTTGAGTATATCAGAAACATCCTCTCCCGATGCCCAAAGATCACTTAGTGATAACTTGCAGAGGACTGGGGTGGGGGTGGGGTACAGTTGTCCAGCAGTAGGAAGACACCTTGATAAAATGGAACTGTTATGAGACAATTTATACCGACTTGGGAATTTGAACATATGTGAATATGAAGATATATTTAAGATATGAATGAAAGAATTAACTATGTTATTTCCAATGTTGATCCCCAGTGTCAAAATAAAATTACACTACCCCAAAGAGTGAATACATCTGTTTCTATTTTTCAGTTAATCAACATATTACATCTCTTAAAAGAAGGTACATGGGAGGAAAGTACTTCCATTCTTCTGAGTCCTGAAATAAGTCCCTTTCCCAAAAGATTTTTATATACCCTGACTTTAAGAAATAATATCTATCATATATGTGTTATAAATGTACATACTGAATGACTGAATAAGATCAATATATCTGCATATATTCATGGATAACAGAATTCTTTCTTTCTTCTTTGGGAAATTTCCCAGGTCTGGAATTAAAAAAAAAAAAAAAAAGAAAAGAAAACAGAATGGCCATCATCAAAAAATCTACAAACAATAAATGCTTGAGAGAAAGGGAACCTTCTTGCACTGTTGGTGGGAATGTAAATTGATATAGCCACTATGGAGAACAGTATGGAGCTTCCTTAAAAAAGTAAAAATAGAACTACCATATGACACAGCAATCCTACTACTGGGCATATACCCTGAGAAAACCATAATTCAAAAAGAGACATGTACCACAATGTTCATTGAAGCTCTATTTACAATAGCCAGGACATGGAAGCAACCTAAGTGTCCATCAACAGATGAATGGATAAAGAAGATGTGTTACATATATACAATGAAATATTACTCAGCAATAAAAAGAAACGTAATTGAGTTATTTGTAGTGAGGTGGATGGACCTAGAGTCTGTCATACAGTGTGAAGTAAGTCAGAAAGAAAAACAAATACCATATGCTAACACATATATATGGAACCTAAAAAAAAAAGGTTCTGAAGAACCT
>NW_020175686.1:1173989-1201629 GCF_003031525.2 Neophocaena asiaeorientalis asiaeorientalis | reverse complement strand
CAGGGAGATCAGCTCAGTGCTCTGTGACCACCTAGAGGGGGGGGATAGGGAGGGTGGGAGGGAGGGAGGGAGACACAAGAGGGAAGAGATATGGGGACATATGTATATGTATAGTTGATTCACTTTGTTATAAAGCAGAAACTAACACACGATTGTAAAGCAATTATACTTTAATAAAGATGTTTAAAAAAATTAAAAACTCTTGTGCATCAAAGGACACGATCAATAGAGTGAAAAGGCAAACCACAGAATGAGGGAAATATTTACAAATTATGTATCTGATAAAGGGCTAATATACAAAATAGACAAAGAACCTCTAAAACAACAACAAAAAACAAAGAATGCTGATTTAAAAATGAGCAAAGGACTTGAATAAGAATTTCTCCAAAGAAGATATAAAAATTGACAATAAGCACATAAAAGATGCCCAGTATCACAAATCACTGAGGAAATGCAAATCAAAACCACAGAAGAGCTATCACTTCGTATCCAATAGGATGGCTATTATTAAAACAACAATAACAAACAAAACAAAACAAAAACAAAGTGTAGGCAAGGATGTGGAGAAACTGGAACCCTTGTACACTACTGGTGAGAATGTAAAATGGTGCAGCTGCAGTGGAAAACAGTGTAGTGATTCCTCAAAACATTAAACATAGTATTACTGTATAATCCAGCAGTACAACTCTGGGTCTGTACCCCAAAGGAATGAAAGCAGAGACTTGAATAGATATTTGCACGACCACGTTCGTAACAGCATATTCACAACAGCAAAACGTGGAATGTAAATAACCCACACTCCTATCAGTGATTATGGATAAACAAAATGTGGTCCTTCCACACAATGGAATATTATTCAGCCTTAAAGAGGAAAGACATTCTGACACCCACAGTAACACAGATGAACCTTGAGGATATTATGTTCAGTGACATAAGCCAGTCACAAAAGGACAAATACTGTATGATCCACTTACTTGAGATCCCTGGAGGAGTCAAATTCATGGAGCCAGAGCAGTGGTCGCCAGGAGCTGTGGTACCTGGATTGTCTAACAGGTGTAGAGTTTCAGTTTTGCAACATGAAAAAGTCCTGGAGATGGATAACAATGGTGGTGACACAACAAAGTGAATGTACTTAATGCCACTGAACTGTACATTCAAAATGGTTAAAATGGTAAATTTCATATTGTATACATTCTACCACAATTTTTAAAAATAGAGGCTAAACGTAACTTCATATATATTTTATAATAGAACGTTAAGCTTTACAGATCAAGTTCTGTATACATATCAAAGTTAGCATTAAATTATAATGTAGTGAAACAACAAAAAATTTAATAGAAATAATGCACTATATCAACGTTCTTGTATTAGTTCTCTTTAAAATTAAGTTTAGGAGTGAGTTGTGATTTTAAGCTAAGAGATGTTAAATAATTTAAGTGTGTAAAACAATATTCAAATGTGTACGTGAACTTGATTTGTTATAACCTTAATTATAACCATAATTTTAAAAAAGAAAACAAACTTTCATCTGTATCAGCAAATTCAATAGAGTTACTAAAATGTAGAATAATTATTAAAATTACTACTTTAAGGCTACTTTAGAGGTTTTCCCTTGAGACAGACACGAAGAGCTAAGCACTTACCTCTTTTTTTCCTATAGAATCATGAAAACCTTATCATCACTTTATCAATTTATAATGATTTTCTGACAGTTAAAGACAGAAAGTGAATAGCACTCTACTACCCTAGTAATAGTGTTCAGGCCCACAGAGAAATTTTAATAGTTATAAACCAAATTATGGGATTAAAGAGGTCAGAGAGATCAAATTGTTTTATATTCTAGTTTATACTTCTCATTTCAAGAACTTCATGGAGTAAGAACTATAGTTGAAGCAGTTATAAAATGTGAAATTTATCAGGCCTTGAAGTTTTATTTTACTTTTCCCACGTTAAACAAAATTTTTCTCTCTTTATGTTATCTCTTCAGTAGATTATTATAAAAAACTATAATCCATTTTCTCATTTACTGATTACTGATTATTCATATATTTTTCTTCCTAAATGTATTAAACATGTTTTAAAATGCAAAATACGTTTTGCCATTAATAAATTCAATACAGTTTGAATATGAAATCCAGTAAATAAAAACAGAAGCTTTCAATTAAATTACGTCTCAAGTTCCATTAATTGTTCTTAAATATTCTATTTAGATAATAGAATTTCTGCTTAGATAATCTAGGGTAAATTTTCTAAAAAAGATTGCTCTAGTAGCTTTTTAATGCTTACTATAGTAGGTCAAAGCCCTCAGGTAGGCGTTTGACTTCTTCTCCATACATTTCTTGTTATTTTTCATCAATATGTACATATACATATATACTTTATATATTTAGACATGTTTATATATCTAAATATATTATCTATTACCTATTTATGTCTATCTGTCTATCTACTCTTTTCCTGCTTAAGCTAAAATATTTCCCAACTTTTTTTTCACCCTACTTTCCTGTTTTGAAATAATGTAGTTCAAATTTATTTTAAAATGTATTTGCTTTAGGGCTTCCCTGGTGGTGCAGTGGTTGAGAGTCCGCCTGCCGATGTAGGGGACACGGGTTCGTGCCCCGGTCCGGGAAGATCTCACATGCCGCGGAGCGGCTGGGCCCGTGAGCCATGGCCGCTGAGCCTGTGCGTCCAGAGCCTGTGCTCCGAAACGGGAGAGACCACAACAGTAAGAGGCCCGCGTACCGCAAAAATCCCAAGCTAGTCTGTTTTTCCTGCTCTCTTAAGCCTTCTTCTGACCATTGTGGGTAAGGGGTCCATCCTGCTTCTTCAGGGTGCCACAGCATAAGTCAGATTGATAAAACACCAAGCAAAAACAAAAATCAAAACTCTTAACTCCAGTCTTCTCATGAGAAAAACATATCATGCAAATCCCAATTGAGGGGTATTGTGTAAAATATCTGACCTGTTTTCTTCAAAACTATTAAGGTTATGAAAAACAATGAAAATCTGAGAAACTGTCACAGCCAAGAAAAGCCCCGTTGACACAATGGCTAAGTATAATATGTTATCTTGGAACAGAAAAAGGACAACAGGTAAAAAGTAAGGAATTTTGAATAAAATATAGACTTTAATAACAATGTATCAATATTGGTGACTTGGTTGTATTAATAATAGTTAATTGGAACCAATGTACCATACTAATGTCAGACAATAATTCGAGAAACTGGGTGTGTGTTATATGGGAACCCTAACATTATTTTTGTAATGACTCTAAATCTAAATCTGTGCTAAAGTGCAAAGTTCATTTTAGAATAAAATAAATGAGACTGCCTGAAAAAAATTCAGACCATTTCATCTGACTTTCATGCTTAGAATATTACTTTGACTCACACAAGTGATTAATACAGGTGTGTCTTGTACTGATTCAGGGAAATATAGTTTTCAGAACATGTAGGGAAGCAGTGGTGGGAAGTAGAAGATGCCAGGTGGCAGCAGCATCCTGAGAGGACTGTTGGCTGGAGAAAAGGAAGAGGCTGCACAGTGTTGATACCATGGCCACTGCCTAGTTTTCAAGGTTCTAACAGGTGAGAGAAAAACTCTCAGTTATTTAGAAAATATTATTTGAGTAAACTCTGATAACAGATAACAAATGTTTTGGTATTAATATGCTTAATTTTCACCTATAATATTAACACCTTCTTATTCTCACAAACTGTTGCATGTAAATCGGTTTCCATGTAAGTTGGTAAAAATAAAAAATGGTATAATTCTTAAAATGCAATCAATTGCTGTTCCATTTATAGGAAGTTGTTTTTTTTTAATTTTGAGGGCAAATTCAATTGGTTAACTTAAAAACAATTGGAAATTTACCAAAACCCAAAGAGAAAAATGGGAAAAAATATATGATCTGTTGGTTCAAAAATCAGCAAATTCAAATCTTTAATAAACATACATCAGTCTCACTGCACACTTCTGGGTTTACATGCAAAAATAAAGTATCTGTTGTTAATTGTTCCTATTAAAAGAATAGCAAGCCTGCTATCATCCAGTTGTAGAAACTGCTCTGGGAAATATTCTCATACATTTCTGAAAATATAAATATTGCACATTTTCTAGAGGGTGTATTTTCCTTGTGTACCAAAGTCATTTAAACTATGCATGCCCTTTGACACCAAAATCCAAATTATAAGAATTTATATTAAGAAAATTATTTGAGGGCTTCCCTGATGGCACAGTGGTTGAGAGTCCGCCTGCCGATGCAGGGGACGCGGGTTCGTGCCCCGGTCCAGGAAGATCCCACATGCCGCGGAGCGGGTGGGCCCGTGAGCCATGGCTGCTGAGCCTGCACGTCCAGAGCCTGTGCTCCACAATGGGAGAGACCACAGCAGTGACAGGCCCACGTACCACAAAAAAAGAAAAAAAAAAGAAAAAGAAAATTATTTGAAAAGTGATACTGGATATATATTTTCAAATTAAAAAAAGAAAACCTCTGATATATATCCACGGGATATATTAATGATTGAATGTTTAACCATTAAAAAGTGAGACATAATCAGATGCATTTAAGTGAAAAATATGATATTTTATGAATAGAAAAAAACATGAAAATAATAATGATGATAATGATAGTATTTGCTGAGTACTTTTTATCAAACACTTCTGCAAATACTTAACATGTACTAAATCATACACTTCTATCTCCCTCTACCCTTACACAGTAAGATAAGCATTTTACAGAGGAGAAAACTGAGGCACAGAAAAATTAAATAACTTCTCTAAGGACACATAGCTAAAAATTGTGGCTGAGATACTAACTCAAGCAGTCAGGCTCTGAAGGCCAAGGTCTGAATCACCATCCCAATAACTCTCTAGCTACACTGAGGGTGCAGAAGATGATTCAATTTGTATCACAGAGTGAACCAACAAATACAATACATGTCACTTATGTCCAGGGAACAATTTGTCATAAAAGCAAAATGGCCATTCTGCATTGGTTACACATCTGTAAGAAAAAGCTTTCTATCTCCAGTCCAAACAGAAACTTCTTTTACTCACTAATAATGAAGGCTCTGAAGTCAACCAATGAGATATATTTTATAAAGACAGAAGAGGCAATTTTTAGTTCCAATATATCATGCATCATATGATTTACTCTGATTTTTGCAATATTTATTTATTTATTTATTTATTTCATCTCTGGTTAACAGGAAAATTTCATCTTGTCAACTGGTTGTCTAGGAGCAGTATTTGATTGCTAGCTGAACTTCTGCCAAATGCTTTCCTTCACCAAAAAAGAAAAAAAAATGTATGTTTGAAGGAACTGTTTTATAGTTCAGTCAGCTGAGATTGCAGAGAATTCTTCTGAGCTAGGTTTAAAAAAGTGTTTGGTTTAGTAATAAGAACTTTCCCCTCTCTTGACCACAAAAGCACTCTGTGACTAGACACATGCATTTATAGGATTCAATATTGAACTAAAATTTGTTTTACTTTGTGGAGGTGTTTGAGTTTTTGTTTTTCTTCAAGTCTGCAAATTTGCTCATTTATGTAATGTTGAGTGTGCTTTGTGATATTTTGTGGCGATGTAACTGAACAAAATCCTAAGTAGAAAATCAGTTTATGTCATAAGATAGGTGAAACAGTACTCCAGTTATCTAGAACTATGTAAAAACCTATCATACAAATTGGTGAATTAAACGGTACTGTATTGCAATGTTTGAAGATTTTGTGTGTCAGAATTTCAACTGGGTGATTGTTCAGTTCCCTCTGCTGTAAACTAGGATTCTAGGTAATGTTCAGCTGACAGCATCTCTGGTCAGGAATGTCCAAGATGATATGATTCATAAGCTCAGGACCTTTACAGGATGACCAGAAGGGTGGGCTCAGCTGGGCCTTCCTCTCCTTTCTAACCAGAGCATCCCCTGCCATCTCTCCTTTAGGGTCATCAGACATTTTAACTGTGTACTTAAGACTCCAAGATTCCAAAGCAGAAATTGCTAGTCCTCTTAAATGCTAGCCCCAGGACAGGCAGAGAGTCCTACTGCCACACTCTACTGGTCAGAGCAGTCAGTGGCCAGTTTACATTCAAAGGAGAGGAAATAAACTCCACTGCTCAATGGAAAAAAAATACCAAAGAACTTGTAGTGCTATCAATACTCCACAAACAATGCTCTTTCTATAACTTTTAAAATACTTGCAGAATGTCAGAGAGTATACAGCACCTAAATTAGTTTATTGTTATTTCTTTACATGGTACTCTAACATAGACTTAGGAATACTTTTATCTATACACATTTAGATACACTTCATTTGCCTTCAGATTCAGCTTTGAGTACAGCCTGAAAAAGGAAGATTTTTATAATCAAGTTTTCACAATGAAATAATGTCTCAAAAATAAATTAAATTATCATCAGTATCAATGACTCACAAAGCTCAAACCATAAACTAACACTATCATTGAATTCCCATTTTCAACACCAAGACTGAAATATCAATCAGTCTTTTGTAATGATTGTTAAATCACATATACGCTTAGTTGAGCCAAACTATTTCTCATTTCTCTTGGAATGTAAAATGCATATTATTAATTCTTCTTGACGAGTAGGTAGTAAAAGCCACTATAATAACTATATCTGTTGATAGAAATATTTGCATAATTAATTCACCTGGTAAATTATATTTTATGCTTAGGAAGCTGTTATATCAACAGAACATACAATTAACCCCCTTGTAATTTTTTAAATTTCAGCTTTATTTTTTTAACATCTTTATTGGAATATAATTGCTTTACAATGGTATGTTAGTTTCTGCTTTACAGCGAAATGAATCAGTTATATATATACATATGTTCCCATATCTCTTGCATCTCCCTCCCTCCCACCCTCCCTATCCCACCCCTCCAAGCGGTCACAAAGCACAGAGCTGATCTCCCTGTGCTATGCGGCTGCTTCCCACTAGCTATCTACCTTACGTTTGGTAATGTATATATGTCCATGCCTCTCTCGCGCTTTGTCATGGCTTACCCTTCCCCCTCCCCATATCCTCAAGTCCATCCTCTAGTAGGTCTGGGTCTTTATTCCTGTCTTACCCCTAGGCTCTTCATGACATTTTTTTTTCTTAAATTCCATATATATGTGTTAGCATATGGTATTTGTCTCTCTTTCTGACTTACTTCACTCTGTATGACAGACTCTAGGTCTATCCACCTCATTACAAATAGCTCAATTTCGTTTCTTTTTATGGCTGAGTAATATTCCATTGTATATATGTGCCACATCTTCTTTATCCATTCATCCGATGATGGACACTTAGGTTGTTTCCATCTCTGGGCTATTGTAAATAGAGCTGCAATGAACATTTTGGTACATGACTCTTTTTGAATTATGGTTTTCTCAGGGTATATGCCCAGTAGTGGGATTCCTGGGTCATATGGTAGTACTATTTGTATTTTTTTAAGGAACCTCCATACTGTTCTCCACAGTGGCTGAACCAATTTACATTCCCACCAGCAGTGCAAGAGGGTTCCCTTTTCTCCATAAATTTCAGCTTTATTGAGGTATAATTGACATATAAAGTTGAAAGATATTTTAAGAGTACATTGTGGTGATTTGATATATATATTTATAGTGAAAGGATCCCCCCACCGCAATCCAGTTAATTGACACATTCATCACCTTCTAGAATAACAGGAATACACATTTTTTGTTTTAGTCTCACCAAAGTGTACTGTTTTATTTTATTTTTAACCATTTTTAATTATAGTATAGATTTATACAAATATTACTAGACCACTTATATTTACTCAAAACAGAAAAAAATTAATTATAAAAACATTTTTGAAATTATTTTTCTCCTCCAGGTAGTGGACTAATACTCACATGTTAAAAACTTAAAAGGTCTGTTTCTTGCAATGCTTTCACTTCAGTAGGTCCAATTATTCACCTGTGGATCAGTGCCCATGCTACACCAAGTAAACAATGTTGACTGCTTGATTCATTTCCCATGATACTCAAAGCAAAATGCTGCATTTGGGTTGGAAGCTCATAAATCTTTGAGGTTGAGTGCAGTGAGGTTCTAACTGCACTCTGTTCTGATAGCATTAAAGATGAGATTTGAAGCTCTCCCACTGCAGCACTATAGTTTACCTGTACTTGATACTATTGTAAAAGACAGCCTCGTAGTAATCTAATCAATAATTTAAGTTTTCTCCCCTGGACTGAAACATCAACCAGGGAAGGCATTTCTAAAGTAACACATTTGGTGTTTGGATAAAAGAGTTTTGGCATTTCAGAGCAGTGATTCATCTAAATTGAAATGTTCTATTTGCAAACTCCCCCACATTCATTAATGATTTAAAATCATCTACTGTCTTTCAACAGTTTTTCCATCATTTATTTCCACCAAGGTGGGGCTAATTCACTTCATTTTTTTCCATTCCAGGTTATAATTGAACAAATATATTTTATGGCATGTTACAGCATATCATTACTTTAGCACTCTGTAAATTTCTCACCTGACAGGAGTGTTGAAATTGTGGCCATACAGTTAACCATTCACTATTTTTGTTCAATATTTGTAATTTATCCACTAACATCCATTCATTTATTATTTATACCTCACTACTTCTAAACTTAGTTTCAAGTGAATTATTAATCCAGAATTACAAATTGTAAAGTTCTAATGGAATAAGTAAAATATTAAGTAAAAGCACACATGTAAAATTACAACTTTTTTTTAAAAAATAATGAAAAAAAAGACTATTTTGAAAAAATATTTAGTTTACTTTTCTGATAGAATAGTAGAAACCTTGAGGTAATCACATGCCATGTATTTATGTTTAAAAAAATTTAATGTAATGAAGGTTTTCCTAAGATCATATATAGATAGATAGATAGATACGTATGATCATAAGACTATCAGAAATTTGTTTGCATTTATTCAGTTATTGCAATCTACACCACATGTTTTTCAGGTTATGTTGACTCTCTTTTTATCTAAGACTAAAAATAGCAATTTGCCATGTTAATGGAAAATTTATGAAAAAGTAAACACTTGTGGGACAATGGGAGCATCATTTAATCTATTGTGACTTCTATGTGAAAGTAATTCATGTGATGGGAAAGATAAAACTTAACAGTGTTTTTGCCCATTTGCAAATATATACCGAAGAATGTGTTTATGTTTTAGAAAATTATAATCCTAAATTTTTTCAGAAAAAATTTTTGGTTTGTTTTCTACCCAATGGATCAGGTGTTATGTATAAACGCATAATACTTAAATTTTAAAACGAATTCATTTTAATCAAAAGCTGGGTTTTTTAAGAAAAGATCAACAAAATTTAAAAGCTTTCAAAATTGAAAGCTTTCAATGGAAAAAGAAGGAAGATTGAATTACAAAAGTCAGCTGTTAGAGAGAAAATTACAACCTACTTTACAGAGATTAAAAAAAGATTACAAAGAGATATGAAAAACAACTGTCTACCACAAATTAGACAATTCTTAGAAAATACAAACTACCACAAGTACTTCCAGAAGAAATAGAGCAATTATGAATACAATAAACACATAGACAACATCATACTTAATGGAGTAAGACTGAATACTTTCCTCCTACCATCTGGAATAAGACGGAATTCCCCCTTGCCACTCCTATAAACATTGTACTGGAAGTTTAAGTTAGGATAATTAAAGAAAAATGTAATAAAAAGCATCCAGATAAGTCTATTTTGCTAGATATGGGGTAAAGAGGAGTTTAGTTCAGGGAGTTTAGCAGAAAACAGCAAAATCCACTCTAAGTTAAGCATGAAGAAAATTATTAAAGAAAACATGTCAAACTACTGGAATACCTACTGAAATAGGTTGTAAACTGAACTTCCAGGCATAATTCGTATTAGAGCCCCAAATAACTGCCCCAATAAAAAGCTGCAGTCTCCAGTGATCCTAGAAATACATAGACTCTGCAGCTATATACAAGCAAAATGAAATTTGTTTGGAAACAAATTTTCCTCCAAGAGTTTCCAAGGACATTTTTGTCATTTTGCAAACATGTAATATTACATATTACAAACATGTGCTCCAGCAAGAAAATAAGGGCATATAAAGAGGAAAAAAGATGCAAGAATCAAGGGTTAGTGTGGCAGGTAGACACACAGGAGGTCCCGCATGACCTCAGTCTCATGGTTCTTATGCAATTGTGTGACCTCCTCCAATTGAGTGTGAGTGAGGTATGTGGCTTGCTTCTAAACAATAGAAGATAGTGAGTTCCATGTAATTTTCATGTTGACTTGTTCAACATGAAAAAAAAATCCTAAGACTCTTTGATTTTTACAACATTGTGACTTTTTAAATTACTGACAAGTTTTGTTCTATCTAATGTTTACCATAATTAGATACAGATTATACTTTTTTTTTTGGTCAAGAATACCATTGCATACTTTCAAGTGGTACAAAATTTTGAGTTGTCACGTTAGTGATGAACTAATTTTTAAAAAAATTTTTATTGGAGTATAGTTGCTTTACAACTTTGTGTTAGTTTCTGCTGTGAGGAAAATTGAATCAGCTATACGTATACATATATCCCCTCCTTTTTGGATTTCCTTCCCATTTAGGTTACCACAGAGCACTGAGTAGAGTTCCCTGTGCTATACAGTAGGTTCTCATTAGTTATCTGTTTTATACATAGTAGTGTATGTTTGTCAGTCCCAATCTCCCAATTCATCCCACCCCCCTTTCCCTCCTTGGTGTTCATACGTTTGTTCTCTACATCTGTGTCTCTCTTTATGCTTCAAAAACAAGTTCATCTGTACCATTTTCCTAGATTCCATATATATGCGTTAATATACAGTATTTGTGTTTCTCTTCCTGACTTACTTTACTCTGTATGACAGTCTTTAGGTCCATCCACGTCTCTGCAAATGGCACAATTTCAAACTAATTTTGAACGCATGATTTGTTGAAGTCAGCCAAGTTTCTCCACTGAAAAGTAACTGTTTGCCCCTTTGTAATTAGCAAGTGCATTTTGCAGGGAGCTATTCTGATATTATGCAATTTTTCATGGAACTTTTTCCCACAGTTTATGCATCCGTTTATATTTTATGCCAAAATTAATCATTGTGTCATAGTTGCCATATGACAGTTTTCTAATTCCAACATTTGACTTACCTTGACTTACCTTTATGATTTGTCCTTTTACTGTAATAAAGAGCCCCCTTTTCTCCCTATTCATGTATTTATTTATTGTATCATTATAAGTACATATAACCGCTCTGAAGCAGCCTTGATTTTTTTTAGTCGCGAATGTAATTAGAGCCCAAGTTTTCAGTGCCAGTTATGTTCCCAGCTCTCACTTTTTCAAAGGACATAGCTAAAGCACAGACACACACACACACACACACACACACACACACACACTACAGTTGTTTTTTTCTATCTATCTGTTGAAAACCATGAGTTCAACACTAGTACTTCTAATTCCAATTCTAATTCAATACCAGAATCTATAATCTAACTTCCTCCCTTTCATTTCTGTATCCCCTGACTGTGGGGTACTGTAGTGGGATTCTCTAAAGTAATATTGTTTTCCTAAAAACTCTATTAATTTCCATAAGTTTGAGCTTTTTACACTCCTGATGTGGGTTAATCATCTAATCAAAACTTACTTAATTTGAAATTTCTTTGTGATAATCTCTTTGCTCACTTTTGGTATCTAATATCATTCAACTTAATATTTCAGCCAAAATTTACATATTGGTTCCCTGTTAACATGTATACTTTGGTACTGAAATAGTTAAAAATCATATTCACCCTATACATTATTCTTTAAAAATAAAACATGGAGGTAGGACATCTGAAAATTTTTCAATGTAATAGTTCCATAGTTTCTTACATTCTAAGAATTTAGTCTTAGAATGTAACTCTATAAATACTCTTAACTGCTTTAGTGGAACATCATCAGATTACCAGTAACTGTTTTCACCTTTCCTGTTCTTACTGCATGACATCATCTTATATAACTCTATGATTTGGATTTAAATTGGATCTGAGTTACAATTTCAAACCTCTCAATCTAAATTGATAAGGGAAGAAGAGCTAAGAGTTAGTTTTTACCTGAATAAAAGGTGTAGAACGCCACCTATGTATGCAACCATGCTAAAGAATATGCAATTTACATGCCTAATAGGAAAAAATCCACAGTTAAATGTGCTAATTTTGCCCTAAATCGGTAAATGTGGAGGAAAATAACCAAAATAAAAATAGTAATTGTTGAATTCTAGATAATAAGTAATAAAATACCATGAAACAGGAATATTTTATTCAAGTTATCTCTTTTTAAAATAATTTTCTATTTTTCTAATATTTAAAAAATTATTTATTATCACTCTTTGATATTTTATTAACATATGTTTCTTTGTTTTCCAAACTTTCATACAGAAAATTGTTTTTTACTATATTAATAAAAAGTTGACCTGTGTAAAAGCATCCCCAGAAGAAGCATCTGAGGCAAATTACACTGTAATATTCATACTTTCAAAATGGATATTGATATAAAATGTTGTTAAAGCCTATATCATAGATTTCAAGTTCAAAAAATTATTAATAAAGAATATTTGAGATAGAAATGGTCTATATATACAAATATATATACATATTTGTATAGTGAACACTGACTTATTCTAATATTTTTATGCTTATCTTCCATTATAAAATCAAAATAAATGTTAAGCAATTCTAATTATTTTGTGGCCTGCATTATTCTTGAGGGATTAGGAAATAAGTATCAGTCAAATATTGTCTTTTGAATAATTGCAGGGTACAAAAAAAATCATAAAAATATCCAAGAGGTAATCTATATGATCTTTGAAAGTATTCATGGAGTGGTATAAATGTGAGGAAAAAAATAATTGAATGATTTAGAATATGATATGATCTCTAAAGACATTTTGCAATTCTACGATTTTCTAATTCTCTAATTACAGACTTTGAAGTGGTGAATATATTTTAAATTTAAGCCATTTATTACTATTACATAGTTCAAAGTCATAAATGAATTTACAGTGTCAGTTCATTTTGTGTTTTAAGTGGTGTATACTATTTTATTTCCCATAGTTAATTTTCCAAATCAGAATCTATCCTGCATTCTTAGAAGACTGCTGTGGTATCTTCTTCTTTGTAAATTAGATTCCCATTAACCAGATTCACAGAGTATGGTACAAAAAAAACATAATTAAAATGATAAATAGGGTTGTTTAAATCACTGTTAATGATCAACACATCATGGACTTCAAACAAAAGTCTGGACACTAGTATTGGCATATGTACTTGACTAGCAGGCCTCGGTGAGGGTCCCGAAGACCTGCTTAGTAGATCCTACTTATAAACACGATATTTTAAAATGAGGCCAAATTATAAGCAGAATTTTATTTGGACAGAGTGGAATAAGAATGAAGGGAATTGGCTGGTCATTTAAAGGTGATTAACATGGCCAGCAATCAGCTAGTATCCCAGAAATGAGGCAGTATCTTTCCCAGGATGAGGTTCATACATCTCACTCTTTTCATGCCAAAGCGTAGGTAACATAACACCACCTCGACCCACCTTTGGAAAAAATCTGCTTCCCTATTCTGGTACATAACATATATAACAGCCTGACCAAAGTCATTTTGTAGTGATACCATTTTCAAGCCAACTTTCTTCTTCAGAATTTCACAAAATGAAATTTGCAATGTGCTTGAGATGAAGAAAAATTAAAGATTACTGTATATTAGAGAAGCTATATAAATGAAATCCCAAATTCCAGAAGTTTTACATAGACATGTTGTTTTTTAGCTCATATGATTCTTCCATGCATGTATTCCTGGTTAGTGAGTCTTTTGTCCACATGGTGATTCAGGCTCCCAGGATCCTTCTATTTTTTTTTTTTTTTAACATCTTTATTGGAGTATAATTGCTTTACAATGCTGTGTTAGTTTCTGCTGTATAACCGTAAATCAGCTATATTTATACATATATCCCCATATGCCCTTCCTCTTGCGTCTCCCTCCCACCCTCCCTATCCCACCCCTCTAGGTGGTCACAAAGCACCGAGCTGATCTCCCTGTGCTATGCAGCTGTTTCCCACTAGATATCTATTTTACATTTGGTAGTCACTGGGTCCATAGCACCCAGCTAATTGTAACTGAAAGTGATGGTACAGATGCCCTTCTTCAATAAACTCTTGTCTAAGAGTGTCAGACAGTTCCATTCAGAGCAGAAAGAAACAAGTCACTTAGCTGTACCTAGGTTTAATGAGGCCTAAGAAATATAGGCCCTGGTGGGCAGCTGATTCCCATCAACAACTACACACTATGGAAGGAAAATCATAAATTTTTTTTGGATAACCAGCTATGTCTGCAACCTGTCGATTATCAATTCCATTTTGTATAGCTGAGAACTTGACTCAAAGATTGTTTTTCCAATATTACACAGCTAGTATATGGTAGAGTTGTGACTGAAAATTTCATCTCTCTTTTCAATCCACCACCCTCAAAATGCTTGTGTTTTATTTCATTTGCTCTTTATTATTAGGTCACATAAATATAAACATGTACTAAGAAAAATATTGGCAATATTTATAAACTGCTGCTCATAAAGTTTTTAAATACTCTTTTTAATATACCAAATTCTTCAAAGAACAGAATATGAAGCAGAGGGCTTTTGTACTTGTACATTACTCAGGACTGCAGAGAGAAGAGGATTATGTCACCTTACGTAAGGATGGGGCCTGGCTGCTGGGAGAACCACCCATGTGATTAGAGGGTTGGAACTTTCAGTCCCATTCCGCTGACCTCCTGGGAGAGGAGAGGGACTGGAGGTTTACTCAATCATCAGTGGCTAATGGTTTAATCAATCATGCCTGTGTAATGAAACTTCCATAAAAATCCAAAGGGACAAGTTTGGAGAGCCTCCTAGTTGATGAATAAGTGGAGATTTGGGAGAGCAGTAAGTTAGAAAAGGATTTGGAGGCTCCTTGCCTTCTCATCATACCCTGCCTTAAGCTTCTCTTCCATCTGGTTGTTCCTGAATTATATCCTTTTATAATAAACCAGTGATCTAGTAAGTAAAATGTATCTCTCAGTTCTCTGAGCCACCCTAGCAAAATGAAAAAAGGATGGGTCTTTAGAATCTGCAGTCTGTAACTGGTTGGTCAGAAGCACAGGTAATCATCTGGATCAGAATTGGCATCTGATGTGTGTGTGTGAGGGGCCACTCTCTGTGGGACTGAGCCCTTAACCTGCGGGATCTAACACTGTCCGGATAGTTAGTGTCAGAACTGAGTTGAATCATAGGACACTAGGCTGGTGTCACAGAATTGCTTGGTGGTATGGAGACTTCTGACTCCTCTCCTTTCATCAGAATTGGAATTGGAAGTTGAATAATTTCAATGAAAAATACACAGTATTTTTCAAATCTAGTTCCTATATAATTAATCCCTTTAAGTATACTATTTTTAAGCTGGTGAACTAAACTCAACCCTAGGCTCATTAAAGCTCAAATAAGTCTTATTTCTAGGATTAGAATATTTTATTCAAGGATCCACAAAGAATATTTGAAATTCCCATATATTTTCAAATATATATATAACATATATAATAACTTATAAAGTTTATGTACTAGACAAAATTGTACTGTTTATTCTATTTAAAATAGCCTATTACGGTGTAAGATATAGAGTTTAAAATAAAATTGCTGTCACTGAGCTATTTGTTCCCTAGCAGATGTCAATAAAAAGCTTTCTATTACATATTAAATAAAGCCTTAGTGAAGGTCGAATTTAGAATAAAGTAGAGATGACATATTATAATTCATAATGGACATGACAGCAGCCCTTCTTATGTTCAATGTCAAACTCTCCCTGAAGAAAAATTTTGAGGAGTTACTGGAGAAGCAGGTATGCCTTATTTACAGGGGTTATTTTCTTCTCTTTAATTTCAAGTAGAGTGAAATATTGTTAGAGCCTACAGACAAATTCAAGTGGAAATTTTACCTTTGTTAGGGTTGTTTGTGTAGCTGAGATGTCTACAGGCTCAATCTCTTCAGTTCATCAGTGGCCAGGTGTATGTAAACAATTAACCTCCAGATACAAAAACCAAGATGACAGCTGCATGAGAACAACAAAATAGTCCTCTGGCTGGTGTCTCTACATAATATTTCATGATGTCCTTTCTTTACTTTATTGAATCCCCATGTGTCCCAATGCACAACCCACAAAGCTTCCTGAGAAGCCTCACTGCCCATGGGCTAATGCACTGAGAACACCCAAATTCGGGTGAACAAACTGTTAAAAACTCAAAGTTGCCATGATAAGTATGATTCTGTGTAGAATGAATAAAAGAGCCTTTCAACAATTTGTCATGTGCCTTTTTAACTGGGGTAGCTGGCATTGTTGAGGCTGCATCCCCCTCAAACTCAAGTCGATGTACCACAAAGTCACGTACTGCAGACACATGTGGCTCTCTGATGGCTTTATTTCTGGGCATGTGCATGGGCACCACCCGCTCCAGGCAAGCTTGGAGGATCATAGAATTAATGACCTGAGTCATGTAGGAACCATCAATCCATGGCAGAGAGAGAGTTGGCTCCCTTGTCCCCAAGAGGGTAACTCTGAGGTGTGTGCTACATCTCTCTGAGCTTGGCAGCATGAAAAGCCTCATTCACCAACAGCAATAAGATATTAATAAGGCACATTTTATTAGCTTTCTTCCTATTTTATCTCATTTTCCACTCTCATCTATTGCTTCCTGATTCTTCTCAAATAAATTATTTGTACACCAATTATTATCTTAGCATCTACTTCTGAAGGAAACCAAACTAAGAATCAAGGCCGTCCCATAAATCCTTCTTAAACGATTCCACTGTTTTCCACTTATGCTATTTGTCCTAAGGTAATCAAAAACTTACCTCTAAGTTACATATTGTATCTCATTTATATGTACCTTTCCTCATCATGTCCAAAATATGCCTTTTCCTCTGGCATTTAGAACAGATTGTTTAATTCTTGTGTTCAGCATCAGAGGACCTAATTGAATTTCACTGCAGAGATATATTATACAAAAGAGGTATCTTTAAAATTTGGGATCCCATTTAGTGTGGTGAAAAGTTCACACTTTCAGAATATGTATGAAATAAGGCAGACTGAGGGAACAAAATGTTAGAGCACCCTTCTCATATTCAGTTCATATAATCCTTGAGAGACTATGACAGGTTGAACCCCTTACTTTATCTCCCTCCCCTTCCCTGTTTTAGTCCTTCCAGTGGAACAAAGAATTGACTATCTGATTTGATCAAGAAGCTAAAATTGGAAGATGTTTTCTTAATAGTTTCTTTAACAAACAGTAGGGGGAGCTTTTAGCTTGTATAGAGCAGAGCAGTATTTGTAATTTATTATTTGGTAGAGAAAATCAGAGAAATGAAACATTATGGTTCTTTCAAAATATGTTTTAGAAGAATTAAGTTGTCTCTGATTCCATTTTCATGGATGACGTGGTATCTTTAATTTGTTACACAGTTAAAAAACATACTAGAAAAAGAAATATTGCTTCTTGCTGACTTTACTGAAGTGATCTGGTCTCTATTGGGTTACTAAATGTGGTTTATTTTGGAACAGTATGAGAATATTCTAGGGCTCTTGGAATTATGTTACAGTTGCCAGATTCTCATTTCCTAAAGAAACGGATCTTTGGCAAACAGTAGTGAGGAAAGTATACAACAACCAAACATATAGTTCCAAAAATAAATATATAGAAAGAAATTGTGAATTATCCTGATCTTCCAAACATGAGGACTATAGTAATATGCATACATGTTTTTGTGTACATTCTGAATGCAAAAACATTCTGAATAGTCAATTAACCATAAGTGAAAAGACTTAAATTCTATATCAAATTTACCTCATTTCTAAGATACTTCAATGTAGAATGAGAATATATATTGCTTTTCCTTTCCAGTTAAATAATTTATTATTTCATTAACTATCTAGATTTGAAGTTTTGTATGAACACAGGTCCCTGAAATCATACTCAATGACCTGACAGTATAAAAATGCAGGCTGAAGAGGGGAAAAAAATGGCTATAGGGGAACTGTTTTCTTACAGGAAGCCACATTCTTTCCTTGACTATTTTTGTGATACGAATTGCATGATCTTTGTGTAGAGTCCCTCTGACACAGCATTCCTTTCTGTCACTATTGATTGAGCAGAGTGGCAGAAAGTAACACCATTTGCAATAATAAAACCTAGGCTCACAAGGGAAGGATATTAACATTTATTGAATATATACTGTGTCTCAGACTTTTTATTAGGTATGTTGCATTTATTATCCAATTTAATTTGACCTTCAGAACAACATTATGATGTATCATAAAGTGTGGATACAAGTATACTTTAGAAATAGAATCTCTGGGCTAGAATAAAAACTCTACCACTTCTAGGCTGTGTAATCTTGGGAAAATCACTTAACTTCTCTGTGCTACAGTTGAAAAACTACAAAAAGAAAAAAATGAAGATGATAATGGTAGTAACTACATTATAGAGTTATTATGGGGATTAAATATGTTCTTATAACTAAAGTGCTTATTTTACTACCTAGAAAAGATTGAGAACTAAATAATGTGGGAGGTTTAGTCCACACCTTTAAAATAAAAAGACTATTAGAAAGTTAATGGCAACTGTGTAGGGTATTTTTCTAATGGGCAAATCATGCATTAGTTAGGACTTACATATGGATTTGTTTAAACAGGTATCCTGGCTCTTACATTGTAAAATCATGAGGCACTAAACTACTCACCATCCTAGATAAAAAGAGGCTAAAGGAGAATTAGAGCTCAGTACCTGTGACACAGAAGACATTCAATGCATATCTGCATGGAAGATGAATGAATGCGTAAATTAATAATGTGTCTGACTTCTGAGTCTTTCCATTATGTGAGCTTGCTTCTAGCTCAGCCAGTATGCATATCAATTGAAGGGAAGCCTTTGATGTCCTTGGACAAGTCCGATGAGTGTTATCATCTGTCTGTCAACCACAACCCCATTACAGTTCTCACATGATAAATGAGGTGGATTATGGAAGAAGTACCTTAAAAACCTTAGAACACCATTTAGGAGCATGCTCTTATCTGTCAGGTGATAGAGTACATATTAAAAAAACAAACCTGGATTTGAATCTTGCTAGGTTTGTGACTTTATAATTACTTAATCTTTCTAAACTTTAGCTATCTCAAGGGTAAATGAGTGTAATAGTTCCCAGCTTACAATGAGAAGTAAATGTGGCAGTACTACATGTAAAGTACTTAGCTTAATCCTTATTTTAGTGCTTATCAACACAGAAAGCATTTGGTATCAGCCAGTTATTACTATCATGGTATGATCGTTGTAGTCATTGTTATTTTAGCAAGACACATTTATAAGCAGCATTCTTTTCAGATGAATAGCAAATACCAGACATACATGCTACTATGCCCCATTCTATGACCACGACAGCTGTTGCTCATTTGCTATGATCTTTCTCTTCCTGCTGTGCGAGGCAACCGCTACTGACCGGAATGGTAAATGGGATGTAAGTTATTTGCTACCTTTTTCTCTAAAGATTATTTTCATAAACTACACTGTATATTGACAATGAAGATAATAACTCAAAAGCAGTTTTTATGCAAAGAGTAACGGCAACAAGATGGTGGAATAGTAAGTCTTAGACTTATTTTTCTCACAGAAGCAGTGACTTAACAATACACAGACCAAAATAGCTTTAGGAGAAATTCAGATCCCTGTCAAGAGGTTGTAGTACCCCAGCTGAGCACGAAACTGACCGTGAATAGTCACATTTAAAGAGGTAAGGAGAATAGTTTCACTTTACCTACATTAGTTCAGTCTCTACCCCAAACTGGCTCAACTCAGTGCTAAGAGAAATCACCACTGACTGTGACTTTTCCCTTAAGGGAAAAGCTATGGAGAGTGACTCCAGTCCCCTAGGGCTGCCTAAAAAAAACGATTTTTGTGTACACCTAGAGTGCTGACAGAACGGGCATAGCTTGGATGCCTGGCCAGCTAAGAACAAAGGAAAGCAGAGGGCAGCTTGCTGCAGCTGGCACAGCTGTGTGAGACTGGGAGAAGGCACAGACCCTGAGGCTGATCTCTCTCTCTCAAATTGGAGGAAAAGAAATAGAGCTTCCTCCAATATCCAAGCCTGTGGTAAAACAGTCAGAAACCAGAGAGTGCAAGTGATTACAGGCTCTTGGAAAAAAAACTATGTCAGATTAGTAATAAAAATGCACAAGTCCATAGAAGAGGTTTGAGAAGCCCCCAGAAACTCCAGCTGGGCTGATTGGTGAAGGTCATTCCCTCATGAAGCTATTCTGTAAAGACTAGGAGAGTTGTGTCTTCAAATTCACAGTTATTGATGTAAATCTACAAGGAATACAAAGAGTTAGGGCAACAACATGACTCATTAAAATACTCAAAATAAATCTCCAGTGATCAACCCCAAAACAATGGAGATCTATAGATTATATTTTAAAAATTCAAGAGATCGCAGATGGACAACTAAAATTCAGGAAAACAATACATGAACAGAATGAGAAGATCAACAGAAGAAATAGATACTGTTAAAAAAAAGACCTAAACAGAAATTCTAGGTCTGAAGAATACAATAACTGAACTGAAAAATTCACTACAGGGGTTCAACACCAGACATAATCAAGCAGAAGAAAGAATGAGAGAATACAAAGACAAGTCATTTGTTATCCACTCAGAGGAGGAAAAAAAAAAAAAAAGATGAAAACGAATGAAGAAATCCTAAGGGTTTCATAGGACTAAGAACATCTTAAATAAAGAGCAACAATAAAACTCTCTGGTAAAGGCAAATATATAGACAAATACAGACTATTGTAATACTGTAATGGTGGTTTTAATTGTACTATATAAAAAAAAAAAAAAGATGAAAACGAATGAAGAAATCCTAAGGGTTTCATAGGACTAAGAACATCTTAAATAAAGAGCAACAATAAAACTCTCTGGTAAAGGTAAATATATAGACAAATACAGACTATCGTAATACTGTAATGGTGGTTTTAATTGTACTATAAATGTTAAAACACAAAAGCATTAAAAATAGTTATAATGACAAAAATGTTAATCAATATACAATATAAAAATATATAAATTTTGTATTAATAATATAAAACGTGTGTAAGGAAGAGAAATAAAAAGGTAGAATTTTGTATTTGATTGAAGTTAAGTTGTAGTTAGCTTAAAATAGGCTTTATAACTCTAAGAGGTTTTATGTAAGCCTCATGGTAAACACATACACACACAGAGTTGTTAAAACTAATAAACAAATTCAGCAAAGTTACAGGGTGCTAAAAATTGAAATACAGAAGTCAGTCGTGTCTCTATAGACTAACAATAAACTATCCAACAAGGAATTAACAAAACAGTCCCATTTACAATAGCATAATATAAATATAATACTTTGAATAAAGTGAATATAATATAAAATAAAATAATATACTATAATATAAAATGAATATAATACTTTGAAATAAACAACCTAGAAGTTGAAAGATGTATAATGAAAACTACAAGAAATTAAAGGAGACATAAATAGATGGAAAGACACCCCAATACTAAAATTAATATGGAATCACAAAGGGCCCTGAATGGTGAAAACAACTTTGAGAAAGAAGAACAAAGATGGAACTTCCTGACATTACCTGATTTTCATAAAATATTACAAATCTACAGCAATCAAAACAGTATGGCATCAGCATAGATCCAGACATAGACCAGTGGAGCAAAATAGAAAGCCAACAAATAAACCCACACTTAAATGTCAAATGATAGTCAACAAGTATGTCAAATGTGCACGATGAGGAAACAATAGGCTCTTCAGCAAATGGTTATGGGAAAACTGGATAGGCAAAAGCAAAATAAAATAGAATTGGTTATTTACCTTACAACATACACAGAATCAAGTCAAAATGGATTAAAGACTTATGTGTAAGATATAAAACTCTAACACTTCTAGAAGAAAACATAAGTGAAAATCTTGATAATATTTGTCTTGGCAATAATTTCTTGGATATGACACCATAAGCATGGATAGCAAAATAAAAAAATAGACAAATGAGACTACATTAAACTAAAAATTTCTGCATAGCAAAGGAAATAACCAACAAAATGAAAAGGCAACCTATAATATGGGGAAAATATTTTCAAACCATATATCTGACAAAGGGTTAATATATGAAATACTCAAGGAATTCCTACAACTCAATAGTAAAAAAAATAAAATAAAATAACTTAATTACAAAGTGAGCAAAAAATTTGAAAAGACATTTCTCTAAGAAGCTTACACATAACCAATAGGTATATAAAAATATTTCAGCATCACAAATCATTAGAAAAATGAAAATAAAAACCACAATGAAGAATTACCTCACACCTACTAGAGTGGCTATTTATTACTATTATTATTTTTAAAAGTGATGTGTTGGTAAGGATGTGGAGATATTGGATCCCTTGTACAATGTTGTTGAGAATACAAAATGGGTGTAACTGTTATGGAAAACAGTATGGAAGTTCCTCAAAAAATTGAAAATTAAAATACCATTTGACCCAGCAATATAATTTCTGGGTATATACTCAAAACCTCTGAATCAGAATCTCAAAAAGTTATCAATATCCTGAACTGATGTTCAGAAAGGTAAGTAACACATGCAAGGTCACACAGCATTTAAATATTGGAACAAGTGATTTGAGACTCATAACTAGTAAATCAGAAAACAAGTCTTCCTATAACCTGAGAATTCCCAGGAGATAAAGAAAGCCATGTTTACTCACTAAGACTTGAAAATCCAGCTCAAATCTGATTTCCTTGTCTGTAGCCTTGTCTACATGGTTCAGTTTTTCACTCTGCTTTCAACATTTCTCATTTTAATAATCATTTAATTACTATTTTAATAACTATTATGGAGCACCTTAAGTCACAATCTAGTGAAGAGACAAGATTCACATTCTAATAATTATAATACAGGGAAATACCATAAATTCATTCGGCTACGATAAAAAATTCTAAAAGAATTCAGAAGCAGGAGAGGTCATTCAACTTGTCTGATCAGAAATAGCTTTATATGTGAAATGATATCGAAGTTGAGCTCAGATGTTGTCTAAGGCAGGAAAGAAAGAGGGATTATGAAACAATGGAGTGTGTTTAGTTTTACTAGAATACGTAGATTCATACTGGGGAGACTGGGGAGTTGTGGGAAATAAAAGTATATAAACAGGTTAAGGATAGACTGGACACAGTTTTGAATTCCAGGCTTTGATTTTAGATTTGGTAGTTGTAGTTGATATTGTGCTGAGCAGTTCAGACTCTCCAATAGGAATGAGAATTAAGTTTCCATCTGCTGGAGGTGCTGGTGGTAGACAGCACTCATCCATCAAGCTCCTTCCCAGGGACAGTCCAGTGACTGGTGGATTTGGCTGTAAAGATTTGGACACTTTATCACAGTTCAGGATAAAACTGATGAGTTAACTCAGCTGCTCTGAATGCATCACAACATAACTTACTCTGCCCAGTCTTGCTGACTTCCCTTCCCCTGCAGGTGTTTATTTGGGAGCACTCCCTAATAAACATAATGCATGCTAATCCACATCTCAGAGTCAGCTTTCTTGGGGACCTGATTTTCAACAGCTGCAGTCAATTGAAACCCAGGGGATTATAGAATGTTTGACGCCCAAAAAATACATTAGAGAGTATAGTAGTATAATACAATTGTTCATCTTCCAAGATGGCTAATTGAGTACAAGCTTTTGATCTGCTCTTTTCCAAAGCACCAATAAAACTATATTAAGTAAAGAATCTTATAACAGCAAAAAAGAATGAGAGAAAACCTTCAGTGAAAAAAAGACATTTATACCAACTGCTGCAAACCACAAAGTATATGAGAACCAGTACTGATGAAAAGAAAAGCAATAAAGAGAGGTATTAAAAATAAAACAGAAAGGAACCACAGTAGGAGAGAAGGAAAAGGGATGCTAAAACAGGAGGCGTGAGTGAAATTCTTCCTCAAATTCAATGCATATTTTAAAAGTAAAATGATAAAAGTATTAAAATAATAATTTCACTGATTGAGAGGAGGAAAAGAGATGAAGTTGAATATCTGTGAACTAAATCACCATCCTTCTTAGAAGAGCATTAAGAGATAAGATGTTAAGTTGATAAATTAGAAAAGATTATTTAAGCAATTTAAGTAAAGTGTGTAATTTCCACATAAGGAGGTATATCCGAATAAATACAGCTAAGTTTGAGAAGTTGAGCTGGGAATAGGATATGGAAAAAATAGTAATCTCTCTTTTATCATAAGCATCTCTCTAATATTTTATTTTTTACATGCATATTCTTTATTTTTAATATATACATACAAAATACACATTTATTCATAGACACACATGCACACATTAAAATACACTTAATGTAAACATTTTCCTATGATATTGCATAATTTTGAAATGTGGTGATGAACATCTACAAGCATGTACTTTTCTATATAGACTCCTAACAGTGGAATTATAGAACCTAAAGGAAAAATACATGTATGAATATGTATAAAGAGCTCTTAGAGCTCTTTATGGAGATAATAGATGAGGATATAGCTGTAGGTTATTGGTAGTGTTCCAGTACTCAGGCTGGGTGGTAGATTTATGTCTCCTTAAAAAGTAAACAAGAAAGCAAAGAAAAAAACTTTTATTGCTGGAATAGAGGTAGGGAAAGAGAAAGAGTTCTCTCAGTTTCCCTAGAACTTTCACTTCCATAGCCCTGAAAATAGTTTTAGTAAACATAACAAGTTTTACTTAAAAATCTTTAGTGTTCCCTTTTTTCTTGTCACAAGACATTGCTGTTTGAATTTTATTAACATTAAATTATTTAGCTTCTTCTACATGTTCTACATAATCTAGAATTAGGAAAGAAAACTAAAAGCAATGAACTGGGGACTAAACTACTTCTAGACATTTGTGACAACTTCTCAGAATACTTTGCTAGTGTATTGACTCTCTCGTAGCTCTTCTTTTCTTTTCTTTTCTTTTCTTCTCTTTTTTCTTTTTCTTTCTTTTTTTTCTTTTCTCTTCCTTATTTACTCTTTTTCCTTCTTATTTTCTGTCCTAAACCCTTTTTTCCATCTCCTTCTTGTGTTCTGACTTTCTTTTTTACAGTTTTGCTTTTGCCTTTTATCCTTGTGTATCAGTTCTACTTTCAGGTGCAAGTAACAGATATGTGGATCAAATGTGCTTATTCTCCCACATAACTGCAAGTCTAGAGCCTTATATTATTATTTTGTGTCTGCATTCCAATGATAATATTTAAAACAAGGGGCTTGTTATTCCAATAGCGACAATTAATCCAATAAAGAAAAGAGTGGGGAAAAGATGCAAATTGATGAAAAATTACAATATCACTGAAAGTTCGGCCAACTAATTATGATGGCAATGGGAATGGAGAGTATCATTATCAATTTTCAAGACTGAGTGACTGAGACAATAGGAGCAGGACAAGAAGAAATAGTGTTCAGTAAGAACAGCAAGTTTGAAGGATCAGGGTAAACATTTTTTGGTTTACATGTATGTAGAACAGATGCTAAAATATGATCAGCAGATCACTGGAAATGTAAGAAAAAAGTATGAGAAAGAGTTAAACTGTAGATTTTGTAATGTTACTTTAAAGAGAAAACATCTTAAAATATTAATTATTGTACTTTCTTTACACCCTGTCCCTTCTCTTTTCATTTGAAGGGAATGAAGTAACTTAAAAATGCCTAGAGTTGTTGTAGCACAAGTGCAGAGGAAAAGGCACAACTACTACTATACAGAAAAATCGTGACCAGGCTCCTGATGTCCAGACAGTACAGAGAGGATGTAAATATCAAATTGATCCCACAGAAAACTTTAGAAAGCATATGGAGAAGAATAGAAAGCAACATCAGTGGTTCATGTAAGAGTAAAAGATAGTCTTATGGGATGTAAATGGGGTAGAGAAGACAGTGGGCCATGGCCAAAATGGAAGCCCATGTCAAAACAGAAGGATATAACCTGGGGGATTTGGATTAGGTTATCAAAAGACAAGAGCAACTTATGTAGGCTGTCAAGTAGAGGACAAGACAACAGCTGAAAATGTTAACTCATCATGATGTCAAGCGAGCAGCTTACTTCCCCTGAACAGAGACCAGTTGGGTGTTACCTTCCTACAGAAGAATTCTTTCTAACAGTCATTGCCTATATAACACCAGAGACTCTTTCAACAGATGGATACCCTCCCATGCTATGCACTTTTGAGTCTTCATCAAAACTACCTTGTGAGTAGATAACTCTTTGCCACAGCCAAGGACTTTGTAAGCATCACCAAAGCACAGAGAGTCCTTGACTTCTAAAGGGACTGCAGTGGAATGAGCTTTGGAAGGTAGTGGGACTGGGCATGGGAAAAGCACACTCATTACACTACACAATTTAGTGGTTACTCTTATACTGAAATATCATCACTTGATTTTCAAATATCTATAAGTGACGTTTTTCCCAAATTTAGTAAAGTAAGTGATGTCTTTCCCAAATTTAGTAAAGTCTTGGTGGAAAAGAATAATTTTTATGTAACAACCTCCTACACTCACATAGAATGAGATCTTTAATGGACACTCATTAATAGTAATTGACTTAAAATTGTAGGTGGTAAAAATGGAGGATGCTGGTCAAAGAGTACAAGCTTTCAGTTTTAAGATGAATAAGTTCGGGGGATCTAATGTACAGCGTAGTGACTATAGTTAATAATTCTGTACTGTATACTTGAAATTTGCAGACAGTTGATCTTACATGTATACACCACACAGAAAAAAAATACTATGTGAGGTGAGGATGTATTAACTAACTTAATTATTAATTATGGTAATTATTTCACAATATATATGTATATCAAATCATCGCATTGTACATGTTAAACAATTATATCTCAATAAACCTGAAAAAAACCTTGTGGATTAGAAATGTTCCATTATGTTATTTGATAATTAAAAACGAATTAGATACAGTTATACCCTATTCTGAAAAATACTGATTTAAAATGTAAGTATAAATACAAGAAAAAAATATTAGTATGAAAAGGACTCTTTTCTAACTGTCACACTTACTTTTCTTAGTAGTTCTCTCTATGAGAACAGGGAATTCTCTTCAAACATAAAATATATCCAGAGAAAGTGAGACCGTATAAACCAGCCTGAGTCAGTCTCTGAAATATTTCAAAACCTATGCTCATCTCTTTTTTTCTTTCTTCTTCCCCTTTAGGTATTTATTTCCTTGCTACATCATTTCTTAGTTTTCCTTTGACTGATATTTAAAAGCCTGGGTAAAGATGAATGAATTTCAAACCTAAATATCTTTAAAACAATCTTTGCTAACAAAACATGATTAAGGTTTCTTTAACCTCTGACTTCCTAATGCTGCTGGGACATTTATTTTCTCATTTTGTGTCCATCTGACAAAAGGTCTGTGAAATCATTTGGTAATAACTTTAGATACCATTCACTAGTGACCCCATGTGTCTGTTATGAGGCCTTTCCAGCAAATTCTCTT
>NW_020175686.1:1111068-1173835 GCF_003031525.2 Neophocaena asiaeorientalis asiaeorientalis | reverse complement strand
TATATATATATATATATATATATATATATATATATACACACACACATTTTGCTTATGTAAATAAAAACTAACTCTGGTTGGTTTCTTAGCTCCTAATAGAATGGCTTAATTCTGACATCTTTCTATATATTCATAAACAAGTAGACACGGGTATAACTTTTGCCCTGATCTATACCCTTAATGCATAGGTATCATATATACACTATAAACTATAGGTAGAAGCTATGTCTTTCTTAAAGTGACACATCTGCTTATTTTCTCATTTACTCTAAGAAGATTGTCAAGTACAAATTTGGTATCATCACTAGAATAATTCATCCATTTATTCAAAAATCTGTGCTCTACTCTGTGCCACACATTAAAGTGAGCACAGGAATGGAAAGTTAAGGTACAGCTCCTGTGCTCATCAAAGAATGTGTGATCTGGTGTGTCTGGTACCCACATAAGCAACCTGACATGCTCTCTTGTCAGGGATTAGTAAGGATCAGAAAGGAAAAAGCTGAAGCTTTTACTGGCATAATTTTAGGGGCTATTTCTGCACCTTCTCATATTGACCCATTTAGTAACCCCTGCTATGTAATGTTAGCTGATGGGAGTGGATGGGCTATGCATGTGAATCTCCTTTGTCAGAATTGGTACCAGGTTAAAAAAGAAACACTTAAGAACATTTTGCTTGACACTTTCATCTTAGATTAATGGCTAACATACATGTTTACTCTTTTTTAGTTTAGGAAGTGTTGGTCTCAGGAACCTCCTTATTGTATTCTTAAGAGAAGGAAGAGCAAGTATTAACGTATTTTGCCCCCCAATTGAGACCTACCTGCTTTAAATTCAACCTCTTTGGACACCCCAAATAGCCCTCTGAGGTTAATATCTTATACTAATATCTTGTTATAGTGTTTAGATCATGGGGTCTAAATTTAGTATGAGTTAAATTTTGGCCTCTGTCCCTCACTAAATTTGTGAATTTTAAGTTTGTTTCCTCTTCTGTAAAATGTGATGGATAATAATAGTGGTGACTATAATGTAGGGTTTTCAGTAATGAGACAATTTATTTAATGCCCTAGTTCATAGCCTAAAATATATAAGCACTCAAAAATGTCAGCTTTGGCACAATTATTAATTTAAAATAAAAATAAAGTTTGGAGGAATGAAGATATTTATGAAGTTTCAAAACTTGTCTCACAGTCCAGTTGGATTTCAATGAATTTACTTCCAAAGCTTTCATCCTTTATTGCTTAGCTCAGAGAATCTCTCATCTTTTTCTTTAATCTGATTTTGTACTCTGAAATTATGATTTACTGTTTAAAGATTGTCGTAAATAAAAGAATAATAGCCAACAGGACATAATACATCTCTATAGTCCAGAGTAGAATCAATCAATATTTGTAATCCTAACTTTTTGGATTAAAAGATGAAATGTGTCCTATACACATGAAAAGTATTTAGAGTTTTCTATGTGTTGGATTTTAAAGTCCTGAGGATGGGGCTAATGTATTACCGAGGCCAACACAAGCCATGACATATATTAGAAACTCAATAAATATTGCAAAATAAATTTGAACTCAAGATAATATATTAATTTTGGCAATATAATAATTCATATGTATTGCTAGACCATCAGATTGACGATAGACATTAGCAAGGTCATTATCATAGCCATAACTTACTAATTATCTTCTCTGTAATATTATAACATCATCAAGTTTGAAGTATTCTCAGATAAATTATTTTAGCTCTAAAATTACTGAGGGGAAAGATTTTCAGGAGAATGGCTGATGTGGATAGCTATCCAAATAATTAATGAGTAGCTTTTTTCCCCATGTACTTGGGTAGTCGTGTATTTCAGGAACAAATGATATATGTTAGGAAGCAAATATGTAATCCTTTGCCCAGGTAGTAGTGATTAGCATGAAGTGGAAAATAATGTCACTCCTTTGTAACTAGCATTGTGACGTAAAATTGAGGATTAATGCCTGTCCCTTTTTTTCCTCAAAAGTAGCCTCTCTTCGACTATTATTTGATATGAGGAGCATCAAATGATTCATACAGACTTATCCTTTTTATCATTTGCAGTGATTTTTTTAGCTAATTAAACTTGTGATTACTTTAAGAATATTAGCAATAATGTTTGATTTATAGTAAGAATTGCTCCCTTATCTTGACAGGATTTTAATGATCACATGTGGTATTTGAGATGGATTATACTGTTTCTGCTTAAACAACATTCTAGTTCATTTCTGATGTGCAGACAAGAAAATACCTTATCGTAGCATAACTGAATATGCAGTTTCATGGACAGGTAATGACAGACCTAAAATACTTGGGGAAGATAAAGAGGAAAATGAGTCAAGAGAACGATCTTCTAAGAATATACGACATACTCAGTGGCACAAGCCTGAACTGTAGGCGTGAGTCTTGAAACTTCTGCCTCCCTTATGCTCGGCAATTAAATTTTCAGAATACTTTAAATTTTGTCTTCAAAATTTCTCTCCAATGCATCTGTCTCTATATTATCAAACTAGAACTGGGTAAAATGTCTGTTGGATGAAAAACTCCATATCCTCTCTTGTCTCCTTCCAATATCTTTAACAAATCCAATGCGATATTTTAAAATGGAAATATAAATAGTTCACATCAGGCTTTTTGCTCAAAAGCATTCACCAACTTCTTATTGCTCTTAGGTAAATGTTCAAAATGTTTGCCATGGTCTATGAGGTCTTCAATAATATGACCCCAACTCTCCTTATAGTTCTCACCCATGCCATCCTCCTTCACCTCTCTTATCTCTCGTTTAAAAATTTCCTTCAGGGCTTCCCTGGTGGCGCAGTGGTTGAGTCCGCCTGCCGATGCAGGGGACACGGGTTCGTGCCCTGGTCCGGGAGGATCCCACATGCCTCGGAGCGGTTGGGCCAGTGAGCCATGGCCGCTGAGCCTGCACATCCGGAGCCTGTGCTCCGCAACGGCAGAGGCCACAAAAGGGAGAGGCCCGCGAACCCAAAAAAAAAAAAAAAAAAAAAAAAAAATTCCTTCAAACAAACATGATCTCTGTCATTACAAAACATTTGCACATACTCTTTCATTTGCCTCAAATACTCTTCTCTCTGCCACAACACGTTTGGCTACATAGAATAATACATAGTTCTCAGCTCATTTATTGTTTTCTGCATGAAGATTTCTTGAATTCTAGTATTACTCCATTGCATAACTTATACCACTTAATATTTTCATTTAATTGTATTTAAAAAATTGTTTACTTATAGGTGTGTTTGTGCAATTGCTTGATTAGTACCACTCGCTGCTCCACTGGACTTTTGACTCCATGAAAGAAGGCACCATGTTTATTTTTCTCACTTCGTATTTTTAGTGCTTTGTATTGTACCAATCATATAATAGCTCTCAGTATACATTTTTTTTAATAGTATGATTGAATGGATGGTTGAATAAATGGATGAATAAACTAATGTAGTAGAATGAAATGTCATTTGCAAATTGTCAATCTACCCTTTGTTATAAGACTGGCTATGGCTAAGGAAATATAGTCCCTGAATGTGGATACATATAGAGTAGATTTGAACCCAACCCACAGCTTAGAGTCAATGAGCTGATCTGAGTTGAGCTCAGCAGATCCTGAGTTGACCCACATGTTTATGAGTGAGAAATAAATTCTTTGCATAAACCAGTTGGTGTTCAGCTTGTTTTCAATAGCAGCTGATTGATAAATTCCTAATATATAAATATATTAGATTATAATTTATAATGGGTAACAAAGCCATGTATTAAAATTAAGAATATATAATATTTTAATCTAATGTAATTGTGTATATTATATACATTTTATATATAATTATACTGTATACAATAACTATATCTTATCATATATAATATATATCTAAATTACTTCTTGCTCTCTAAATAAGAAAAATATTCTGATACTCATTGAAAACTTAATTAAAGCTTATAAAGAAGAAAATGCATTGAATTCTTTTGCACTTATTAAGAAGATTGTTTTCCTTATTTTAACTCTATACTTTTTCAAGTTACAACCATATTAAGCTTAGTATTGTCATATTCTTTTTAGCTAAATATATGCACTGGAAAAAGTTGAATCTTGTAGATTCCTTTAAGTTCTTGGTTTCATCTTCTAAAACATACCTTTGTTTGGCAGAGAAATGTCTTTGAAACAGAAAACTAAAGCCACATTTTATTCTCGCTAGTTCCCTTCCAAGAACTGAAGAGTAATTGGAACAATAAGCTTATGTTCTGTAGCACTCACTGTACTGCTTTAGCAAATTGCTGTTACTTTTCTGAAGAGGGCAGACTGTATAGTGATAACCCACAGGGCATGTTTTTCTGATGAATGGCAAGTGTGGGATGCTTCAGTCACTAAAAACTCCAGGAAGAATCTATTCCTAGAAACACATGCTGATGCTCCCAGGCAGTGCTACATAATAGTAAGAAATGAATAGGAATTAAAATTTTTGTATATAGCACATACATTTCAAGTTTTCTGTAAGGGTATATTTTAGGTTCACTGGTTTCTAAATGCTTTGTCATATCAACATCTAGTTTATTCATCTCTTTTCAGACTTCTTTGAAGTGCGAGAAACATTAAAGATCATCTAATCAAGTTTTATAAAATTTCTGGGGACTTTAAAATATATTGATGCCCAAACCCACCCCAGACAAATTCTGGTCATTGGACTTGGGCATAAATATTTTTTTAAATCTCCCAGGTTTATTTTAACATACATTCAAGTTTAAGAACCTTGATTCTAGTTTAATTCCTTTATTTAATGAAGGTGGGAACTGAGGCCCAGAGAAGTAGAATGATTTACCCAAGGTGACCAAGGAAATCAGTATAATTATTAGTGAAACCCACCCAGTTCCACAGCATAATATTTCCTCTAATAGAGTAAGAAATGCCTCCTCTTAATTGGCATTATTTTATCTACAACTTTATTCATACATATTAGCAAGTATCACCTTGAAGTTCAAATTCAAGCTTACAGTACTGCTAACGATATGCTTTCTTATTTTACCTTTTACATAGATATCTGTAATTTGAACTAGTAAATATCATCTCAGAAATACTAAGTTCGAAATAAAAATAATTTCATATCTAAGGTAATATAATGATGTCATATATATTCATTTTTCCGCTAGATATAAATGAGGATTTGATTATTATACCTATTGATCAATTGTGTACCCACCTAATAACAGAGAAAGTTGATAAGGAGGTCTGTTAACATTTCTTTTACATATGACGAAGAGTGTGAAGAGGACAAGTAAAAAAAGCAGAAAGCAAAAAGTGTGAAGAGGATTGTCTGCAAATGTGAAGTAACGGTCAAACTTGTGTGAGTTTGAATGAAACGTATATATAGAAGGGTTTGTAGGAAGTGAATCTGAGTAAATATTGAGAGGGAGTCTGGAAGGAACACGTATTATCTTTGTAAAATAACCTTTTATAGGCTAACAGAGCTGTAATTAGTGGTGAGTTAAAGTATTTTGAATAGATTTTGCCAAATCCTGCTCTTGATAGAGTTACAATATACGTAAAGCAAAAAACTTAAAATAGGTCATGTATTTGACCTACGGAAACATAAGAAAACAAAGAGGATTAAATACAAGAACCCACAATTAATTTATTATTTTCCAAATTTTTCTTTCTCTTTCAAAAGGAGAACATACTGCAATTCAATACAGTATCATTCAGTATATCATATTACCATGGAGCTTTGTGTTTTCCACATGTCCTACTGATGCACATATTTGTCACTAGAAGGAGTAAAGACATTGACATCACTGGATAGTGAATATCTCTGCTAATATTAAAGTGCTCACTGGGGAAAAGCAGCCATTTGCATCATTGGACAAATGAATCGTCTTATTAAAGATGATAGTGTTAATAACACCATCTGCAGCTAATGTTATCTAAGTCATATGACTGAAAGACTCAGAAGTGTCCAAAAGATCTCTTCCTCTTTTGCTATGTTTCTAAATGTAACTCTGGGAGAGCTGAGGCTGCCTAATGCCCGTTTCACTGTAACAAGGTCATTTTTAATGAAAAAAAGTTAATTAGGCCCAAATGTATCTCTTTTGGTGCAACTGGTGCTATCACAATTTGAATAGTCTCAGACATGCTGGGCATATGGAGGAAAAACTAGAAGTGTATCTCACTAAGGATGTCAGTCTAGAAGTTTTAATGAAAGAAATTCCACTGGGAGCTAAGGAAAAGAAATATGAAAGGCCTAGAAAGAGGACAGGGAATTTGCAGAATGAGGATAAGAAAACTATAAACTAGAAATAGAATATATAATAAAAATGATTGTGAAAGGCAATTGAATATAAATGTTAAACAGAGTTTCCAAAGTGTCACTAAGAGCAATTGTTAAAGTACTAACTAAACACACAACACACACACACACATACACACACAGTGTTGAAACGGAAACACTTTGACAGTCTCAGTTAATCCACACATCAGCACAACCAGGATTTGATTCAACCAAGGTTTTTTGGTTCACTTATTACTAAAATATGTTAATAAGATTGTCTTTTCTGTTTCTTCTAAACATTAGTCATTTTATTTTTCAGTTGAAACATTTTTAGATCGACCTATCAGTTGTTTGCCAAGAGAATATGATTATTCATTAACAGAGAATAACAGAGAGAATGAAGATGGATTTTTATATAGTAATAGATGTGGAAATATGAGTGAGTTTATTACTGTAGATTGAATCATATAAAATTGTTCTTTTTATGTCAAAAATTTTCAATTATCAGCAATTCCACGTAATTCAGCACGTGAGGAAGGTTAACTGTACTTGAGAATGATAGAAATACATCAAGAAGTATCTAAATCATGAGATTTAATTCAGTAAGAAAGAGACAGAAGTATACGCCTTGCCAAAAATAATTTCATAATAAGCTTTCTTTCAAAGAAGTCCTAAGAAGCCTTTCTTATCATCCCAACTCTGTTGACTGTAACTTTTCAAATCCCAAGTATTCTTCAGATTTTTTTGAATCAGCACTTGGTGCACTGCCTTCTTCTTCCTCTGCTTGTGGTCCTTTATAGTCATTTTAAAGTAATTCTTTCAGCAGCCCACTCTCATGATCTGTCTGCCTTCAAGCATTGAGACACATCCACTCATATTATTTCTCTGAGAAACTTCACCTATGAATTTGTGTACTCTGGTGTTTCTCATATCCAAAGCAAAAGAGCTATTTAGAAGTCTACTTTTAAAACAGTAGAAGTTTAGAAAAATCAAAGGCACTCAATTGCAAAATGTTTTCTTAAAAATGTGAACTTAGAGATTTGAAATAAAATTTTAAGAATCATTAACCACCTGGTTCATTTTAAATCCCCCTTTAGACTTGACATGGAAGATGTAGGTAAGGGCCATGATGAAATATGGAGGGTAGACTGGACAAAATAAATCAACTGATTATTCATTTTTTTTAACATTTGAAGAAGAGGATGAATATATATGTGAAGATCACTATTTGGAACAAGAAAGGAGTCAAATTTCTAAAAGAGTCAATTAAACAAGAAATGTCTAGGTATTTCCTTTATGTTTTCATTATTAGCAAGTGAAAATAAAATTATAAAATGCAGAAAATACAAAGTATATGAAATAGCATTTTCCTAGAATTCTTAATGTAGGAGGGATTACAATATTCACTAACTTATACAAGTGATGGTTTTACCTTCAATATCTATCGTTAAGTAAATAATGACTCACAAAATCTTAATGAGGATGTAATATCCAATTAGATAGTGTTACTCTGAAAGGCACCAATAGTGTATCTATTAGTTTTTACTTAACTCTATCATTGTAAATATTTTTAAACCATTCCATGCTATGATTGCGTATAAATGAAAGAAAAAAAGTATTACCTTATATGAGATGTTTTAAATAACTTCAAATTTGATTTAGAATTGGGGAAAGTAGTGAGATATAATATTAGATTACAGGATTGCACTTCTAAATCAGAATTGCTCTGCCTGTGTTGGTTTAAGATGGTAAATTTTAACATGTCACTTAACCTCTCAGTTATTGGTTTTCAAATATGTAAAGTGAACAGGTCAAAGATCCCAGACTCCCTTACAGCTCATAAATGTTAACTATTATTCTAAGCTATTCGGGCATACCTTCTTTTATTGTTCTTTACTTTACTGTTCTTCACAGAGAGTATGCTTTTTACAAATTGAAGGTCTGTGGCAACCCTGCGTTGGGCAAGTCTATCAGCGCCATTTTACCAACTGTCTTTGCTCACTTCACGTCTCTGTGTTACATTTTGGTGATTCTCACATTTCAAACTTTTTCATTATTATTTAATCTGTTATGGTGATCTGTGATCAGTGATCTCTGATGTTACTATTGCAGAAAGATTACAACTCACTGAAGGCTCAGATCATGGTTAGCATTTTTTAAGCAATAAAGTATTTTTTAATTAAGGGCATGTACATGTTTTTTAAGATATAATGTCATTGCACACTTAATAAACTACAGTATAGTTTAAACATAACTTTTGTATGCACAGGGATGCAAAAAAATTCATGTGACTCACTTTATTGCAATATCCACTTTATTACAGTGGTCTGGAACCAAACATGGAATATCTTTGAGGTGGGCCTGTAGAAGTAAGCTGTTTAAAATTATTCACTGTTGTTCTTTTGATCAAGTATATATTTAAAAACTTTTTATTGATACAAACTTGTAAAGAAATTCTAATATTAAATAAGGAACTTTATGATTTTCCATTGACCATTCTCAAGAGAGTAACAAGTTGGGTTTCCTTCTCAGGAAGGAAAATAATCAGTGTAAATTTATCTTGAAAGTTACTGTCTATAGATGTGTGATTATTTGTTGCTCTGAAAAATAGCGGGCTGATATTTATGGTTCCTAAATCAATCCAGTGTTAGAAAATATAATGTTCTTTGTAATCCAGGTAAAGAACTGCAGTTAATTCTCAAATGTATATTAAGTCTGCTTTTATATACTTCATCTGTTATTTATTTTCTATTTACAACAAGAAACAGAGTATAGTGGTCAAATATTTTGTGATTTTATAGCCTATTTTAATTCATGTGAATTCATGCATTCATAACATTTTAATTGAAAAACCCTTATGTGTAAGACTCTGTGCTTGGCACTTTGGTGATATGGCACACATCCTGTCCTTATGTGATAAAAAGAGACACAAGAAACATACAGTCATCCCTCCATTTGGAGGTCAAGAGGATTGATTCCAGGACCTCCTCTGGATACTAAAGTCCGTGGATGCTCAAGTCCCATTGTTGGCCCTCCTGCGGTTCTGAATGTGCAGATTCAACTTGCACAGACCCTTCAGAAAGCACAGGATCCTCCATGGGTTGAATCCCCGAGGTGGAACAGCAGATACCGATGGCCCACTGTGATTGCATTAGAGTTATCACAAGGGACTATTAAAAATGTAAAGGAGGAAAGAGAATATTGTAGGCAAAAGTAACAGGGTCAGACTTTAGAAAGATTCCTGAACTTGGTCTTTAAGGACAGATGTACATGAACGAGGGATAATGGGAAAGGAGTGCATGTAAATGTAGTACATATCCCAACAAATAAGCATTCAGAGACAAAACCCTAAGACAGGAGGCACTGTAATGTAGATAACAGTACAGACTTGACTCAGGTGGCCTGGATTCAAATCTTCAGTCTGATCATAATCATGGCAGTGAGCAGGTTTTTAAACTTCGTAATTTTCCTTTGCACAGTGGTGATAATAATAGTGCTTACCTTGTGGAGCTATTATTATGAAATTTAAATTAAATCATATAATAAAATAAAGGTAATTGAAATGGTGTCTGGCAGGTAGTTTATTACTCTTAATTATCATAGTCATTTCATGGCACAGCTTAGAAGAGATTTGTTTGTGAAAATGTATAACCACTAGGCTAAAGGGCTTTATACTTCATTAAAAGTGCCTAGAAAAGGAAATTTGGAATTTCAAATAAATGCACTAAATGGGATAAATTGTTTGTTAACCTAGATAAGGAGGTAAACTGAGGCAAGCTCAAATGACCAGAAATTGAGTTTATTCAGGAATAACAGAGGAATTGCAATTTGCAAAGCACACACTTTAGCCCACTACACTCCAGTCTGTTGAGGGTTTGGGGCAGTCTGGATTTATGGGCAAGGAGGGAAGGATGGGGAAGTTCAGCCAGAGTCCAAGCAGTAAATTCATTGGCTTGAAGAGGGGGAGGGATTTTTGGCAGATGTTCTTTGGTCGGGAGATGAATCTCAATCTTCTATAAATCAGACATTTACAGGAAATCAGTCTCTCAGCTCTTAAGTTCCATTCTTATGAAGATACATGTGTGAGATTTTCCATTTCATATCCTATGGCTCCATTTTAGATGGAAATCCTTTCCCAAGTTGAAAACCTCAGACTTCTAAAGCCTAGATTTAGATGTACAAACAAAGGTGACGTAATCTTGACGGAATAATGTGAGTGCTGATTCAATAGTTATGTGTCTAGGCCTATTCATGAGCATTTTTTTAGATGTTCTTCAGGTGATTCTTACTCACCAAGAGAATTGAAAACCACTGTGTGCTGTGAAGATGGAAGCCTCTCAAACAACCTAAACTCCCATTAATTCCATTCTGGGCTGACTGTTCCAGGAAAAGTATCCTCTTCCTCAAATTATATAGTCCAGCATCAAAGGACAACAGGACAAATGGTTACTAAGGTTGCATTTGGAATTTTTGGAAAATCTACACTACTGATAATTATGCCAGAAAATGCTAAGCTCATTAAATTTCTGCTCCATCTAGAATCTTATATGTGACTCTTTAGAATCTAATCTTATCATAGACTTTATTTCCCCAGGCATTCTTTATGACCATACTAAATGTAATGAAAATTCTCCAAATATTCATAGGACTCACCCATCCACACCTCCCTTCTCAGAGGTTCTTACTATTTCCTCTGACATCCTTATAACGTGATAAATACTTGGCTTATGTGATTACTTTTTTTCATCTACTCCCTCCTCCTGAGTATCTTGGAACTCTAAATGGAGGAAACTTGTGATAGACTGAATGTTTGTGTTCCTCTAAAAATTCATATGTTGAAATTCTAACCCCTAATGTAATGGTATGAGGAAGTGGGGTCTTTCTGAGGTGATTAGGTCATGAGGGTGGAGCCCTCCTGAATGAGATTAGTACCCTTAGAGAAAGAACCCCAGAGAGCTCTCTCATCCTCTTTAGTTCATGTTGAGGACTCAACCAGAATTGGCAGTCTGTGACCCAGGAGAGAGTTCCTACTAAAGTCTGACCATGCTGGCACCCTAGTCTCAGACAGATATGGGAAAGTGACGGTTGATTTGAAGGAGGAGAATGCTGAATAAGATATTGAACTTAAGCATGAAGCATTCTAGGAATAGCATTGTTTTGGAGGGAGGTGTAGGATCCCAAGACCCAGGAGGTTCACAGGCAGAATTTAGTGATTTCACATGTACTTACAGCAGTATCACATTCTTACATAACTTGGGAAAAGGTCCAGGTAGTTAGAGCAAAGAACATACTTTGCTGGAATGTACATGTGGCTCTTGTAAGATGGTATATGGCTGGGCTTTATTGCTCTAAGTAAAAATTTAATAAGAATGAGAAATAAGAATGTCTACCCTTGAGGTTTAACGGTTTTAATTTAAATACAGTGTCATGAAAACCTTACAAGCAATTATCTCTGTTCTATTGTTTGGCCCTATTTTCATCATTTAAGTCTAAAGTAATGAGGCCAAGGAGTCTCTTGTAGTTATACCAGGACCCTCATCCAACACAAGTCCCTCACCTCTATTAGGGTTTCTGATAACAGGAAGGTCAGGCTGACTTCAGGCAGTCTCTTCACACTGGCTAAACAGAAGTGTACCAACTTTAGATTTGAGGAGTGTGCTTAAAAAAGAGAAAATGGGATGAAAATGAAAAATTAGAACAACATTCACAGTTAGAATGGAAGTGTCCAGAGCTAAAAAGAAAGAGAGTTACCGTATGTTTTTTCCATTCACCTCATCATAGTGTATGTTGGTGTCATTTCTGAGTAATAAAGGATTATAAGGAAGGGAAAGACATTGAAAAAGAGAAGGACAAATCAAAAACCTGAAGTGTTACATAATTTAAGCTGTAATTTGTTCCATTATCTGGTTTAGGGTTTTGTCATGTTGCAAAAGCAGTCTTAGAATACTCTTTAAATTATATTTAAAACACTTCAAACTGTTCCCAGACATATTTTGGTCACCATCTGAGATTTTTAGTTGAAGAAATACAAGCATTTAGTTAGCACTCTAAGGCAGAGATCTTTTAAATGAAGCTATGAAAACATATGTAATATGTTATCCAGCAGTATTAGACATGGATTAAAAGTTATCAAGTAATACTTCAATCATATGTGTCTAGATTAAAGCAAGCATTATCACTGTAGAGAGTGAGATACACACACATATGCTTTTCTTTTCACTTTTAGAGCTCACATGGTGTTTAAACACCCTGCATTGTTAACTTTGGCATCTTCCTTAACACGCCTGCTAATTCCTGTGAACATTTACTTGTAGAGGTGTATCTCAAAGATCTTCCTGGGTTCATTTCCAGACCATTGCAACAAAGTGAATATTGCAATAAAGTGACACCAATGTTTTGGTTTCCCAGTGCATATCAAAGTGATGTTTATACTATACCCTAGCTTACTGAGTGAGAAATAATGTCATGTCTAAAAAACAATGCACATACCCTTAATTTAAAAAAGCTTTTTTGCTAAAAAATGCTAGCCATCATCTGAGCCTTCAGCATGTTGTAGCCTTTCTGCAACAGAAACATCAAAGATCACTGATCACAGATCACCATGTTAAATATAATAATAGTGAAAAAGTTTAAAATATTGTGAGAATTACCAAAATAGAAGACAAGGACATGAAGTGAGCAAGTGTTGGAGAAATGGCTCCAGTAGACTTACCACATGCAGAGTTGCCATGAACTTTAAATTTGTAAAAAGCACACTATCTGTGAAGCACAATAAAACAAAGTATAGATCTTGTACAGGCCTGTTTAGACCTTATATATCGATTAACTATAATTAATTAAAAAATAAGAGTATTAGTGTTTGCATCTCATGTATAATTTAGTGTCTGGCACATGGTGGGTACTTAGCACACGTATGTGCAAAATGTACAAATTATGTGATATTAGTTGAAGGATGCCTGGCAGAAACTTGTAAACCAAACACATATGTAACCAAAGTAAATTTTTTTAAATCACACTTTCTAATTTATGTTTTATAAAAAAGGTTATATATGTATGGCAAAAATAAAATGTTAAAAAATATATTAACTAAACTTTTCTAAATGCTGTGTATCTAATTTTAATTCTATAATTAAAAGAAGTTTAATTATATGTACCCTTACATAATATTAACAAAATGTTATTCAATAATTATTTCAAGTCAAAAAGTTTTTGTGGAGTTTGTATTATATGCATGAGCTGAGAATGCAGGAACAAATAAACATAATTTCTGTGTTCAAGGCCTTTATAGGCCACAATGGCTATAGGCAGTATTCAAATTATTATAATATATCAAAGATAGATAGAGATACAAATATACACATATAGATGTTTATATACTCATATAAATATATTTATTGGATTATCAAATCAGATATATCTTCCTTAGTTTCCTAATCTATAATCACACACAGCATAATAGAATTTAATCTTCCATGTTTGATGTTTTCCTATTTAAACTATCAGCTCTTAGATTTGCTATATAGGAGATAACTACTTGTGTTTTGCTTCTAACTGACACATTTCATAACTGTTCACAAGGAGAAGCATTTTGGTTATAAAATAATATTAAATTCATTATCATCATCATTTGATATTTTCAAGCAATCTTTGCTTCAACATTGCTAAAACTATTTTTATAATTATACTTTATGGCAGAAATCTTCAACATTTTGAAAATTCCCTACTTCTTGAAAACAACTGAATCAATCCAGAAACATTTGGATTACTTCAGGGTCCTCTCAGCCTTAACGCTAGCCACCTAGTGGTTTATGATTTTGAAAAGGCACTTCATTCCATTTAGATACTCTGATCTGTTTTTTTTTCCCTTATTGACTGTTTAAAAATGTGTTTGTTTAGTGCCTTGGAACTGCTGTGTTGGTAGATAATTGTTAAAGAAAGCATTCTTAGAACATTAAGGTAATATTCTGACTTTATAGACATTAGATTACTATTTTCAAAAAAACTTATTTTAGTGACTTTTCCAGTAATATGAATGGTTCTGCAGCAAAATTTCAGCATCTCTTCACCAGTTTCCCTTTTAAGTGTATAAACAAAATAAATTTTAAAACAAAACCTATGTCTCTGAAGTACTTTCTCCATCCTTCTATTGATCTGGCTACACACAGATTGAATCTCAGTTTGGGCAGTGCCATCTTCTATGCGACACACTTGTGACAGTATCATTTCCTTAAGAACCATTTTTCTCAGTATGTTCTCTTTCTCATAGGCTTTGCACCTCCTAAGGATGCTCCCAGTCTCCACTTCTCCATGTGTCAACAGTTCTTGAACATTTTGAATAAACTTTCATTTTACTGAGATTGTGTTGAAGTAAAGATGGAGAGGGGACAGCCAATAAAGAGACAATTGTGATAATCCAGACAAGAGATGGCAAAAAACAAAACAAAACAAAACAAAACAAAACAAACAAACAAACAAACAAAAAAAAATATATATATATATATATATATATGTTTATTTTAAAACACTAGAAATTTATTCAACAAGACTTATTGACGACCTCTGTGCTAAGCATGGTTCTAGGTTTTGGGGATGTTCAAGTTAAATGCGAACAGAAAACACATAAAAGCAATTGGTATTTTCAGAGTGCTTGGTTCCCACTAGACATTTATATACAAAACATGAAATAAGTGAGTTATATAACATATTAGGTGGTGATGAGTGCTACAGGGGAAAAAAGTGAGGAGGGACTTGCAATATTCAAAAGCGTGGTCAGGGAGAGTGACATAGGAAGCAGGTAAGAGTGGGGAGCTCGTTCCTACCTGGGGCTGAGGAACGGTGTTCCAGGCAAAGTGCAAGCACTCAGAAGTAAGAGCAAGGTACACTTATTTGGAAAGAAAGTTGTCCAAAATGGCTGATGGACGCAGAATCGAGGTGGTGAGAGCTTAGTTCAGGGAATTAGGAGTGGAGAGTCAGATTATTTTGAGCTCTGTATCCTCTAATTCAAAGGATTTTAAATTAAATCTGAGTGAAAAGTCACTGAAGGTTTGTGTAGGGACTTGAAAGGCTGGCACTGATGTGGTTAATAATATTGATATGTTAAAAAATTTACAAAAATTACAAAAACTTTGACAATGCTTTGGAAAGAATTGAAGAGTGACTCTGAAAGCCTTTGTAGCCACATTATCTTATTAGTGGTATAAAAAAGGACTCAGGCTTCCTGTTTAATGCTTTATGTAATAGCAAAATAAAAAATATCCTATTTCATCCAGGAAGAATTTGATTTTCCTCTCATAGTGGAAAGCAAAGGTATCTAGAAAACTATACGGCAATAAAGTAAAATGCAGGTCTTTCTCAGAAAATACTGCTTTAAAAGTAATTGAAAATACTGCTGCAACTGTAAAGGGAAGAGCATTAGAAGAAATTAGACTGTGTGGGAGGTTTGCTACACAGCAGATGAGAGAATGGAAGGTGAACCAGCCTAAGGTATTTGCTGGATTCTCCTTCAATAATAAAACAAAATGAAGGGCTACTTTTTCTATGAGGCACTAAAAGAAAGATATATCAGAGGCATATATAAACTCAACAGTAGATGACTTCTTATAAAAACTGTATTTTAGGAGAAAACTGTATCCATAAAAACTCTGATGGAGTACCTACATGGCATGAATTTTTAAAAGGAAAGATAAATTAAATATCATGTGCTATAAGAACCTATTACTTTCCTACTTAGTGCTAGAGACTGTATATGCATTTTGAGTTAAAATAAACAGATGCAAATGGCTTTTTATTTAACAATAATCATGCTTTGGATAATCTCCTGTAAGCAGACATTATATCCGCTTTGACAAGGAACTTCTTTTATGTTAGCAGATGGAGTTTACTTATTAGACCATGCTTTACAAAAATTGTTAAAATAATAAATCTCTCCCCATGCCCTGAGGGTCAGTAATTCTCACTCCATAGGACAAACTGAGGGATAGTATTACAGAGCTAAGAACACCCAACAGAGCATCCTGCATTTCTCATTTTCTGAGATACAGCTGAAAACAGTTTAGTTTTTGTGCTAAAAAAGTAAAAGTATGTTTTAGACGTGTAGGTAAACATAACGTGTGACTACTTTTGAAAGATTTTAAAACCATTCCATATCCTGAAGTAAGAGGCTAAGAGGATCTAGTTCCTTTGCTAACATTCAAATATATTGTTAATATCCTCACACATGTAAATGGATATATGTTGGAGTAGTCATTTGAAACCTCTCTTTCAAAATAGTATAACATGAGCTCTCCCGCAGTCTTAGTTTTAACAGTTCATCAAAAAACATAATTTTTTTAAACTATTGTAACTTGAGTTTGACTTGCTTGCTTCCTGTCTTCTTTTCTCCCTCCTCCCTTCTTTCTTTCTTTCCTTCTAGTTCTTTCCTTTGCTTATTCCCTATCTGCTTCTGTTCCTTTTTTTCTTCTATCACCAAGAATTAAAATAAAAAAAGAATTAAAAACTAAAATCTAAAAAGATCTAATAGAAATTCTTGCAGAGAGTGGTATGCTGAATGAATCTTTCTTCCAGCCCAGCAAAAGAAAATGACCACCACTGAAACCAGTTAATATGTTTACTTTAAATGTTAAATGGGACTTTGTAGATGTGATTACTGTAGGGATCATGAGATGGGACTGTTACCCTGGGTTATCGAAGTAGGCCCAATGTAGTCACAAGCGTTTGTGTAAGAGAGAGGCAAGAGGATCAAATCAGAGAGAAAGAGACGTAATGACAGAACAGAGGTTAGATTATAGGAGGAAGACTCACAGGACAAAGAATGCAAATAGCCTCTGGAAGTTGGAAAAGGCAAGGAAACATTCTCTCCTAAACCCTCCAGTAGGAGCTCCGTCCTCCAACACCTTGATTTTAAGACTTCTGACCTCCAGAATGATTGGGCAATACATTTGTTTTGTTTTAAGCTGCAAAATTCATGGTAATGTTATAGCAGTAATCAAAAACTAATACAGAGAATGACTTATACAAATGCATGAAAGTTTGAGACCTTGGTCATATCAGGATATGTCAAGAAATGCAGTATAGCTAGAGCATTGGAAGCCTGCAGAAAAATAACAAGTAATTAGGTGTAATTTGTACTTTTTTTTGATCTAGCTAGGTGTCTCTGCTTTGGGATCTCATACACAATTTTCACACCTTATTTTATTTAACTGTTATTTTTCTGTCTCTTCTGATTTTCTGTAAACCCAGTGTGGATGAAGATCAGTGCCATTTTGCTCACTGCTTTATCCCTAGCATCTGGCACAAGGCATCAATTAAGATTATTTTAATGATTGAGATGACTTGTAATTAATTTGAGATTGGAATGGGGTCAAAGTATTTATAGTGTACGTCAGATGTACAAAAAAGTGTGATCTTTCCTATAGTAGATATCTTTCCTCAATGGTGGTGAATACATTTGATCTTGTCAATGAAAAGTTTCTTAGTGATATATAGTTAAAAGAGTCATGGTTATAAGTTACTCGAGGGCTTCCCTGGTGGCGCAGTGGTTGAGAGAGCCCGCCTGCCGATGCAGCAGACGCGGGTTCGTGCCCGGGTCCGGGAAGATCACACATGCCGCGGAGCAGCTGGGCCCGAGAGCCATGACCGCTGAGCCTGCACGTCCGGAGCCTGTGCTCCGCAACGGGAGGCCACAGCTGTGAGAGGCCCGCGTACCACAAAAAAAAAAAATTACTCGATATTCTAAGGTTTCTTACTTCTGAGGACTCCTTCTCTTGTGATCCACCTTCCAAAATGGCACCTGGAACTCTGGTTTTTCTCATTTCATTGGGGAAGTGCCACACTATATTTCACACTGTCCCCAGTGTCTCTCTGTGATCGCAGCAGAAGAGTTTGGCGCTTATAATAGGAAATTTGTTTTCTCCTCCTGCCTAAAGCCTAATGGTTTCCTTGTGGTGACTCACTGTGGTGGCTGTGAGTGCAACTCTGCTTCTACAGCCTAGTGCTGGCCCTTGTCTGTCCATATGGCTACCTATTCATCCCACCCCTTCCACTCAGCATCCTCAGCTCTATTGATTTTTCCTCATGGGGGCACACAGGAAAGTTTTGATTATCTATATATTCTGTGTAGTCTGAGGAGAAGCAAGGGAACTACCTCAGGCCCCTCTACATAAATATTTTCCTCAGCATCTACATTCTTACACTCAGGCATCATTTTTGACTTAATATTAGGATTCTCTGAGGCAAGTACAGTCTTTCAGCATCGCAGGGATGGAAAAAAGACATCAGATATCAACTGCCTAGTCTTACAACCAAACGCCTTTCAATCTAACCCTTGTCTAGATCCAGAAAACAAAGACAGGATTCATATCCAAAATTTGCCTTTTCTTTTCCTCTACTTCTCTCATCAGCTTTTACCAACAAAAATGATATTCGTGTATCTCTTCTCTTTCTATATAACACTGTAATGCTCTATGATTTTTCAGTTACCTTATAGACTAAAAAAGCAATGAAAAAACAAAACAAATATCAACAACAAAATTCTCTGAACTGAGACGACCAGGCTTGGATCCTAACATATAAAAATTCCACCATGGTAATTTTGAGAAATCTTCTTCCTCTCTCCTCCAAGGAAAACTGAAACATAAAAAGCATTTGCTTTTAGCTTGTTTTGTCACCTGGACTTTTATTACACAACTTTAGTGCTATCTTGATATCCACAGCAAAGCAATGGCCTCCTCATTATCAGCCAGATTCTGTCTTCCTTGTAAAGCATGGAGTACCTTTCACTTTCTGGCTAAAGAAGCCTTAAATCAGGTAGGATCTAGAAATTACCTGGAACGAAATTTTTTTTTTTTTTTTTTTTTTTTGCGGTACACGGGCCTCTCACTGTTGTGGCCTCTCCCGTCGCGGAGCACAGGCTCCGGACGCGCAGGCTCAGCGGCCATGGCCCACGGGCCCAGCTGCTCCGCGGCATGTGGGATCCTCCCGGACCGGGACACGAACCCGTGTCCCCTGCATCGGCAGGCGGACTCTCAACCACTGCACCACCAGGGAAGCCCTGGAACGAAATTATTTTGATTTAATATCTTCCTCCTATACAAACTTTATTTTGATTGTGGTTGAAAGTCATTAAAGGATATTGAGCATGAGAGTGACTGCGTCATAACTACAGGATTGAAAGTCACTGTCAGAGGGTTGGAAGTGTTTACTGAACCAGGATGATCCTGGAGGTAGGGAGATCCATTCATTGCTAGGTCAGTGATTGAGTGGGGGAGTAAGATGACTGTGATTTTAGACTATGATGCTTCAGGTGAAAAAGAGAAGGTACACTTGCGATATAATTTAGAGGTAATGTAGTGACTCATTGGATAAAGCAAAAAAGGAGCAGTGGCAGTGTCTTGGGCTTTATGTCATTTCTTGTGAGAGAAAATGGAGGAGGAAGAGCAAATTCTAAGAAAACAATTATCATCCAGCTTCCTTTGGGGATGTGGATTACCAATGTGGTACGGAAACCCAGAAGTAGATTCAAAAATGGAATATCAGCAGGTGATATTAAGGCTTAGAAAATGTAAATATATGGAGAAAACAGTTTAAATTTGAGGAAACAATTAATAGTATAAACTGACTTTGTATATCGTTGTGGAGAAAGTCAACTTCCCTCTTTATAAACACCAGTTCCTAAGAGGCAGAAGTCAATAAGCAGAAATATTAGACAATATACTCTCTACGTATTGTAGAATAAAATATTATTTTATATGTGCACATATAAAAATAACTGTTATGGGAACAGTTATTTGCCTCTTTTTATACATTTATTTTCCTTTGTATAATTCTCATAGCTTTTTTATTTCGCAACATTTCCCCCCTTCACCTCTCCTCAAACAGTGTCTTTAAAAAGTCCTCTTATACTTAAAGTGCATGAAATCTTTAGAATTTCACATACTGTTTCCATGAGGGAATTCCTTCCTGGCATTTCTGGGAAAACTGATATGTTTTTCCAAATCTTAAACCCTGAGAAAAATAAGTCCAGAACTTTGGAAAACAGGAAAAAACATAATTCTCCCACAGGAATTGAAGCTTAACAATCAGTATAGGGAAGTTAGGGGAGCAAGGAATTCACTGACATCAAAAAGAAAGTCAGACCAGGAAGCCTGGAAGGCAGAGCTGAAGGTTAAGGTTGACCTTTTCGGGAAACTGAGATGGATCACATTAGGGAAAGCAGATACCGCTAATAAAGTCAAAACACAAATGATGGGCTGGAAAAAATATTTACAATTAAATCATAGAAAAGGGCAAACTTCCTTAGTATATATATAAAATTTCTACCCGTTATTGAGAAAAAGAATGTTACTTAATTACATAATTGCTGGAGGGTATGAGGACTTTATGAAAAAAAGAAACATAAATGTGTCTTCAGCATATAAAAAAGATATTTAAGACCATTCCTTAAAAGATACAGTTCTTTTAAAACCTAAATGATGGGCAAACACTGGAAAATTTGGTAACAGATAACAAAGTGTAACCCAACTTTAAATAGCAAACCTCAATTCAACCACTCTCTACATATTCGTTTAAAAAGATAGTTACTCCATAGCACTTGTCAACATCTAACAAATTATATAGTTTATTTGTATTTGAAATAAACTACATACACCAAGACAACATAGGCTGCATATACACAATTCTTCTAACATCTAGACTTAACCTTTGTCTTTATCATCCAACCTAGTCCCTGAAGCCAGCAGAGACAGTGCTACTAGGCCATCCTTTCTTCTCCTCCTCCCTTTATCCTTCGTCTTCTACTTTGTCTTCCTGGTCACCTTCATCTTCAACTTCCTCTTCCTCTTCCTACGTTGTGCCTGACACGAAACTTTCAGCTATGTTAGGGAAAAGTTTTTTCAGTGCAAAATGTATCTGAGGATATCCAAAGCTCACTGATGTTGTAAAGAGTTAAATTCTAAAACTGTGTTGAGGTGGGACACAGATCTTTATTTACTGTTGTTGTTGTTTTATAAGATCAAATAATTTTATCAGGGGAGGAAGAAGGTAGATGGCTGTTGTAATTGAACTCTGTATAATCTCCACTACATTTCGATAACTTAAAAAATGTAAGTTAGTTTAGAAACAACATGCCAGCGATTCTCCTGTTACTAGGACTAATGGTAACTTGAATCATTTCAATGATCATAAAGCTGAGGTAGGAAACAAACATGACTGTTGTGTTTTTAAACTACGATCCTTCTGAACTGCTCTTTTCCTTCTAAATGAAAGATAGTATGAACTACAAATTAAAATCAAATGGCTTATAGTGAAGGCTTAGCCAGCTTGTATAATAAGTAGTATTTTCTTCTCATTTTACATTAGTTTTCATTGATCTGTTAGGATACTTTAATTTTAGAAGAAATGACTGGAAATGTCAGAGTAAGTGACACTTGGAAACAATGATCTGTGGACTAGTAAAGATGGACACCACAGTGGTCCTTTATATAAAATACTGAGAAGAACCACCACATTATAAAAATTCAAAACTTTAAAATTTTATTACTATTTAAGGGATTATTTAATTGGAAAATCATTTAAGGGGTTTTTGAATTTGATATAATATGGATATTTACAAGTTCAAATGAAGCATTTTAAAATGACAGTACTTTACTTTTATTTATTTTAACTCTTTTGAAGTATTCTTTGAAGACAATAGAGCCATGGAAGAAATTGTGGGATGAGGAAATAAAGGAATAAAATAAACAACAATGGGATTCATGGGAAATATTTCATATGTAAATAGATAAATTTTCTGCTCAGATCAAGCATTTTTTGTGTTCTTCTCTCTCATCTCTTTCTAGATGCTGTATCTATTCTGTTTTCAAAATCTCACCTCAAATAACCTCAAATATAAATTTTAATTTCAAAAGAGGATGAACTTGTAAAAGAAGAATGTACATGGCCTCCCTTTGGTGATAACTCTCTGTCTATAAAGTGGGACATTTGAAAATAAAAAGAGGGGGACACCGGATACCAGAGATCCTTCAGAGATCATCATTGTTCATCTTCTCAATTTATATACCATGACAGCGAAATCCAGAGGCTCTATTTTTCTGTAGCACACTCAATGACTTAATTTTGCTAAAACTCACATTTTATCATTGATCATTTTCCAATCTTAAATATTAACATTTTCTCTTTGGTAAGAAAATCGTTATTATCATGTGTCCTTTTCATAAACATTTCCTTGTCTTAAAAAAAGACTATTAATTTCAAAGATGAAAGCAATTCCATTAAAGTATGGAATACCATAAAAAGGGAGTGTTACCTTGTCAGTTTCAGCATTGTATATGCATTTCTAGGAGATTTAGAAATCTTTTCTTTTGCAGGTATGTTTTCTTTATTGCAGTATTTTATACTAGAGCACATTGCAGGGTTAACAGTTTTTAAAAATGACATAATTTTGTGCACATCTCTGCCATATTATTACAATCTGCATTCTGTTTAAGGTTTAATTTTAAAAATAATTCCCTCTTATTAAAATACCCAACATTACATTATTGCTGTTCATGCAGAAAATTACTTTGCTGCAGGAAACAAAACCATCCAATATAATCTTTTCTCCTTAAAGCAGAGGAGATAATTTGATTAATCACAAGTCAAAATCTTGGAAGTAGAATATTTTGTTGGCTAAACTGAGCCATGCCTGTCATTTAGAGATGCTAGATAATTGAACTTATGTGACGCTAGATAATCAAATGCATCCAGTCACCATAATTATGAATATTTTAAAAATCTTAAAATGTGTTAATTAGCCATTGAATATGAGGAGAAGCTGGATTAGCCCCATGGGGAACTAGGTGGCTTGTTGAGACATCATGATATAACCATGCCCACTCAGGCAACTTTCTCCTCAGCTCACCTGATATTATTTTGTACATGTAAAGACACTTGATAAAGTAGAAAAGGTCTCATACTGTGAATCCTTTAATGAATGGGTCTACTGCATGACTTTGGGTATAACATTAGATCCTGATACTGCCCAGTGGCTTGATTCTTCAGTGGTTCTCTTCGTACTTAGTAGGATTATTTTAAAATGTATTTTTTCAGAACAATGTCTATATTCATTTTTAGGAATGCAATTTAAAAATGAAGATTTTTACAAGACATTTGAGAATCTCTAGGCACGTGTTATTATCATGAAATTTTGGATATAAGAAGAACTTTATTTCATCTTATAGATTTAAAAAAAAGAGGTGCAGAGGGGCTATATTATTTACGGAGGAATTTAGCATTGCTGAAAGTGTTAGAATGAGAATTCATGTCAACCACGCACAGTAAAACACTCTGCAATACTTAAAGCTATCTAGGAGAATTGTGAAATGAATCACTAGTGTATTTAGGAAATTATAAGAGGATTTTTTTAAATTTAATTCTACCACAAATTTTTAAAATGACAAATCTAAAGTGTACCATAAATTGATCACACCCTGGTAACTACCACCTATATCAAGATACAGAACCTCACCAGCACTTCAGACCCTCTCATATTTCCTCCTGGTCCTTAACCCCTCTCCTCCCCAAAGGAAATGACTGTCTTGACTTCCAAACCTATAAATTAATTATATATATATGATATATATATTACATATATGACTTGTGTTCTTTATGCCTTACATAATTGATTCAAAATTATGTTTGTTGGATTCCTTGATGTTCAAATGTATAGTTATAGTTCATCCAGTTACACAATTGTATAATAAATCATTATTTAAAGTTACCACAAAATATCCATTCTACTCGTGATAATTTATTTTTATGAATTTTCATTGGAGTATGGTTGCTTTACAATGTTTTGTTAGCCTCCACTGCACAACAAAATGAATCAGCTATACACATACAGATATTCCCTCTCTTTTGGACTTCCCTCACATTAGATTGTTTATATTAATTAGATATTATGGCTAATGTGTTTATGATCATGTTAATAAAACTTTGGTGCAATAGTCACACAGTTTGATTATATATCAAGGAGTGAAATTGTTGACTCAAAAGGAATGTTTGTGCTCAAATTGTGTAGAAAAGGCCAAACTTTTTCCAATGTACTTATACCAATTTGCAGTCTGATCACGAGTGTATGAATATTGTCTTTCCTCTAAATCTTTGCTTAACACTGGTATGTTAGCCTTTTTAATTGTAACCATTCCAGTGGTGTGTAATTACTAAGTTTTTAACAATCTGATGAGCTCACACAGAAAATTTACTAAGATAAACCACATTCTGAGACATAAAACATGCCTTAACAAATTTCAGTGAACAGAAATCATAAAATCTCTGTCTTTTAATTTGTGTATTTAGGCTATTCTCACTTAAAGTGATTATCAGTATAGTTGGGTTAATATCTACCATGTTTATAACTGTTTTCTATTCATTGCCCTTGTTCTGTATGTCTTGTTTGTCCCTCTTTTGCTGCCTCCTCTGGTTTTAATTGAAGTTTCATAATTCCATTTTATATGCTCAGTTAGCATATCAACTATACTTCTTTTGTAAAAGTTTTAATATTTGCCCTTGCTTCTACAATTAATATTATAAACTAAATTTTTTTTTTTTTTTTTATTGCGGTACGCGGGCCTCTCACTCTTGTGGCCTCTCCCGCTGCGGAGCACAGGCTCCGGACGTGCAGGCCCAGCAGCCATGGCTCACAGGCCCAGCCGCTTCAAGGCACGCGGGATCCTCCCAGACCGGGCATGAACCCGAGCCCCCCGCATCAGCAGGCGGACCCCCCAACCACTGCGCCACCAGGGAAGCCCTAAACTAACTTTTTTTTTTTTTAACATCTTTATTGGGGTATAATTGCTTTACAACCTAAACTAACTTTTTAACTGCTTTTTTAAAAGAATTTTTAAATAAATTTATTTATTTATTTTTGGCTGCGTTGGGTCTTTGTTGCTGCACATTGGCTTTCTCTTGTCGCGGCGAGCTGAGGCTACTCTTCCTTGTGGTGCGTGGGCTTCTTCTCATTGTGGTGGCTTCGCTTGCTGTGGAGCACGGGGTCTAGGCGCGTGGGCTTCCATAGTTGTGGCACGGGGGGCTCAGTAGTTGTGGCTTGCAGGCTCTAGAGCGCAGGCTCAGTAGTTGTGGTGCATGGACTTAGTTGTTCTGCAGCATGTGGGGATCTTCCTCAACCAGGGCTTGAACTCGTGCCCCCTGCATTGGCAGGTAGATTCATAACCACTGCACCACCAGGGAATTCCATTAACTGCTTTTAAAAATACCAATTCCCTGTAGTACAGACATCATATAAGTATACTCTATTTCTCCCTCCTGCACCATGCGACATTACTATAATCTACTATAATTACTTGATATATTGTTAATATTACTTTACTTAGATGAATTAAGAATAAAAATAAAATATTTTTATTTTAGCTTCCTTTCTTTCTTTCTTTCTTTCTTATTGAATTCTGCTTATTTATTTATGTAGAGCCAAGTAAGCAGATCTCAGGTACTATATTTCTCTGGATGAAACTATATCCAGATTTGAGGGTAGTTGGCATGCTCTGAAATTTTAGCTCTCTGGTGGATCAACAAAAGTTGATGATTTTTAGTTTATTTATCTTTTTCTTATTGTTATGGGAGTGATGACTCCCAAATATTTTACATGCTGAAGCTCACCCCAGAAATTTCCAAAAATTTAGTTTATATATTGATTTGTTAGCTTGCAATTTACTATAGTCACTTTACAATACTAATAACTTAGATTATATTGGATTTTCTACACATGAAATCATTCATTTGTAAACAGTCACAGTTCTATTTTCCATTTTTTATATATCTTTTCTTTTTTTCTTTCCTTCCCTCTCCTTTCCCCGTCCCATGCTTTCATTGCTTTACTGGCTAAAACCTTCAGTCCAGTGTTTAAACAAATTAAAAGGTAAATTAGGAAACATTTGAACCAAATGAAATTTAAAACTTTGATATTTGTGGGGTGCAAGTAAAGGAGTGGTTAGTAGAAAATTCACAACTGTAAATGCTAATAATAGACAAGAAGAAAAAGAATTGAAAATCAATCTTTACAGTGTCTACTATATAAAAGCTAGGAAAAGAATAGGTTACATACTAAGCAAAAGCATACTAAGGTTACATACTAAAACAAAATATTAGAACAAGCAACCCTGAAAGAAAAAATAAACCAATAATAAGGAAATTGACAAATCTGAAAGCTGTTACTTTAAACAGATTATTAAATTTGATTCAAAAATAACTAGGTTGTAAGAAAAAGAGTAGACTCTACTATATATCTAACAAGTAGTGGATATTAAAGGAATATTATCGAACAACCTTATTCTACCAAAACTAAAACACTAAGATGAAATTGGCAATATCTTGAAAGACATGAATGATCAAAACTGATTTAAAAAATACAAAACCTGAATCATCCTACTTCTAGCAAAGGAACACAATTTTTCATTGAAAACCTTTCTATAAAGAAAACTTCAAACCTCGGTGGATGCACTAGTAAATTCAATTACAAATATAAGGAATGAATAAGACAAAGAAATATAAGGAATGAACCATTCTTGCATGACTGAAATAAATCCCACTTGATTATGGTGTATGATCTTTTCGATGTATTGTTGAATTCAGTTTGATAATATTTGTTAAAATATTTGCATCTATGTTCATCAGAGATATTCACCTGTAGTTTTCTTTTTTGGTTTTTGTCTTTGTCTGGCTTTGGTATCACGGTGATGTTGGCCTCATAAAATGAGTTAGTTAGCTAGTGTTCCCTTTTCTTCAATGTTCTGCAACAGTTTGAGAATAATAGGTATTAAATCTTCTTTGAATATTTGGTGGAATTCATCTGTGAAACTGTCTAGCCCTGGACTTTTGTTTTTTGGAAGATTTTTGATTACTGTTTCAATCTTTGTACTATTGATCAGTCTATTCAGATATTCTATTTCTTCCTGATTCAGTCTTGGAAGGTTTGTATGACTCCAAGTATTTATCCATTTCTTCTAGCTTGTCTAATTTATTGGTGTATAGCTGTTCATACTATTCTTTTACAAACCTTTGCATTTATTTCTTTTGTAATTATTTCTTGATTTTAATGATTATTCGGTGATACTTTGAGGGACAATGTTTCCCCCAAATCAAGTTGAAATCCATCAAGCAATTGCAGTTTTCTTTACGTCACTTTGGACATGAATATCTCAGGCCACGATAAAGGAATTGGTAATAATTGCAAATAGTTGACAAAATTATTTATAACAGTGATAAGTGATGTGGGTATGTGAAAACAGATCTAAATCAAGTAAAGTTAATAGTTTTATTTCCAATTATGACAATCTTGATGACAAAAATATTTTATCAACCTTATGTCCTTTTTATAGCCTTGTGAGAAGTAGCAGCACACTGGTATTTCCAAGGATTCATTATTCATTGGCATAAATTTGCATAGTGAGAGTTTTTGCAGGTGGATATTTACTGCACATGCTTTAAAGAAAATCTCTGCAGAGTCCCACTACCCCCACCTCCACTTATTTCCATTAATGACAATCTGTACCCAATTTGTGGGCAATGCACCATTCACAAAGTCAGTTTCATGTTCATCAGTAGGTGAATACACATAGACTGATTGTCCTTCTACTTCAGTGCAAAATCAGAGGAGATGCATGTGAGAGAAAACATTTCTCTGCTTATCTAGAATAGCACGTTCATAATTGTATTTCCAAATATTGAGATAAGTAAATTGCAATTGGAATCTCATGGTTTATGCATCTTCTTGTCAACTAAACCCCTCAATTTACCTTTAAGATTTACATTGTTATGTGTAAAAAACATTTTTTTCGGTTCTAATGTTTATCAATTATCTTTAAACATCGACAGATAGTAACATAGATGTCACAGTATCAACAAAGCATAAATCCATCTGTGTAACATAATGTGGAAGTGAGTACTATTTCAAAATCCACTTTGCAGAATTGAAATTAAACATCAATAAGTTGGAGACATTCTTGTCTTATTTTCTAAATTTGATTCATGTTGAACTTTTGTAGTTACTTTGTACAAAGAGTATAAATCTTAATAGTATTTTTAGTGACTTTTTTAAAGTGAAGAAGCTTTTTTTTTTCCCTAAGAGAACTTTCATGTAAATATCAGGAGCTAAAATGCATAATTTTTTAATTGTTTGCTAAGATTTAATTAAATATATATTTTGCATTAACACACTGATAAGAAAAATCCATATGATTGAAAATAGTTATAAACACAAATATTTTACGTCTTAAAAAGGAATCACTTTTCCATTTACTAGCATTTAATACATTTTGTTATACAAATAAAGTCACATGTAGAAATTCATAGAAAAAAATAGAAAAAATGTGCTAAAATGTTAGTGATGACTACTTTTTAAGTAAATTTATCTTAAGAACTTAGGATAATATCTGTCAAAAAGTTGAATTTCATGTTTCATTTCAGTGTACTGCTTATTTATATCTTTTCTTGTTCTACAAATATGTTTTAAGGTGCTTTCAATCGCAACGCAATGTTAATAACAGTCAAATAACACAATAATAATGAATTCTTATTGAAAAGTATTAAAAATATATCTTCCAATAGCACTTCATATTTATTTACTATTTCAGTCCCACAATAAACACATGATGTATTTAGTATAATTATTCATTGTCTCCCAAGGACCCATAGCTAGATAGTGGTGAACCGAGCATCAGGCAGCTGAACTTCAAAGCCTCACTTTAAATGGCATATCCACGACTTTGTCATCATGGAAGGCAGAAATGAGATGAGTATATATTAATGTCAACGTCTAATACCTAGGTTAGACTCTTAAGAAAGATTTGAGCAGAGGAATCTAAATCACCACTTTAAAACCTTTTTAATAGCAGTTTACTCAGCTTTATACAATGTCATAGAATGATCTTCCTCACTTCTTTCATTTCTATGAGTAGAAATTTCCTTAAACTCTCCTGGCTACTGACCTCCTTCCATACTCCCATCCAAGAGTGTTGTGTCCTATAGACAATAGGAAAGCTAATCCAAAGACCTGAGTGTTGGGGATTCAGTCTCCTCCTCCTTTCCTCTCTTCCCTTGTGGCAGTTGTAGTTTTCAACCTGGATAAATGAGCTTGCAGACACAGATGGACTCTTCCAGGGTCTAACTGGCAAATGGAGAGGTAAAGAGTTAGAAAGGCCAATTAGCTCACAGACGAAGTTATGTTTTCCAATATAGCATAGAGAAGAGCATTTTCACATAGAGATCTTGCAGATTTTAGGGGACAGAATGATTTTGAATATTTTACCCTCTTTCCCACTAGGTATGCAGACAATCGTTCTAGGCAGGCAACATCTAGACTGCTCCAGCAGATTCTATTCCTCTTTCATGTTCTGAATTGCTTTCAAGAGTTTACTGTTCAAAGTTCTGTTGATCACTGTATTTTTTTTCAATGTAAAGTGAGTTTTTTGTTTTACTTTGTTTTGTTTTACTTCTCTTCCAGCACTTTTGAGTTACTTATCAGAGAATGGATTTTTTTTTTCTTCTCTACATACTTGTTGCTTTAGGCTCTTGCTATAATTCTGTCTTGGTGGTGGTATGACCTTTTCTTCTGTTTATAGGGCAAGCCATTTGGTATGATGAATAATTTATTCTGCTTGATTTTTTTCTTGTTTTGGCCAGGAGAATCTTGAGAATTTTCCTTCCCAGTTTGAAAATGAACTTATACATAAACATACCCTGCATTATCTTTCCTGTGTAAAAATGTTAGTTATGCTTGGCTGCAACTGTTTAAGGACTTTCAACTTCAGATGATTTCCTCCCAGTACATTATATGTATAATTCCCTTTCCAGACCTTGGCAGAAATTTACATTTTTTGATAAGCTAATATTGAGCATATTCAGAGCCTGTGTTTCCCAGCTTATTCCCTCTGTCTCTGGAATGAAGTGTTTTATCTAAGTACAATGTGCTCCAAAGAGGCCTTGCTTCAGAGCAGAAACAGTCTCAGGAGGAACAGGATATTTGACAAAATGAAACACACGTGCCATCAGGTATTATGTACGTTCTAGGAAGTTTCAGCTTATGCTAAGTGCTGTGCCCCACCTTAACTTTGCCACTTACCAAACAGAATGGCTGACTTTTATGCAAGGATCCACATGTATTAATTCAGCCCCTCAAACTCATACAAAATGCATTCTGCTTAGACTAAAAGTTCTCCTTGCATCACCAGATAGTTCAGCTTTAACCCAAAGAATGCACTTACCTGCTCTTTTCTTCCGCCTGCCTTTTTGTCTACGGACTTCTGAGCTCTGGATATCTTGGCGTGTCCTCTAGCTTTTGCTCCATTGACAACACAGACTCTGTTTTGATCTGTGTGGTCAATTCTAAGACCACACATATATATACATATGTATATCTATATTCTCAAGGAGTGAATAAGATCCACCAGAAAATTTGAATAAGTTGTTGTCTATGGTGATTATAATACTATCATAATTAGGTTACTTTATTTGGGGAATAAGAAATGTCTCTGAAATGAGCTTTGTACTAGTTAGCTCTGTTCCAGTCTAATTCTATGGAGTTGTCAGATCTGGGACAAATGTAATTTATGGGCTGTTCTGTGCATTTTATACCAGCCGCTGGAGGTCATCCTCTAACTGTAACGTCAGTAGTTCTATGTTCTTTTCAAGAGAAAATCCCGTATTGGAGTCCCATTGCTGCAGAAACTGATTTGCAAAAGTATTCTGTGACTGTATAAAAAAGACAAAAGCAGTTCAAAACACTCTGTGTTTCTATATTTCTTTTTTATTCCCCTCAGAATTGCATTTGAAGAATTTCCTGGCTGGCTGCCAGTCTTATCCTAAGGCACTGTAAAGTGTTCTTGACAAGGCTGTTCATTCATTATATGAATACAAAAACAGTGAGCAAAAGAAGTCTGAAACTTAGCTCACCAGTAATTGCTTCTTTATTTTCCTGTTTCTTTATTTTCCTTTATATTACATTTCTTTGCAAGCACAGCCAAATTTAACATCCTGGTTTCTCTTTGGCTGGTTAGAGACCAAAAGTGTTCCCTGAACAGCATCTTTCTATCTGCGCAAAGGAAATGTAGATTCTGCTACTTAAATCCTATCCTTTTATCACCACCAGACATGGACGTTTCAATCTTGATGTTTTTGTCATGATGATTTTGACTGTCTGCTTATGAAATCAAATCTTTCCATCATTTTCCATAGAATTGATGAATCTTCATAGAAAGTATTTTTCTGGAGCAGACTCTGTTATGCCAGTTTAATTCTTCTATCAATTTTTGGCACACTGTATTTAAAACATTTCTATTTACTTTTCCTGTTTAATTTATACTTTTTTTTTTTTTTGCGGTACGCGGGCCTGTCACTGTTTTGGCCTCTCCCGTTTCGGAGCACAGGGTCCGGGCGAGCCGCTCCGCGGCATGTGGGATCTTCCCGGACAGGGGCACGAACCCGTGTCCCCTGCACCGGCAGGCGGACTCTCAACCACTGAGCCACCAGGGAAGCCCTAATTTATATTTTATATATAATTATTTTTATCAGGATATTGAAATTTTTATAATTGTTGTTTGATTCATCTGTTTTACTCCACATGATATTTGACAATTATACATAAGTTATAGTGGTTTGCTATTCTGATATTATTTCTACTGTTGAGCAATAATTAGTATTGAAGCTGCAAAGAATAATGAGCTTTATTGGGGTCTTAGGGACTGCGATTCAGGAAACACAGATTCAGGTAAAACCTAGAGTATTCTAGGAAACGGAAAGAGTCAGGAGCTTATAAAGGCAAAGGCCACAAAGTTGTTAAACTTTTCTTGCAAGAATTATGATTGACTCTGATGCAAAAAGGAAATATTTGTCCTTAAGGGATAGGCTATAACCAGTTATTTAGGGTAAGGGTCCGATAAGTATCTTGAGTTTCTGGAATACTGTGTGGAATTTCTGAATGGCTGCATTAAGACTATAAGTGGTCAAAAGTTTAGCTTCTATCAGGCTGAGACCTACGTAAGTCCCACGTTCTCAATGGATTCCCAGCTCCATTTAAAAGAACTCTCTTAGCAATACCGACGTCATCTTGATTTTTCTTTCATGCTAGCAAAGCTGCAGGTAAAACCACTGGCAGATTTATATCTTGCCAAAGATATTTTATTCTATCATTAGTTTTGAATAATACAATTTTTTTCAAATGCAATTTAAAATGTTTAAATAATATTTGTTTTTATTCTTTTTGGTGTACCATGTATATTTTTCCAGATAACTGACACCCCCTGCCCCAGTTTCATTACATTGCTATATACCAGATACAATCAGCTGAGTTCTTTACTAAGTATTATTTTTCTCTACTGCTCTGTAGCATTTTTAGAATTTATTTTTGATATTTTCAAGCTAAGTGGGCTTCCTCAATTAGTGTATTGTGGTGCTGGTTAGTAATTATTAATGTGTGTTTATTTTAGTAATTGAGAATGTTGTTTGTGGTAATGTGGTCCAGAAGTACTTTTTGCTATAAAGTATATAAATGAAGCAAGTTAGTTATTATTTCTTAACTATTAACTAAGGAATAGTTTAGCTTTTTCCCACGAGATAATCTATAATTGGTGTTTACTATTTACTAATTTCAGTGCCCATTTAAGTCTTCAGTATAATTGTGATTGTTTGCATATTTTACTTTAATGTTCCATATAATTATCAGAAGAAAGATAACATTGTTAGGATTAAACAGTGATGCCTAAATGTCCTTTGGGTCAAAATAAGGAGGTTAAGATATTATTTGTAATCTAAAGTTATGAAAACCAGAGGACTTCTTTAAAACTAACAATGGAGGTTATTATTCATTTTAGTAAGGATATTTAAAGCAAATGTATGTCTTAAAAAACATTTTATATATATTTTGAATTTGCTAGAGATGCTATCTTTAAGTCTCTTAAACCTATATGAAAAAACTACTCACTGATTTTTATTCAACATTTTTTCAAGACAACTATGAATTAACAGGGCCTAAACATTTTTAGGACATGCTTAGAAAATACTATTTTTTAAGCCAAGAAGCTCAGAGAATTGGCCATGTGATAATTTTTCCTTCTTCTAGGAAAAATAACATGAAACTTGGCACCTTTCTTAACACAAGATACTGAAAAGATTTCTAGACATTTAAATCATGGAAATATTTTGTACATTTTTCAATAAAGCAAAATAAAAATCTGTACTGCTTAGTAGTGTTCTTTATTCTAACCAAAAATAATCATACTTGCATTTTTAAAATTCCTTCTCCCCCCAGCTTTATTGAGATATAAGTGGTATATACATTACATAAGTTTAAGGTGTACAACATGTTGATTTGACACTCTTACATATTTCAAAATGATCACCACCATAATGTTAGCTAACACCTCTATCAGGTCACATAATTACCTTTTTTTTTGTATGTGTGGTGAGGACATTTAACATCTATTCTCTTAGCAATGCCGAGTATATAACACAGTACAACTAACTATAATCACCATGCTGTACTTTAAATCCCCAAAACTTATTAATCTTTTTCACTATTTTCATATTTCTAGCTTTTTAATAGGAAAGAACCATTTTTCAGTGACTTGAACAAAGAAAATATCATGTTGTAATTATATACCATCACTGTGCATAATTTCTGTTTGACTGGAAGTGGTTAAAAATAGAACACCTCTTTATTTTGAATCTGTCATCATGTTCAGTTTCCCTGGATGGAAGGTATCTTTTACTTGGGTACCTTTATTCAGATCTAAAGGTATACAGTGTTCCTTGAATCTGCTACTCCTATAATTTTTACAGTTGTCTTCTTAATAGCTAATCCCTAATTACTCCAACCCCCTATTGTAGTTTTAATATAAAACTCCCCCTGTGCAAATTATCCTGTGGTTTTACTCTCCTGATTGGACCTTTATTGATAGAGTAGAATATTATGATTTATTAAAAGTAAGAACTAGAATTAGTGACAACATTGGCAGGTAGTATTTGACACTAAGCAGTCTCCAGCTATGGCTGCTAACGATTCCTCCCAATGTGTATGTGCATGCCAGTCATCACATAAGAGACGAGTCTATTCATATTCCCCTTGACTTTGGACCAGCCCGTGTCTTGCTTTGACAGATGAAATGGGGCAGAAGAGATGTGCTGTTGTGGAATCCAGTAGCCGTACCGCACGGAAGCCAGGAGGGTACATTGAGAATGAAATACCATATTTCAACCCATCTCTCAGCTGAACGCAGCCTTGTAAGAGACTCCAAGTGAGACCAGAAGAACTGCACAGCCGAGCAGGAGAAAACTCACAGAATCATGAGAAATAATATCATTGTTTTTGGAAATAAAGTCATGTCATTGAAGACATAATTAGTTAAATTAAGATGAGATTATACTACTGTAGGGTGGGCCTCTAGTCCTTTAAGATTGATACCCTTATAAGATGGACATATGAAGACAGAAACACAGGAAGAATGTCATGTGAGGACTGTGGGTAGAGTGGTGGATCTACAAACCAGATAACTCCAGGGGTTGCTGGCAAAGCACCATAAGCCAGGAGGAATTCCTTTATAGGTTTCAGAAGGAGTATGTCCCTGTAGACCCCATGATTTTGGACTTCTACTATCCAAAACTGTGAGACAACAAATTTTTGTTGTTTAAAGCCAGCGAGTTTGTGGTACTTGTTAAGGCAGCCCTAGGAAATTAATACAAAGGTCACTCTCTGCCTGTCAACAATGTCGACAACAACAGCAACAGCACACATACATACCCTACATAACAAAGACTGCGGCAACAACAAAAACAATAAAACTGGAATTGCCTCAAAGCTCCTCATTGGATTTACCCCTATGTCTATTCTCTCAGATCAATGGCATACAATCTCTCAGTAGAGACCATAAATTCTTTGTTTCTGAGAGACACTGGCATTCAAAAACTAAGGAGCTTCGGAAACAGAGATTATATTAATGGTTGGGGATACTGGAGAGAGAATTTTTGGTGGCAGAATTTTACTAAGTTTCTAAGTTGGAACATAGAGAACCAAGGTGAGTTTCTGTATAGGTTTTCCCCATTCTTCAAACTGACAGTAGGATTGGTTTATTGTGATTCTAGGGAAAGAATAAAACTGTTCTCACTTGAAAGAATGAAGAAAAACCATGCAGCAACCTCTTCATTGCAAATACAAAAAGGCAGTCCCCAAAGACTTCCTGCCACAAGAAAGTGATAAATATAAAATCGTGGTTGCCATATTTTTGAGGGGATAAGTAAAGTTTTCATTCTAATGTGGAAATCAGAAAAGTAGGTTATGCCCAAAGGCAACACTCTTCTAATTATGATCTCAATTTAGCTATACAGAAATCAGAAACATTTTGGTCATTATTTATAGAATATAATTGGAATTATATATAGATTAAGACAAGGTGGCCACAGTTAAAACTGTGACTGACCATATTTTTACATTGAAAGATGATTCTTAATCACTCCTGATTCATATGCAGTCATTGATTTGGCTTATGTGATGTTAGGAGTCACTGTTAGTTCTGGACAGCAAAAGTAATTTGTTTTTTTTCTTGCAGGGCCAGCAGTTTGATTTACTGTTTCTCCAACCACCTGGGTATTTAAATTATCTGACATGATATCGTAATTCAGTAAGGTAGGCTTTAAACAAGTGGCCTAAATCTAATTCAAATGCTAAAGTTACTCATTATACTGATGCCATTTTAGCTAAAAGTAATTGTGAAATAATTGTGTTTGAAGTTCTGTCTTTCTTCATTGATTTTATTGCAGAAAAGGATAGAATATTATGTAGAAAGTAAGTTAGAAGTCATTCCAGACAATACAGCACCAGTAATAGGGGGCAAAAATGCTCAAGACCAAATAAAGACTTGTATTCTTTAGTCCCCTAAATATCAAAATCATACTTAGAAACCAGTTTGCTTATTTTATTTCTGGAAATGGTGTATCTCACAACTACTATGATTGTTCCCTTTCATCATATCATCATATTAATAAAATGTGTCAAAAGGAATATAAATCCTGAACAATGTGGTGTCTTAAAGCCTAACCATACCTCCCATCTTCTGGTCTCATTTACTCACTCATTCAACAATTATAAAGCACTCACTATACCCCAAGCACTTTTCTAGAAACTAAGACCACAATTATGAACAATTAATATCCCCAAAGGGATTATATTCTAATAATTGAAGACAGACAACACATTTTTTAAAAGAATAAAAGCATCATATATCAGATGTTAATAAATACTACAGAGAAAAATTAAGCAGTGTAATGAATTAGAAAATAATAGGAAAGAGACTTTTGTTTAATATGGGGCAATCAGGAATGACTACACTGACAAGATAATACTTAAGCAGATGTATTGCAGTGGTCAGAGTGGTCAGATTGAAGAGCATGGGGTGACCAGAAAATGAGAACTCCAGTGTTAATGGAGTTCAATGGTACAACACTGGCAGAAGTCTTGAGTTGCTGCCTCCTGATATTCTAAAATCTTTGTAGTCACTCCTTAAAAATATTCTCAAGCTTATGGACTGCTTTACTAGTATTGCTTCTCGGACCATGGGAGATAATGAATCATCCTTGGTAGAATTAAAAATAACACGTATATACATGTATATACATTCCAAAGTGCTTCTTAATAATATTTATTGATACATTTTTCTAGACTGTGGCAAATGAATTATCCAATTGTTCAGGCCATTGGCCTTTCAATAATTGGAATGACAGAACAAATCTCTGTGAACAGCCCCTTTCAGGCTCACATAGTTGAGATTATGACAACGTTGAAATCTTTGGTTCTTCTGTAGATTCTCATGTAACTTATGGTAAAACTTCATAATAAATCAATATTTGTTGATACTCTGACAAGGTTGAAAGCATTTTATGAGTAGCCAAAACCCCAGACATAGTCCGATGTGTGTATCAATGGATTGTGTTTGGAGGAAGAACTGCTGTCCAGTATCTTTAAATCACCTTATAATGATGACTGTGTTTTGGTAGTTGCAGAGGAAAATGCATATGCTGTTCAATTTGACTAAGATATTGGCAATCTCAGATTAAAACATCAAATACCTTGACAGTGACTCCTATAAAAGATTTCAATATAAAACCTAACAGTGAAAAAAATAAAACTTCTAAATTAATTTTAAAGAAATTTAAAAGAACACCTAGATCATCTGTCGACAGAGGTGTATCATGTTACAAACATAGGCTGGTTGTATAAGATGATATAAGAAGGCAGTTTCAGTCATCTGAACTTCCTTAGTCCTGGCAGCCTCTGTTCCACTGATAAGTAGATGTTATTAACAGAGATTCTGGGGCGATGTTAAGAAACTGAAAAATAATAATTTAAAAACTAATAATCAGATATTTAGAATGTGAACAGGAAGCATTACTTAATAGATATTATACTCATTTGGGTTTAAATTTTAGCTCTTTTGTACGATAAATTTCATTTTAATCTGGTCATGGCACCCTTGAATTGGCTTCTAGGTTATGCTTATATTCCCTTTATAATATTCATGTATTAATCTCATCAAACAATCACACTGAGGTATTTATTCCTCAGTCTTTACCAGATGGTGTATGTGTGTTTCGCACTCTAGAAATCTTGATTAAATACGGTTTAGAAGACATCTAGTGGTGGCACCATTTATGATGTAGCTTTAAGCTACAAGAGGAAAAGATAGAGGGAGTAATAAGCACAAAGATCTGAACTTTTTATTGAGAAAGTATTTCTAAGAAGAAAACAAACAAAGAAAAGAGGGATATTTCACATACCATTTCAATATTAGGAATAGAAGTTTAAAGAGAGAATAAATGAGATGTTGGAATTATACCCATTTTTATAAACATAGTGATCATAATACTCCAAAAAGCAAAACAAGTGCATGAGAATGCAGTGGACTTCCTGGTTGGAAGGCTGCAGTTAGTACTGGAATTAGCTTTACATTATAATAAGAGGGAGCCTTTGATGGGAATCTGCTAGTGAAAAACATGTGATAACTAAACTGCTTACAAGTTAGAAGTAAACATTATTATTACAGTGGTTTTGTCTACATATAATTGCATTTTTAGTAGCTAAAATAAGAGAAGAAACTTGAACAAACAATTTCTCTCCGGGTTCAATCTCTCACTCCCTTCATGAGAGAAAAAATGAGATGGACTAGAACATTAAAATTTTTTTCCAATTTCCAAACATAGTAACTCATTGGAAGCTATCAGGAGGATTATCATCTGACAAGGGGCTTGAGTATTTTTTGTGCTTGTATGTGGGTGTGTGGGTGTGTGGGTGTGTGTGATCTTATATATGTGAGGACTATGGACAACATCAAATACAGACATGGATCTCAAAGGGCTTGGCTGACATTTAGCAGTTATGCTCATCAGGGGAAAATGGCTAAGAAGTATCCAAAGGGTTTATCCTTCAAACCTGGGGAAAAATGATTAATATACACCCAGTTCATTTATTGGGTATTGGAGAACTTGTCCTCTTTTACCAATTTTAAGGATGGGCAAGTAAAAAACATTCAATTCAAAAATGCATCCCCAGTCAATGCTTTCTTTCTGCAGCACATTGCTTTACTTTCCAATGACTCTGCTCTAATTTCAGGGAAACATTAAACTTTCTCTCTAATCTGATCATTGTCCTAAAGTCCAATAATATCTTTCTAATTGCTCATTTAAAAAGCAGGGTGAATTTTTCTGCCTTGAATCCTAATTCCATATATCTACAAATGACAAATTAAGTTTTCAAATTTACCCCAGAATGTTTCATTGGATTCAATATTTGCATTCTCTTTGTGGAAAAAAAAATCATTTTGTAGTAAATTGTTTTCTTTAGTGTTTAAACCATATTTGTAAGGACTGTAATAACATTATAAAGCATTTAGCTTTCATTTATTGGGATAATTAACATGTCATAATAATTATTTTCAGATGCTGTTTGTAGGAACCATGCTTTAAGAAAACAGCCTTAATTTCTCTTATTCTGATATTTTAATAATGAAATGGATTTTTAAATCACAGGTGCAATTTTCAACTTAAGTTCTGAAAAGCAGTTTTTGTAATATATTTTTCCAAGCTATATATCTGATACATAATCTCAATTTTAATTTTCACTTGGTCTATTTATTAAGTATAAAAAGATTGATTTTACTCATCTAAGAAATTCAAAGTAAATTAAATAGTATGAAATAAATGTTAAATAAAAAGTTTAAATTTTCTTACATATTATAACATTAATACATTGCAGAATTAGGAAACCATAAAGTAGTATTTTGTAATATGCTAATATTAAATTGTGTTCTAAAATATCATATTTTATTAAAAATGGTGACGAATGTTTTTTAAATTTCTAAGAAATTATATTAACACATAATCAAAAAATCATTGAATTTTGCTGTAAGTGAAACTAAGATATTGGATGATTTTGAAATTTGCATATTAGAAAAAATTTCTCTATCCTAGTTCAAGCGTGAGTGAGTTTCTAGGAAGATAGAGTATTATAATTTTTGAGTCTAGATACAATATAAGCCTGAATAAAGACACTGTAACGACAGTGGATTTAGAATACAATGGCTTAGTATATAATACATTAAGATTGTAGGACCTTTAATATGACAGTGATGACTGGATATAGGTTTAGGGAGAAATTGTCTAGAATAACTCTCACTTTTGGGGTAAAACTGGACTTATTACATTGTCATTAGCCCAAATACCCTCAACTAGAAATGTTTAAAGAGAAACAAATATTACTGTAACTGGGAGGAAGGGAAACAGAGAAATCATAATGACTTTGGCTTTGAACTTGTTGAATGAGAGATTCTATGTGATCAGGTTGTAGCTGACAAACGTGTGTCAGAAATCAGGCCTGGAGATAGAGAGTTAGGAGTTATGGCAGTAATTATTGCTGTCTGAGTGCCCTGCTGTGGTAATAATTTTATTCACAGTTTTCTTTTAATCTTCCAAACACTCTCATATGTTGAATTCTAATATCCCATTTTAGGAATGAACTCTCAGAGGGACATGGGTATAAAGATTTTTTCTCAAATTTTCCTCCAGGGTTACAAAGTGAAGTAGTAAATGTCAGAACTTCAACTCAAGTCCAGATCTGTATTATGCAAATCACATGTTAGTGCCCTCTGAGATAAATAGTTCATATGCAGTATCTGGCAGAAATGGAGTGGCCAAAACAGAGCTCTAGGAAACATCCACATGAAAATTGCAGAAAAGAAAACTTGCAAAGAAAACAGAACTTTAAGAGGAAAACCAAGGAAGAGAGGAGTCATGAGAGAAGAGTAGAGTGGCAAATATGTACTATTTGTCAGTGAGCTTGATTTTGAAGAAGAAGAAAAAAGGAATGTACTGTGGAGGATGAAAACAATGACCAGCCATGGCATGTCACAAGTTTGCAAAGTAGAGTCGTCAAGTTATGTGGTAGGGAGAGATAGAAGATTGTCAAAAATGTTTTACCTTTTCAGGAAGTTTGTATGTGTCCTCCCAGGAAATTTGGGTTTTATCCAAGTCAGAACAGCAAGCGGTCTGTGAGACTGCCTTCAAATTTAGGGACCTGATAAGTAAGCTTCCTAGTAGTGATGGACTTATATTTAATTCAAATGAATTAATTCTGATTTTTAATAAAGTAGGACAGTAATAAACATTAGTGAATACAACTTTATTCTAAATGTGCTAATGTTTATTCAGAAGGTTATAACTATGATGGTCAAAAGGCTTAGGAATATAATTGTGTCTGTGATGAGCACCATGTAAGAGATTGATTAAAGATAAATCTAAGGTAAATGGAATAATATTTACCATTATTGGAGAGAGCTTATTATTTATAATGGTGACTTTATGATATCTAATTTGAAGTGTCCAATCCTACTTCTCCAAATGGGGGTTTTGAATGAGGACTGCCTTTACAAAGGGCATCAATGTTTGAATCCTTAAGTAGTTTTCCCTTTATTTATAACTTATGTCCTGTTATGGAGGCAGGGGTCACATCTGAATTAAGAATTCCCAGTTAATTGTCAATAAAAGAGGGACAAAAAGCAAGTTGATCCAACATACAGGGACAAAAGTGCTCATGGTAAAGGCAGCCTATGAAGCAGCAGGAAAACCAAGAAAATGCCACATACAAGGCTGAGGCACGCCAGGACAAACGGCAGGGAAATGACTTATTTTCTGAGTTTATGCTCACATTTAACATTCCTGGTTTAGGTTGAGAAAGGAAAATAAATGAGTCCAACACAAAGTTCACACTTAATTTTGGTTGTGAATGATATAGTATTTCATAGTTAATTAAATTTATTTTTTCATACACTGAAAACCCAAGGAAGAGTTGGAAAAAAGATGGCTGTTATTCAGTCATGTTCTACTCATGTAAATAATGGTAAATTAGGCACTGATAATATATTACACCAGTGTAGGACATACCATCTTAAAAGCTAAAGGCTTAAATATGTAGTTTAAAAGTTATAAAGACATAAGTACAGTATACATAATTTTTTAATCAAATCATTGTGGATAAATTTTACTGTAAAATAGTGATAATACTGTAAAATAAATGACCTTGTGTCCTTTTTCAAGCTACAGTGGAGGAGAGAATGCTTTGGTATTCAAGGTTCTCTATTTGGTGTTGGGGGTAGGGAACAAGAGAAGCTAAGTGTGGCCCTGGTCAAAGTACCTCACCTCAGAAATTTGGTAGGTTTTAAAGTTACTTCTTTCTAGGTTAGGAAACAGAGATTCCGAAAAGTTAAATAATCTTATCCACGGTGACAGCTAGTGAATGGTAAATGTCCGTCAAAATGCTGGGACTGGTGAACATTAACTTAAAATGTTGCCATATGGGCTAGTGGCTTGGTTATTTTTCATCATCTCTTCTATTTATTACTTTTCAGTTCAATCCATGTCAAGAAAATATTTTCAATCAGATTTAAAAAATAAGCCAATCGCAAAATGGCTTTGGAAGACAGCTGGCAATTTCTTACAAAACGAAATATATCCTTAACATGCTAACAACTGGGCTCCTTTGTATAAAGTCATTACTCTGATGACTTTAAAATTTATGTTTACACAAAAACCTGTGCACAAATATTTAGAGCAGATTTCTTCATAATATCCCAAACCTGGGAGCAATCAAAATTTCTTTCAGTCAATGAATGAATAACCAGATTATGGGTAATTCATAAGATGAAACAGTACTCAGTAAAAAAAAAAAAAAAGACAAAATAAAAACCAAAGAAAAAAACATGAGCACTCAAACCATAAAAAATGTATGTTGCAAAGTGAAAGAAATCAATCTGAAAATACTACAAGACTACATTCTGTATGATTCTAACTATATAACTTTCTAGAAGAGACAATCAAAAGATCAGTGTTTGCTAGACATTCTTGGGTAAGGGAAGGAGGCATGAATAGGTGGAACACTGGGGATGTTTAGGGTGGTAAAACTGTTTTTTATGATACTGGAATTAGGGATACATATCACTCTACACTTGTCAAAATCTGTAGACTAGATAGATAAATAGGTAGACAGATAGAGCTAGATGGGTACAGATATAAATATAGATAGGTAGAATTAACTAAATATAGATATATTCTTAAATACAGTATACCGCCTAACATTTTAGAGGAAAAGGAAACTAGTATAAAAAATTGAAAGTTTCAAATTATTCAACATCATTTCTTAGATTAAGTTTGCCAAATAAAATACAGGATGCCCAGTTAAATTTGAATTTCAGAGAAACAACAAATAACTTTTTAACATAAATATATGTAAAGTATCACATAAGACATACTTATAGTACAAAATAATTATTTGTTGTTTAATACTGGGCAACCTGTATTTTGCTGAACCTTGCAAATCTAACTTGGATGGCAGTTTGTATAACCTAAATACGTGTCTTGAAGATTCTAAAAAGCCATTATAACATTTTAGTATCTGAACAAATATTAAAGATTCTGTTAATGACCTTGGTTTTGATAAGATTGTAAAGCTAACCAAACTGAATACTTTAAATTGATTGTTGAAATTATGCTGACTCATTTTTTCTATTGCTTATGAAATACATCATTTGGACAGACTTTAAAATAAAAATATATCACTTCTATCAAAGTTGGATCAGTATACCATATTCTGAAATGCCCACATTACATTTTTAAAGAGCTCAAAATATTTTGAAAAATAGAACTCAGAAACATGATATAGGGTTGTTATAAAGTTAAGCAAAACAATCACGCCCAATATCACAGGAAAAAAAGATACTTCTGAAGGTAAACATGTTAGTCACGTGAGACTCTAGAAATCAGTTGTTTAAAAAGTACAGCTGTGAAATAAGCATGCAATTAACTGCATGTTTTAAAACTGATTTAGCCTAATAAATACAAATAAAATTAAAGTCAACATTCTGCATGAAGTTTCTGGGAAATCAAATAAAAAGGAACCAGAGAATAATATATATTTACAGGATGGTTGGATATTTTAAATTAAATCTTATCAAATCAAAATAATTAACTATAGATCAGTAGAATAGATGACATATCTGATGCAGTTCATGTCAATGGTTAATTTTAACACTTGGAAAGCTTTTCCATTAGCATAGTTCAAGATACGGCACAGCAATTGCACACATATAAACACACACACACTTTAAACTGAATTTATATTACAATGCAAATTGCATAGTAGGTTATTTGATCTTCAAATTTTATCACTTATATACCAAATTTCAAAAATGATATTTTCTTGCTATTTAAAGATCTAATAACAATCTTGCCTGAAGTTCTATCACCTAAAACTTTAATATAATTAATATATATTTATATCTAATAAATAATTAATACATTAAGGTTACATCATTTTAAAGGTGTTATCTCAAATCATTAAAGTTTATGAAATCAACTGGAAGAGTAGGCCAGTAGCTTAAGAGCTGAAACTTAGATAACATCAATATTCAGTAAAAATGAGCATTTTTTAAATTGAGGCTCGTGTTACAAGGTGTCTTCAATATGAAATTTTGTTGGCAGTATTAGTAATTGACAATAAACTTGTAAAATACTGCTCTTAAATGCCTACATGTGTTTTAGAGAAAACCAACACCTAATATCTCTGACTGATTAGAAATACTCCATCCTGACAGGGAAAATTACTTGTTAATGTTATTGTATTGAGACAAAATTTAATTAAATTAAACATAATGAATAAAAATTTAAATTCTTCCAGTATGTTTGTCATATGATACTCTCAACTAAAGACCACTTTTTTCCAAATATTAAATTTTAATAGGCATATATTAAGCAAAAACATTATTTATAGCTCCATCAGACAGTAGTCAGCAGATGAAGGTCTTTTTAAGATTAAGTGCAATGGCAGAGTGATCTGTTTTTCCATCAAAGTTCATAGGGCAGCCAAAGAATAACATGCCAAGCCAGCAAGGCATCATACTTCAAATACTGAGACAGAGAAAGGAGATTATTTTTAGCAACTGCCAATCTCACATTTCCATAATCTTAATAATCAGTTCAAATGAAAATTGAAGTTATACATGACATGTTTAAGTATTTCTACTGAGTTAAATTCATCACAGTTTAAAAATGTTTTAACTTAACATGTTTAGAACATGGTATTTCTTATTTTGATCCAGAGAACCATTGCTTTAACTTGAAAATATGTAGGAATTTTCAGAAGTCCTTTTCACTATAGAATAGTTTCTGAATTAAAATATTGTAATGTTAACTCTTTTTAATATAACTGTTCATCTTGCAAATTTATAGATGTTAAATTATCCCTTATTAATTTTGTTTGTGTCCAAATGACAATACTTAGAGACAATTTATATTATTTAATAGGCTTTATTAAATGCTGCTACAAACTCTTAGTGGTACAATCTCAAGTTTAAATTAATCATTTTCGTGCATCTGAATGGAAAGATTAACTTCAGGCAATGGTCTTGTTAGGGACTAGACACCCAATACAGTATCTTATTGTAATGACTCCAGTACCTTTTCATAGAATACTCTTCTAAGTTTTAATGCCTCAAAATTCTTGCTCTAATATTGGAGATTATGATAACTTGGATTCTCTACAAAGCAAATCTGAGGCAGAGGCCTCTTGTGTTAACAATTTATTCGGGAGAACAAAATCTGTTAGCAAGAGTGAAAAATAAGAAAAGTGATTAAGGGAACAACATGTACATGTAAAGGTTCTCAGCATCACTAATCATTAGGGAAATGCAAATCCAAAGCACAACGAGATATTATTTCACACCTGTTGGGACGGCTATTACCAAAATGACAAGAGGCCAAAAGTGTTGGTGAGGTTCTGGAGAAAAGAGTACCCTTGTGCATTGTGTGTGAAAATGTAAATTGATACACCACTATGGAAAATAATGGAGAGTTTCCTCAAAAATTTAAAACTAACTATAAAAATAGAACCATATATTCCAGCAATCCCACTTCTAAGCATCTATCAAATGGTAATGAAACCAAGATCTTGAAGAGTCATCTGCACTCTCAAGTTCACTGCAACATTAGTCACAATAGTCACAATATGAAAATAAGGAAACAACCTAAGTGTCCACCTACAGATGAATGAAGAAGATGTAATATATATCTATCTTAAATGTTCTCACCACAAAAAGGAAATGTAATTATATGAGGTGACAATGGTATATGAGGTGACTAAACCTACTGTGGTAGTCATTTCACAATATAGAAATAATGTATTAAATCATGATGTCATATAACTTAATCAATGTTATATGTCAATTAAATCTTGATAAAGCTGGAAAAAAAGATTTTGGATTTTTTCAGTGAATAGTTATCTTGTGTAAATATGACATAAAACATGGGCTTTAAGTTGAAATACACATGTGAACTATGAAAAATATATTTATAGTGTTAGGGAAAAATAATTAAATTAATCTAGAAGATCCAACACATACAGCCAAACTTAGAAAAAACAATTGTAAACATATGTAGAAAACATTTAAAATAAGGCAAATTAATAGTAAATTTAATAAATTATTGTTATCAACATAATATTTCAGGACTTTCTCCAATAAAAAAGAAAAATTTGAAATGCAGAAAAATAAGAAATTAGATAGTCAACATAATGATGATTGTGTAGATTTTTAAAGGATAATAAAGAATAATATGCTCCACTTTATGTAAATGTTTTCAAAATGGAGATAAAAATGAAAATTATTTAAAGAAATGTGAAATTTTCTAACAAAAAAAGACAGGTAGATGTCAATGGGAAAAATTTTGAAAGTGAAATGCTAACTTTAAAAATGTTGTCAGGGTCAAAGAGCTTTAGAGTCTAAAGAAACAATTTATATATATTTATATATTATTGTATATATTTATATAGTATTATATATATACATTTATATTTCATATATTATTGTATGTTGTTTTAATTTTATATATTTATATATTAGAGTTATCATATTATTAAAAATAATTACATAGATGATGAAATGCTTTCCATTTTATTTAATCTAGAATAATCTAGAATAATTACATGACCAAAGTCTAATAAAACTAATGCAACAAAGTATACTTTAGATTAACCATAATTAGGGATATAGATGGGAAACTCCTGAATAAAAATTCTAGGATTTTAAATATACCTGTTTATGAAAAATGTTAAGATGTGATCAATTTAGCTTTTTGAGTAAATGGAGGGTTTATTAAACATTATGCAGGCTCTTATTATGATTCATTACATCACACTACTCTGTGCTGAAACTTTGGAAAAGACAGATGAAATGGATAATTTTTCCAGAAAAGTCAAAAATACCAAAATCCACAAGTAAAAGGTTATAGTTAGTCAGTGTTTCTCAGTGTTCTCATCCTGTAGATTCCTTGGGTCAGGGCAGAATGGCAGATGTCTTGCAAACCCTCAGTATGTGCTTCTGGGATGATGAATGAATGAATGAATGAATGAGTGAAGTAACACATGCAGAATAAAAAATGAAAGCAGTATGACTTGTATAACAGAAAACATTTCTTTCAAATTAATATCCATGAGACAAATGTATTTTAAATATTGTTTATCTCAATTAATTTTACAAAGTATTTCACTTCTTTCAAGCCCCTACTGCCAGGCAATTTTTATTATTTATTCTTTCCATTCATATAGATTCTAATTATGAGGGGAAAAAACACACAGTATATATTCTGTTCAGTTTTATACTATTTCTCTTCCTCCTTACATGTAAGAATAAATTGTGCTTTTCTAGTATCTAGCATACACCAACTTAAAAAATATATAATGTATTCTAATGCCTGTATTATTTGTGTTTAAAACTATTTTCCTGGCATTTATTTTATTTTGGTTCATGAAAAAAATGACATATAAATAATCATTAAAAATATCCTTAAGAATAATTTAAGATGAATAAATATTCTATCAATTATGGTGCTTTAACAAATGATACTCTATGAAATCCTACTGAACTTTACTGCCTACTAATACTACATGTGAATATAGTATTACAAACGAATTGTGTGCATGTGAGACACATATTTGCTCTTTAAAATGCTCTCCTCCAAGGGCAGTTAAGTATCTTGGTTAAATATCTTCTTCTTGTTAAGACATTGGATGTCAGTCTACACTACACTTATAACACTGTGTTTTTATTCCATACCATCCTCAGAAGTAACTATTTATAATATGAGTATGTATTTTCATTGACTTTTTAAAAAGCATTTGTATTTCTCTACAGGTAACTCTTGGAAACATACAGTATAATTGCTCTGTTATTTTGTTTATAAAAGTATTATCTTCTTTTTAACATAAATAGCATGGTTCCCGAGGAAAACATATTTTTAAATATAAATTCAGCAAGCTATGCTTTTTTAATCAACAAGTTTTCTCAGAGAATATTACCTCCCAGAAGAATGAAATGCCTCATTCTTTGTAGTATCTATTATTTTTAAGACAGCTTTCTGCACAAATCCATCAGATCTTCCAACCTTTCAGCTACAAAAATATAGTTTTTACTAAATAATCTGAATTTACATAGTGTTATTACACTCCAAACGCAAAATGATGCTTGCTGTGCTTACTTTTAAACAAACAACTGGTTATGAGTACTCATCTTTATTAATTACTGAAGGATGGTGTTAACAATGATCATCATTCATTGATTACATACTATTTTCCAAGCATTATGGAATGTGGGCAAGCATGTATAATTTCTTTTGATAACTCACAAGAAGCCTGAGAAATAGAAAAATACTATTATCTCAATATTGTAGATGAGAAAGCTGAGGCTTAGAGATACTGTGGGACTTGCCAGTGGTCACAGAACTCCTGAGCTACAAGAGGGCTACATATCCAGGCTCCCTATCCCCAAGGTCCTCGTGCTTAAGGATCGCACTATTTGCCTCAACTTCTGCAAATTTCACCCTGTTTTCTGAAACACTTGGTATGATTTTTCTTTTTAAATTGCAGTTTAGTATTAATAAAAGTATCGACCTTTCCCAAAACATGTGCTGTGCAGAGCTCAGGGCTCCCAGAGCATTATTATTCAATATTTCTCGGTCCTAAATAGAATATCATCTTAGTAAATTCCATGTATTATCTGTCAATGGAAATTCAAACCACTTCCAGACATTTGATACATCCCTTTCGATATGTTATACTAACTAGAATTTGTTGAAAAGCCTGTAGTGATATCCTTTAGAGAGACTAATGTGTACTCTCACAAGAGAGTAAAAATGTAGGAGCAAAATGCCAGTCAGTGTGGTCAGCAGCAGCTTTTAGTAATCAATCAATACTCAAAGGAAAGCAGTTTTGAAATACTCATCACTGTGATTGATTAGAATGTAATAGATTACACTGAAATTCAGTCATTCACTTGGAAGATCATTAAATAAATGGATCAGACACGCTGCCTGAAGTTCAACTTTCCTCTCCTGGGTAAAATTGGTTAGCACTACAGAGAACAAAAATTCAGAGCCAAACTCAAATGCACTAGGAGGTCCAATTTCCAGATACTTAGTGACATATAGAAGGCACGTTGGCAATTAACCCAATTTGCTTTCAGTTTTTAAAGGATAATTGTCAACAGTGAAATATATCTCTATACTCTTTTCATATTACTCTTAAGATCATAATAATCACTTTCAACCTATATTTCCCAACATTTTCTTATGAAAATTTCCAGAGAAAATTTGATAGAATTTTACAGTAACCTTCCATAAATCTGCCATCTAGATACTAGCACTAACATTTTCCTATATTGGCTTTATCTATCCCTCTTTCTACCCATCAATCACCAATTCTTAATTCGGGATGTCATTCAAAGTAAACTGTGGCATCAATATAATTCCCCCTAAATATTTCAACATCACCATATACTTTTATGTGAAAAAATAGAAAATGCTACTTTGTTTACTTCTTTGGGGAATGAGGATTTTTTGTTTTTTAATTAGGCAGTTTTGGTACTGTTATCTATTCATCCCTTCAAATTAATGCAGCTATGCTGCTGTCATGATTTATAAGTAATAAGGCTTGTAAAAAGGAAATGACTGTTGTTTCTGGCCACACAAAATGTGTCTAAATTAAAAACACGGTTGTATGCTGGCGATGCCATCACTTTAGCTGCAGCTCAGTGGGCAAATTTAATTCATAAATCCTTCAGCAGTGCAGACTCAGACCTCATCTCTAACCAGGCACATCCTTGTTATAGAAACCTTCTAATTACCTTCTTCAGCTGCAAGTGAGATATTTATAGCAACAAACAAGAGTGTATGTCAGGGGTGCCCTGGCATTGTGGTGACCTTTTGGGGAATAACATAGCAGACATAACTGCTGGGGATCTCAGGCACTTCAGGTTTTCATCAAAAGAACTCTACTGGAGGCAGTTAAATAAAACATTACTGAACATGACAGATTAAAATGACTTCTGCCTAAAAGAGACTTAAGTTGAATTGATAAGACCATGCTTTCCTATGGACCCTTGTGCTTTCATTTTGAGAAAACTAATTTTTGTTTGGGCTTCTCAGTGTGCCCCTTTTCATCAGTTTCCAACCCTATGAATACACTTTTACTTTCAGCTGGCCTAAAATGCTATCACCCATTCACTCATTTAATTAAATCCATGAAGCGATAACCAGCCCCTTGTGCAAATCAACATGAGAATCACTGTTAAGACAAAAACAAATTGCCTTTAAGTGGGTCATAATTTTTACTATAACCACATAAGCAGTGGCATATAAAATCTTCAGTTAGAATTTACCTTTGCAGTATTGGGATGGCCAAAAATTTCCTTTGGTTTTTAAAGTAAAAATAAAGGACACATTTTTCATTTTCACCAAGAACTTTATTGAACAACGTACTCACCATTTTGTTCCACTACCTTCTGCCATTTTTCAGGCAATTTCATAATATCATCTTCCCGAAACTTTGTATCTTTTTGAGCAAAGAACTGTTCCAGGTGCCTTTTACATTCTTCCAGGGAATTGAATTTTTTTTTTCCATTAAGAGCATTTTGTAAAGGCTGAAAAAAAATGGAAATCAGAAGGTGCAATGTCTGGTGAATACAGCGGATGAATCAGAACTTCCCAACCAAGCTGTAACAGTTTTTGCCTGGTCATCAAATAAGCATGCAGCCTTGCGTTATCCTGATGGAAGATTATGCGTTTTCTGTTGACTACTTTCAGACGCTTTTCGATGAGTGCTGCTTTCAGTTGGTCTAATTGGGAGCAGTACTTGTTGGAATTAATTGTTTGGTTTTCTGGAAAAATCTCATAATAGAGAACTCCCTTCCAATCCCACCATATACACAACATCACCTTCTTTGGATGAAGACCAGCCTTTGGTGTGGTTGGTGATGGTACATTTTGCTTGCCTGAGGCTCTCTTCCATTCCACACTATTGTACAGTATCCACTTTACATCACCCATCACAATTTCTTTGAAAAACGGAACATTTTCATTATGTATAAGTAGAGAATTGCATGAGGAAATACAGTTAAGAAGTTTTTTTGTTGTTGCTAAACTTGTGTGGGACCCAACCTGATTAACATAAACAAGTTGGTGTAAATGATTTTCAACGATTGGTTTTGATATTTTGTGTATGTTGGCTATCTCCCGCGTGGTATAACATTGATTGTTCTCAGTTAATGTCTCTATTTGAGCACTATCAACTTCAACTGGTCTACCCAACTGTGGAGCATTGTGCAGTGAGAAATCTCCAGCCCAAAACTTCACAAACCACTTTTGACACGTTCGATCAGTCACAGCACCTTCTCCATACACTGCACAAATCTTTTTCTGTGTTTCAGCAACACTTTTACCTTTCTTGAAATAATAAAACACAATATGTCAGAAATGTTGCTTTTTATCTTCCATCTTCAATATTAAAATGGTTACACAAAAATTCACCAATTTTGATCTTTTTAAAAAATGCACGCTGATATGACAGCTGTCACAGTACAATGTAACAAAATTGTTTCGAATGAAATTAAAGACAACTAAGCGCTATGGAGCCACCTTACGGAAAAAAACCCAACAAATCTTTTGGCCAACCCAATAATTAGCAATTAGTCATTATAAGTAAAAAACGATGTCTGCATATAGAAACAATATTATTTTTCTTGATTACATAGGATGATTCTTTAAATGACAGTATTAATATCTGAAAAACAATGTGTTTCACTTTGTTTCTTTTTCAGGGACTTTCCCGTTGTTTAACTAATGATATGAAAAAAATGAATAATTGTAAGATAATGTATAACTAGAGCCAAAATTATAACTATGATAGCAGCTTAAGACATCGCTTGATATATAGTAAGGGATTTATTAGTGTCAGTTGCTATTAATGTAACTAATACTATCACTCTCACTCTTTTTCTACTAACTTTACAGTGATAATAAAAATGGTAACGATGATTTTGGGTGTGAATTTGCAGATCAGGTTAGGAAAGGTGAGGTACACATCAGAGATATAGACCATTGATTAGATGCTGGGGTTCCTGGTTGCTCATGGAAAATGGGAAATGATTAGGAGCGTGATTTCCAACATGCAAACATAAAAAAACTGTTTTGTAAATAAGAGATACAATTACTCCTATTACAGAGCCATTGAAAAATATCTCCCATAAATTCTCACCAAAAAATGGTGTTAATTATTAAATAATAATTAGTTTAACAATAAATTAATAAACAGTAAGGTCAACAACATTTCATAAGTAAATATAAGCATCATGTGTCTATTCTTTTAAAATCCTTCAAATTTGGCCCATGACACTAATTATAGCTTAATAAAAATACTTCTGTGTTGGGTCTAACAATGTGATTGAAGTTAATAGTTTTCTGATTATCTGGATAAACTCTAATATGTATTTTGAACATCTAATAAATGGATAAGTTGCATATTTTCATGAAATTGCCAATTGTCTGTAATTAAATTAAGTCTGAGGTCACATGTAGCTCATTATCACCATGGTGTTACATTCATGGAAAGGTCAGTCCAAAAAGCAAAGGAGATGAAAAAACAAATCTCCTGAAGGAAATTAAAATCAATGCAATTTGTAACACTCAGTCCTACTTTTTAAAGTCTCTTTTTTTTCCCCTGGTGTATGCTGAACTAAAGTATTCCAGAAATTCTTGGTATCCAGTCCTCACAATTTTATCCTCTATCTTAACACCCTTGGACATATCAAAAAGCATCACCAGTAGTTGTAGCTGAACAACATTCCAACCACCAAGACCCATTCCACCCAGGGTTGAAGCTGCTAAACATTGATGCATTTCTGTAATGTAACTATGATAATATCATTTATCACAATCCCTGGCATACTTTGCCTATAAATTTTTCAGGATGACAATAATTAGCCTGTACCCATACAGATCATCTGAAATCTGAGTAATCAAAGACCCCATCACAAAATTCATTTCCAAGAAAATCTAGTCTCTATATACTGGAGGTCAACAGACTTGGCATACTCCCACCATTTGATGGCACAGCTGATACTTCCTAAAAACATCCTCCTCCTGGTGGTAACAGAAACACTAGAATATTCCGGAGAGGTATTCTTTCAGTTAGGGCCTGGTTAGCTAAATCAATAACCATAAATAACTTCCTTTACTAAAGTACTTGTTACAGTGACAGACACATAAAATGTTTGCTGACCTCTGGAAAAGAGAAAAGTTATGGTCATATGTGAACTCAACTGTCCCCAAACAGGTACTCTGTGAGACTTGCACAGGTATATAAAGGCATGGACACAATACAAACACACACACGCACACACACACACACACAACTTAGATTGGTGGGAAAAGTCCATAAAAAGTCCAACTCCAATTTGAAAAGTCATGAGAGTTTTCAGACTTCCTAATCTATTAACCTCATATAATACCACTAAGGTCTGATTCTCCTTTTGAAATACCAATTATAAAGTGTATATTATCTCAAAATGCAGTTTCCATATCAATGTGTTTCTTTAATGTCACAATGACTTTGTAATTGATTTCAAGAATCCAAATCTCTCATATGTAATTGTCCTTTAAGTCTTAAAATTTGAATCCAATTTTCAGCCTTTTATATTGAAAATGTACTCCTTACTTAGGTCAAAGATGATGATTTTTTATTAATGGAGCATTCGTAAAGTACATCTTAAATTGAAAATCTTAGAGGGTGAGCTATAGAATGAATCTCATATAAACTTGTATTGAAAGTAACAAGTAAAATATTACAGACTATAGTGTTTACATACATTTCTTAAACACATTAAAAGTCAGCTGGGGTGGTATGCCTCTGGCTGAGAGCAGATGATAGGACTGCTGGCTTAGTTCCCTACTCCAATAAGTCTGGAGGATGGGATCTGAGCTTGCCTGTAGTCTCTGGTCAAGCTTCCTAGATGGTTGGGACCTGGTACCATATTCAGCAGGAGACAGGGCTATGAATTAGTTTCCCTGCCTTGACAGGGCAGCAGGGTGAGACCAGGGCCTGCACAGCTCATTGGTTTATAATGTTCAACCTTACTTTGGTAATAATGTTTTCCTCCAAATTCTTTCCTTTCCTGGAGTCACTCCATCCTCACACCGGGACTTTCTGTCCTCACACCTATATAATTTTCTCTTCATACCCTACAGATAAAAAACAAAACAAAAATCAAAAGCATATGACAGCTCCATCCCCCGTGACCCTCTCTTGTGGATGGAAGCACTGAGAAGGGACAGCAGGGCCCCCTTGCCTGTTACAATTTCCTCTGCTCTTATTCCATTTCTTCCCAGATTTTCTGTCCTGCAACACCCTTAACTCCCCAATGATCATTTGTCACCATTGGGATTTTAAGGTTATTGAGAAACAGTGAGTAATGTTCTTGTCAAATAATTAGAATGTAAATATTCTGTTTTGGAATAACTGCTGACCAATAATGTTTCAGCTGTGAAACAAAACAAGCAGAATATACTCCAATAAAAATTAAAGAATGATTCAGACACTTAATATTTCACTAATGAACTAAATGATTCAGACATTAATATTGAATATATTAGTTATATCTGCATGAACATGTAAAGGTAAACATGTGGATATGTATGTACATAGCTGTATCTACTATATACATTATCGATTAGCATTTGAGAATGATGCTAGCTACACAGTAAAGGACATCTGAGCAGGATAACAGCAGATGTTGTTCCAGTATGGTTAAGAAGTTGGTTTGGTGGGGAAATACCTCCTGAATGGGTTTATCCAATTCAGGAAAATGTGTATCAATAAAATTTTTTTGAAGAACGGATAATTTTGCAATCCCCGAAATTGTTGATTGAGAAAAATTTAGATAAATGAATGTCTAAGCCAGGGAGAAAAAAAAAGTACAGGGAAAGAAGGCATCCTAATTAAACAAATGATATCAACCCTATTTATATATGTCAGAGAACGACAGCGACTAAGATAAGCTGGTTATATTGTACCACATCTGAGCCCTCCTGAAGGATAAGAGAAGCACTAGACGGTGGATACGGAAGAAAGGTGTAACAAACAAATAAAAAATTATAGCAAAGAAAATAAAGCAGAATGAAGCAAACTCAAAGCCTAGAGTATTAAAATCTGAGGAGAGACAGTGTCTGACCACAAAGCCCTGGACTCAGTCTTCACCTGACCCAGAGGCATCAACAGTTGTATCAGATTATGAGACTGTTGAGGGTCTTTTTCCAACTGAAACAAAGTTGAGGTGATGGAGAATATGTCCTAAGAAGGCTCACCTCACAATAGAAACAGAATCGTGCCCTAGAAATGCAAATGAATGCTTACAAGTGAGTTCTGATGCTGACACCAGAGAGGACCCATAATTAATTGAGTATTGGGGCATTTTAACCAAGAAATACAAAGGAAATCTGGAAATTAAGAGGGTTGAGTTGCATACATAGAAAAGAAAGTCATTTCAAGTGACTACCATGGCCAATTAAGTTTGCAAGAAGGCCATTTCTCAGATGCCATTTTTTAGACACCACCCTCTGAGATAAACCTCTAGCTATTGTCATCATAGTTTCACTGTGCAATGGAAAATTTCTCCTAAATAAAGTGTGGTTCAAAGTAATGAACTCTTGAAACAGCAGAGGTGGAACATCATCATGGTAAATGTGTGACCATGATTTTCTCCATCAATCATTTTCCCTTCATCTGCTGCTGAACGTCTGCTATCATCTTTGGTACCTCTAGGTACTCAATCCTGAAAAATCTTGAAATGACTGTTTTTAAATATTTGGCATTGTCTGTTTTCTAAATTTGGTTGTGTAGGCACCTTGTTACCATTTGTGTATCCTATTATTACTTTGGACTCTTTAAAAAAATGAAACACTGAAGAGCCTTGGCATTGAAATGATAGAGCTCCTGGTACCCCAGAAACATCACAGCCACTTCATTGGAAGACAATTCAGGTTTTCTGAAAGAAACAAATCAATTTAGACACTGAGAACCCCTCTAGCCTAGATTAATCAGACTATAACTCCGAGGAGGATTAATATTGGACATTAATTTCTTTGACATTTATTTAAGTCACAAGGAAAACATCTTTTATTTTGGACTTTGATTGGTATATATTACTATTTAAGCATTTTAATTTACATCATTTTTTTTTTAGATTTTAACTCACAACATGAATTTTATATTTGATTTCTGTTTGGTAATTTGATAAGAGGAGGATATTTATAATCAAATTCAGGATACCTGAATGTTGGCCCTTTATTATTAAACTATTTAAATTTGACATTTGATCTCATTGTGAAGCTTTAAGGTAAATTGGACAAAATAGCTCAGAAAAATTCATGATGAGGGTAGACTAGGAAATACTTAGCCTTGACTACAGAGTAGCATTAAAGTGAATTTAATCATTATACTTTTCTTATTCATTTTATAGTTTCTGTTATAAAACCATAAAGCTACTGTATCTCCTGTCTCTAAATAGCATCAACTTTGGAAACGTATGTGTGTGTTGTGTTATTGCCTTAACAATTCTGTGATATGAAGCTATTTAGAGTTATGTGGCTTTAGAAAGAAAATGAACAATATTTACTAGTTTGAGAGATCCACAGAGACTTGCACCTGTAGGTTATTTTAATCTCCTTTAAAAAAAACTACCCTGCCTAAGGTAAAGAATGGACTTTGGGTGTCACTGTAGGTCCATCCATTGTAAAAAATGTACCACTCTGGTGGGGGATGTGGATCATATGGGGGAAGAGAAGGGATATGGGAAATTTTTATAACCTCCTTTCCATTTTGCTCTTAATTTAAAACTGCTCTAAAAAAATTGTCTTGAAAAAATTCCCACAATTTCATTGGTTATCTGTAGATGCATATCCCCTTCTTTGTGAAAAAAAATGTGTTCATCTCTAAATATAAACCACATGAGAAGAATCAATTAATAATGTATTTGTATACACATATGAACCATGATATAATATCTACACTAACTATTTCAATGGACTGCATTTGTTTCAACTCACCAGTGTTCACTCTAGCAATACTCTCCTAGCTGTTCTCTTTGCCTAAAATGATGGGATATCAGTTTGCCAAGCTCTTTCACCTTCTTTAAATCTCTGCTGGAATTTTACCTTTTACATTTGACAAGTCATACTTAATACTGCCACCGATTCCTCTTCCAATTGCACACTCCTGATCTCCCTTACTCTGCTCTACATTTTTTCTTTCCTACAGCACTTATCATTTCCTATTATGCCAGATATTTACTTATTTATTCTTTTTAATGATTATTGTATATATGCCCATAAACGTAAGCTCCATGAGAATACGGATCTTTGTTTTCTCTTTCCTTCTCTGGTATAAAGTGAAGACCTAGAAGCATACAGCACAGGTATTCAATAAATATTTTCCAACTGAATAAATGATGTAGATCTTTGCTTGCTGGACAGACTTACAACTCTCTGTGGGGGTCATAAGAAACATTCATCATCGTGTGATTACTCTCTAATTCTCCATATGCATCTTCCTCCAAGCCGCCACAACAATTCTGTGTCCCATCCAAAGCAAATCCATAAAATGGATACAAAAAATGTTTTCTCACTCCTGCTCCAGCCAGACTGATGATAGTTGGAGCATTTTTCTTTTAAACTAGAAGTTGGGCAATAAAGTTAGCTGTCTCTTAGACCTGATGCCCCATTAATCAATGAATTAAGTTCTACTTATATTTAAGTTTCACATCCTCTGGGAATACTTATCTACATTTTCTTATATTCACAGGAAGTGTTTGGTGGTTTGTCCTTTGTGCTATGTGCTTCTTTTATTTTTGCTTTTCATAACATATTATTGCTTACTTACTTTTATGTCTCCACAACTAGACTGTGAGTTCTTTGAAGACAGGTATTTTCATATTATTTTGGTATTCCCTGTACCAAGTGGAGAGCATGACACATAGAAATCATCCTTTAAATATTTATACAATGTCTGAAAGATGTATTCAGGTCAACTCTTCATTCCTCTCATATAGTAATATCTATGAATTTTAAAATATGTTTCTAATATCACTGTTAGCCACAAAAGTGTATTTAATGCTTTATATTATTTTTTAATTTCCCTTCATCACATTTAAAAACTAAAATTTTCTTCTCTTTCATGATACCATGATATCATGGCCATTATCTCCAAGTTCAATAGCCTGCTTCTTTCCCATTTGTGAGACAGAAGATTCATGAATAACCAGGAATATAAATGGCAAGTGAGTAAACTCTGGTCTGATATTTTATAAACCTTATTTTGTTTCTTTCTTTTTATTTGTATCATCATCATGTATAGTAAAAAGTGTGGTTCTTGTCATAGTCAAGTGGAGAGAGAAGGAGCTGCTTGAAATTATGTACAGAACAGGGCCTGATGCAGTTAGCTGATCTAAGGTGCAAAGTTGAATGAGAAAAATTAATATTTTATATTTGGTGCATATTGTAAGAAAACTTCCAGAAATAATAGCTTCAGAATAAGTGGAAATATACTTTTAAAACTAGAAAATATTTTGAAATGGAACTAAACTTACATGATAATGGTGATTAAAATATTGACTTCATTTTGTAAGAAACAGAAAGTAGCAAAGGAATTAACAGCTATATTGCACATATTATTAGTACTTTATAATATCTGTAAACATCTCCCAATTTACTCACATACTAAACTACTTGAAGACAGTGATGCTGCAAGGATAATCTTTTAAGTTTCATGTATCCTATTATCATGAGTTGAAGTAAATCTAATCTAATAATAATCTCTTAAGTTAGTTTATATCTCACACTCAAAAAGAAATTAAAATTTCAATTGGATATAAATACAATAAATTAACATTCAGTTTTTATTATTATTTAGTTTAAGCTTTCATATATCTATGGAGATAAAGTATATTTTCCTTGTTTGTTATTATTATAATGTACATTAAATGAATGATCCTGATCAGATAAATACAATAATACCATAGTTACTAATATTTAAGTCCCTTCATAGAAACATAACAAGTGCATAGTAACAGCAAGATCTAAATGACAAACTTTTCAACAAATCTAGGTAAGAAGGTATCCCCACAAACTCCAAAATAGAAGTGGGTGGGGACAAATTGTCAATAGCCAAAAAAACAGCATAGTATATGACTCTTGTGGGGAAAAGGTATAGAAAGTAGCAGGTTAGCTGAGAAATTTAAGAGCAAGAGAGCCCCAAGATAGCCATCTGGTATTCACTGGAGAGCCACAGGGCAAATTAGGACTAGCAGATGAAATGGAGGAGGTTTTACACTTTTTAAAGGAAGTTGAAGGCAAGTGACCAATGGTAATTTAGAGGGACTGGAGTGGATTAGTGCTTATGAACCTTAGAAAGTGAGCTTCCAGAGATACAGAGATCCCTTCAATACAGGGTCCCAAACTGAGAAGAAATTTCTGGGAATGAATTAGAAATTTGAGGAATAATAGAAAGGACAGAAAAAGAAGGTCCACATAAAAATGATAGATGGGAACATTACCAGGACATCCCAGAAGTCTAGCTTTCATATTTAAACACTAAATACACATACGTGTGTGCACACCCATGTACGCACACATAAAAAAGAAGTGGAATAAGTGGGAGCTTTATGAACTTATGGAAAATTCTATAAGCCACAAATTCTTCAAAACAGTTCAAGTAAACTGATTTGATATAATAATGATCAACAGAAAAGTTGCTATAAGAAAAAAAAGACAAAAACAAGCAGAATAACGTGTCTACAGACAATTAAAACTTGTCATAGTTATGTCTATAGGACAGATAAACTGAGTTTTCTATTTAATACAAGGAAAAGACGTTAAGAAAATATTACAAAGCACAAAAGAACCACATAAATTGGAATTTTAAAAGCTCAGAAATAAATGAATAAAATCCGGGAAATAACTAGTAACACAAGAAAAATTAAATTCAGAGATGAACACTGAACTAGAAGGAACACAAGAGTGCATAAATGCAATAGATAGAGTCCATGAAAAACAGGTTTAAAAAGGGAGAGTTTTAAAAACTCAAAGAAATAAAAAATTTAATAAAATTAAAATATAATAACTATTGGCAGTAAGCGAAGATTCAACATTTAGTTGCATATATGTTTGTTATTATTTATAATTTTAAAAAACCAGAGACATTTTCTTGAATTAGAGATTTTAGTGTATATTCTGCAACCTCATTTTCAATGTATGAACAGTTACTACCATACAAAAAAAAAAAAAATAGAAAGAAAGAAGGAACTGATATTACATGTTTCCTAATGGAATCACACACTACGTATAGGTTTACCAAAAAAAGTAAACTACAGTCTTATCAAGATTCTGGCTCCAGCTGCCAATTTGCAGGAAATATCGAGATCAGAACATATTTAATTTCACCATGAGTATGCAATCAACAAAATATAACACACAGAAAAATCTACCATATGTCCCAGATACTTCAAAAGAAAAAAAAAATGGAGAAAGTAATCTAGAATTTAAGATTTTTATAAAATGGACCATTCCAGACAGTTACTCTGTAGATATGGACAAGTTGATTCTAAAGTTTTTATGGAGAGGCAAATGACCTAGAATAGCCAAAACAATATTGAAAGAGAAGAATAAAGTTAGAATTTACACTTTCCAATTTAAGACTTACTATAAAGCTACAGTAATCAAGACAGTGTATTGGCAAAAGAATAGATGAATAGATAAATGCAACAGAATAGTGAGCCCAGAAATAGGCCCACATATGTGGGTCTATAGTCAACTGATCTTTGACAAAGAAGCAAAGGCAAAACAATGGAACAAAGATAATTTCTTCAACAAATGATGCTGGAATAATTGCACATCAACATACAAACAAATGAACCTAGCCACAGACCTTACATGGTTCACAAAAATTAGCTCAAAATGGATCATAGACCTAAATGTAAAACACAAAATTATAAAACTCCTAGCATATAACATAGGGGAAAAATGCTGATGACCTTGGGTATGGCAATGACTTTTTTTTTTTTTTTAGTAATTATTTGTCCAAGGTCAAATCACCAGGATCTCTCAGACACAAAGTGCTTTTTTTGTTTGTTTTTTTTAAGAAGATGTTGGGGGTAGGAGTTTGTTAATTAATTTATTTATTTTTGCTGTGTTGGGTCTTCGTTTCTGTGCGAGGGCTTTCTCTAGTTGCAGCAAGCAGGGGTCACTCTTCATTGCGGTGTGCGGGCCTCTCACTATCGTGGCCTCTCTTTTTGCGGAGCACAGGCTCCAGACGCGCAGGTTCAGTAGTTGTGGCTCACGGGCCTAGTTGCTCCGCGGCATGGGCATGTGGGATCCTCCCAGACCAGGGCTCGAACCAGTGTCCCCTGCATTAGCAGGCAGATTCTCAACCACTGCGCCACCAGGGAAGCCCCGGCAATGACTTTTTTAGATGCAATATCAAAGGCATGATTCATGAAAGTAACAATCGATAAAAGGAACTTCATTAAAATTTTAAAAACTTCTCCTCTGGTGTATGGCTCTTAGCATAACTGATGCCATCTTGGGCCTTATGGTTTCTCCTATCATTCTACTGACCCCACCCAGGATTGTATTGTGCAGTAAATCACTTCTCTGTTGTCAAAGGCTTTGTAGTTAACAGGTATTTTTTTAAAGAATCATTAGGATCAGGTGGTCTCCATGTTCTGTTAGTTCCCAAACAATGATAAAAACCTTCACTGACTTATTCCTAACACCCATGAGACTTAGTTACCCATTCTTGAATGTTGACTTAGGAATGAACTTCCTGTTTCCAAGCACCTACTCCCATACCATAGGCTAATTATAAAATTGTCCCAGTGGCCCATCAGTGGTAGGAATGCAGCTGTGAATGTTTCCGGATCATTGTCCAATTCTGACCCCACCCTGTGAGTAAGATCCATTGATTATATGGATCTGCCTGCCTCATTTTTTGGTCTCAAGATGACTTCTCAGTTCACTGGGCACTTTTTGTTCCCTTCACTCTCCAACATCTAGGAAAGACAATGTCAGAAGTATGAGAAGACAACACAGACTTGGAATAAATATTTGCAAAAGACACATCAGGTAAAAGACTGTAATCCAAAACATACAAGGAACACTTAAAACTCAACAGTAAGAAAACAAACAACCTAATTAAAAAATAGGCCAAAGATCTCAACAGACACATCATCAAAGAAGATACACAGATGGTTAATAAGCATATGAAAAATATTCCACATCATATGTTATCAGAGAAATGAAAGTTAAAACAATGAGATTACCACTACACACCTATGAAAAGACAAAATCTGAAACACTAACAATACCAAATGCTGGCAAGGACGTGGATCAACAGGAACTTTCATTCATTGCTGGTGGGAAAGCAAAATGGCACAGTCGGGGCTTCCCTGGTAGCGCAGTGGTTGGGAGTCCGCCTGCCGATGCAGGGGACGCGGGTTCGCGCCCCGGTCCGGGAGGATCCCACATGCCACAGAGCGGCTTGG
>NW_020175686.1:996068-1110864 GCF_003031525.2 Neophocaena asiaeorientalis asiaeorientalis | reverse complement strand
GGGGGGGCCCCGTACCCAAAAAAAAAAAAAAAAAAAAAAAAAAAATGGCACAGTGACCTTGGAGGACAGTCCATTACTTTCTTACAAAACAGAACATACTCTTACCATATGATCTAACCATCAATAACTCTCCTGGGTATTTACCCAAAGGAGTGGAAACAATGTCCACACAAAAACCTGCACACAGATTTCTATAGCAGCTTTATTCATAATTGCCAAACTTGGAACTAAATTGTTCTTCAGTAGGTGAATGGATAAGTAAACTGTTGTACATCTGGACAATGAAATATTATTCTTCACTAAAAAGAAATGATCTACCAAGCCATGAAGAGACATGGAGGAAACTTAAATATGTATTAATAAATGAAAGAAGCCTGATTCCAACTATTAGACATTGTGGAAATGTCAAAATTATGGAGACAGTAAAAAGATCAGTGGTTGATAGGAATTGTGATGGGGGGTTGGGGGGCGCTATGACTAGGAGTAGCACAGAGGATTCTTAGAGCAGTGAAAATACTCTGGATGATACCATAATGATGGATACATGTCATTATATTTGTCCAAACACATAGAATATACAACACCAAAATGAGCCCTAGTATAAACTATGGACTTTGAGTGATTATGATGTGCCAATCAATCGTAACAAATATACCACTCTGTTGGAGGATGTTGAAAATAGGAGAAGTTATACATGTGTGGAGACGAGGGTATATGAGAAATCTTTGTGCCTTCCCTTCAATTTTGCTGTGAGTCTAAAACTACTCTAAAAATTACAATATTTAAAAATTAATTTAAATTAATTAAAAAAATTAATGGACCAAACTAAAATGCTTGGGGTTGGTCATTTGGAAAACAAAACTATAAAGAAATGCAAATAAATTATTATTCCAAAAAAAAGAATGTGAAAAAAAGAATTTATTATGACAAAATTAAGTAAATTAATCATTTTGGAGGAAAGAAGAGAGTTGAGATTGGGGTCAAGGTCAGGGCAAAACTTCTGCTGTGGTTGGCAAAGATCAATTTCTTGGAATGACTGGTGATACAGAGCATTTGCCTTATAATAGCTCATTAATATACAGTAAGCCCCAACATATGAATGAGTTCCATTCCAAGAGCACATTTGTAAGTCCAATTCATTTGTAAGTCCAACAAAGTTAGCCTAGGTACCCAACTAACACAATCGGCTATATAGTACTGTACCGTAATAGCCTTATAATAATTTTTACACAAATAATACATAAAAAGACCAAAAAAATCCCACAAAAAATAAAGAAAACATTTTTATTCTTACAGTCCAGTACCTTGAAAAGTACAGTGGTACAGTACAAAGTTGGCATCCAGGGGCTGGTATCGAGTGAACAGGCAAGAAGAGTTACTGACTGGAGGAGGGAGAGAAGGTGGGAGATGGTAGAGCTTAAGGATCTTCATCAGCAATAGGAGACAGAGGGCAAGCTGCACAACCACTTGTAGAGGATGCACACATGTGACAATGTAGACAATGTATATCAGACACGTGAACTAACTTACATGATTGGATATGCAAATGCACATTTGCATTTTTGAAAGTTCACAACTTGAAGGTTTGTATGTAGGGGACTTACTGTATACCTTTAAACATGAAGTACAGCAGAAAATGAATGATTTTCTTAAAGTGGATGGTGGGTAGAATTTGAGGGAATAAACAAAGAAAAGACATTTAGAGGTTACAAGGAACTTAGATAAATTTGGTGACAAAAAGTTATTTGCAAATTAACTGCTCATTCAAATGATGAGAGCTCATAAAATCATGGATAAATTCAAAGTTTGAATCAAAATTCTAGATTAAAGACATGCAGGTGATCTATTTTAGTTTACAATGCATTTGATGGTAAAATATATTTTTCTCAATATCTATGGCAGAAAAAATGTTTTAAAAATTATAATGGTTAGTAGTTATATTAATTAAAAATATTCACAAACATGTATTACATTTAATAATAAAATTCCTGACTTATGTGATTATTAAAGTCCTTCTTCTTAAGGTTTTAAGATTTGTATTAAGAATGTGCATTGCAAACATATTCTAAATTATGTAAAGTAATTGTATGCATAGCTTCCTTCAATGAATGTCTTAGATGGTATTTTATTCCTGCTTTTTAGTGTTACTGGAAAAAAATACATTGAATGTATAGTTTGATATGATCTCAGCTAAAAATCATTCTAAATAAATACAAAGATTTTATGAAATATTTTTGTATAACTGATGCTAATGTTAACCTAGCAAAGTGGCATTACCACTGCAGAGAGCTAATCAATTTATAGTAATCACTTTGACCCATGTTATTTAATTTGTATGCTAAGCAGAAGAACTGAATGGATTATTATTACCAAATCGTCCCTTATTATTGTTTTCCTGGCTTTCAGATGGTCATCTATAACATCTAATCTATTGTTCTTAAATAGGCAAATGTTAGCTTTAAAGATGTATTATAAAAATCCAATTAAAAGCATACCGTATATCTCTAACATTTTATGAAATGATCACATCACAATAGTATTATATTATCGATAACTCAAGTCCTTTTTAATATTTACTGTGGAAAGTTTTTATGAACTCTAAGATAAATAACATATGTTAGTATAAGAACACAGTTAAGTGGGATGTGTAATTTCTAGTATTGATTTTATGAAATAAATTATTAGTCTACAATAACATGTTATGTTAGGTGAAATGTTTAGGGTAGTTTTAGCTCCCTTTTATAGTAACTTATGCAAATAGGGAGACTTTGGTTACAAATAACTATATCGATGAAAAAAGGATCAGAGAACAAACATTTATGAAGCAGCTTTTTTGTGTGTGACTTTCAAAGTACACTAAGTAGTCCCTCAGTTCCGGGAATCCCAGCAGACACTAAAATCTGAAAATGCTCAAGTCCCTTATATAAAATGGCATAATATTTGCAAATAACCCAGGCACATCTCCCATGTACTTTAAATAATCTCTAGATTACTTATAATACCCTAATACAATGTAAATTATATCTAAATAGTTGTAAATACAATATAAATGCTACATAAATAGTTGCCAGCACGAAACAAATTCAGGTTTTGCTTTTTGAAATTTTCTGGAATTTTTAAAAAATATTTTCCATTCTTGGTTGATTGATTCCAAGGACACAGAACCCTTGAATACAGAGGGCCATATGTAACTTGAAATGTCAGGCCTTGTAATGTACAGTGTCAATTATAATTATCTCAAGTCATGTGAAGCATGGTTTTAAATGTATGTAGTAGTTATACATAAAATCAATATATCAAATTATTAAGAGACCATTATTGGGCAGATCTGGGGGTCTTTCCCATTCTTTTTCATTACTTTTTCTATCAGTTTACATTTATTTTGAAAATAAGGAGGTAAAGGAACAACAACAAAACTCCAAGTCAGGGTCTTCACCAGCACATTTCGCCAGATTGGGAAATTTACATGTAATTTGCATTATACTTTAGCCAGGAGTATGCATTGGAAGCTGAGGTGTTTGTCTCAATATGGAAGTTAAGATTTACCAAATAGAGATTTACTTATAATTACTAGTATAACTGTTCTATGTCACTCAGATAGTTTTAAATCTCAGTCTTCCAGATGGCATGTTTCCGTAAAGATCCAGACCAAAACAACGATTTTTGGTATGTTAGGATGGAGTAATTTTGCACCTTGTCCCTGTCACCAGGATTTCTTTGGACCCCGTATAAAGGAAATGTTATTTCTAACACATATAATAATTAAAGGTCTCTGTATACAGACATGACCATAATTTTTATAGGATAGTGTTATAGATATTAGTTGATTAACTGAATTTTAAATGAATTGTTGCCTGAGTTTACACACTGGGATTTTGGAAATGAATCACCAAAAACATACAGGTTTACTCCTATGTACACATTTCTTCCCTCAATTTTCTACTTTTGTTTTCTTAAATATTGAAAATAGAGTAGCAATTTGACTAAAGCCATCGTTATTCAATCACCCATTTGCACGATTATGCTAAATTTTGAGAGGCTTTGATGACTCATAAAACACAGTCAAATCAGCTAAACTTTCCCTGAACATGGGCTTTCTTAAGCATACACTGTCAGCAGTGCCTAGATTGTCCATACATCTTATAGGCCTCTTTCCCCCAGTGGTCACAAAATGTGCTTTTCTCCCATAAACCATTCATAAACTGCTTGAGGCTTGCAATAAATACAGATAATAAAACATTATACCGAAACCTTACCTGAAGTTTAAATAAGTATTAATTCTAACTTTTGCTAGATATATCAAGGAAAATAAAAACTTAACCTGAAGCCATCATAAGAACTAAGGTCAATGTAAAATCATTGCATTGTGTTTATGAAAAAAATAGAGAATCTCACATATAATCATTTTCATACAACCAACCATCCAGCTGATATTGTCATCCAGAAATTTCTTAAGCATATCAAATTGATTAATTCCAAATTCTATCCTTCATTCTGCTCCTAAACTCATTCTCCACCCTTTTATTTTATCTCACGAACTGGCAAATACATTATTCCAGAATATTCCAAAAGATTCATCTTTAATTTATTTTTTCTCACACTCTATGCCCAATCCATCAACTAATCTATTAGCTCTACCTTCAGACTGTATTTAGAACTCCATCATCTCACTATGTCCATTGTTACCCTCATCCAATTTGCTATTCACTCATTAGGCGATATTTACTGAGTGATTACCACATCTCTGTCATTATTCTGTTGTGGATACAACAGTAGGAAAAACAAAAAACAAACACCTGCCTTCCTGGGTCTTATACTCATGAAAAACTCTTGGCCTAGATCATTGACATAGCCACCAAATGGATTACATGAGATTCTCCCTCCTATCTGCAGATTTTCTAAACTTCAGCCTTTAAAAATGATAAACCAGAATTTGGCTCTTGTCACAAATCCTTAGATGGTTTCACATTTCACTCAGAGTAAAAGGCAAAGTCCTTAATAAGTCCAACAAAAGGCCCTGTGAGCTCTGACCCCCAGCCACATGCCACTTGGATCAGGTCTTCTCAGACCCTTTCACCCACCCTGCTCATAAATACCAGTGTCCTTGTTGTTCTTGATTGGGTAAAGGACATTCCCACCTCTTGGCCTTTGCACCTTCTCTTTCTCCTTTCCAAAAGGTCTCTTTCCACATATTTTCATACCTCCTAATTCCTAGTCATGCTTTTTCTTTTAATTGAAGCATAGTTGATTTACAAGGTTATGTTAGCTTCCGGTGGATAGCAAAGTCATTCAGTCATACATGTATATATATTTTTTCAGATTCTTTTCCATTATAGATTATTACAAGATATTGAATATAGTTCCTTCTGCTATACAGTAAATCCTTGTTGTTTATTTTATATACATTGGTGTGTATTCATGGATCTTATTACCACCTAAGATGTAAATATTTACTTCTTTTTTTCTAGTCCTCCAACTGGATTGTAAGGATCATAAGAAAAATGGCATTTAATTTATCACTGCTATTTAATAGTGCACAAGTAAGAGCTTAAAATACATTTTGAATATGTTTATAAATGAATTAATGTATGCAATATTAATTTAGCATTCAAAAAAGTATAGAACCAAACAAAACTCCTTAGGAATTATATGTGTAAACTTTCTAAAGCATGTAACTATTGGCATATTTGTATATCTACTATATATTTGTTTATGTATTATTTATAATATAAATGAGTTTTCTACTGTCCCCAAAAAGGAACTTGATATTTCTCTATAATAAATTTACAAATAGACTCAATCATTTAAGGCGTTATGCTTGAACCACTTACATAATTTTAAACAATTATATACAGATTGCTAGAAATTACAGCTTGGACAGATGATGAAAGGTTTCCCTGAATTTTTATCTTCTGATGTTTGAGATATAAATATGAATCCCTCCTGTCTAATTTGCTGCAGCCAAAATGTAAATTATATTTAGTATAGTTTTATAGAGTACTGCAGAGTAAATGCTTATCAACTTTTGTATCAATCAAATACAAATCTCAGTAGGAAGAATCATTGCTTGATGAATTTCATGAGGCCATTGAGTTGACAATAAGTCCAAGAAATTAGGGTTTGATTTTTGTGAATGTTGACTTCTTTGCCATGCATGAAAATGAATGAAGATATAGATAATGTCTGCTTTCACACATGGGAACAACCTATCTTGGTCAAGACAGAAGTTAAAAACTGAATGTTTCATTGAGTTGTATGGCTGCAATGAAAGGCAGCCATAAACCACAAAGCTGATTTTAGAGACTTCAGGGTGCTTTTTTCAGCCACAAACCATTCCTGCAGAGTCTATGCTGTTTGTCACCCCTTCTGAAATGATACTGAGGCATTGGATCAAGCATGGGAGATATATGGGCATTCAGAAAGAGATGAATGCATGGATTTAGAAGCCAAAGTACAAGGATATATGTGACATTATTACAGATAGACTCAGTACTTTGACAAGAAAAGGATGAGCTATCGAAGACTAAGACCATGTTCATTAGAAATATAAATTCTACCATGACCGGCTTGATGTCAAAATGCATTAAATACTCCTTGCAATCTAGAGTATTTATCCAACTAGGAGTATAACATTTGCTTAGATCTTAAGCCTTATGATTAATACATGATAATCATGAGTAATAAATTTTTCACAAATTATTTTTCACTTGACAGCCAGGATGATTTATTAGGTTTGAGAATTCATTTAAAATTCAATACCTTTTGGTGCTGCATCACTGAAGTTAATGACCCAGATTCTCCCACTGAGTAAGTTGTTTCAGCCTCCTAGGGTCCTATTAAATTAAGTTCTTCAGTACAATAAATGTTTCCCTTATGTATTAAAGAGTTAATACACCCTACACTGGGGAAGTACCATATGAATTTTTAAAAATTAACAACATGTCATTTTTAAATTTAAATAATACTTTATTCGCATATAGTTTCATTTCTTTAGGTTTATAGGGTTCTTTAATAAATAGAAGTATTTTCAGGCAAGTGAAACGGATGACTTGTTTTTGTTCCATCATTCACAGGAAAACCTTTTAAGAAATATGATCCCCTTTGTCTAGTTCCATCTTTGCTACTATCAGGATAAATTTGCCTCTAGTAGTTGTAGAAGCAGGAGAATGCAATACTAAGGGCAAGTTCCATTTGTTTCCTGGGAATGCAGGGCTAGTAATGAGTGATTAGCCAAATCCCCACAGTTACTATTTGTAAACACTTTGTCATTTGGTAGAAGTTGGTGGGTAGTAGTAAATAATCTTTCTGTGGCTAATGTTCACACAATTTTGCCTTAACAGAAAACAGAGACAATAGGAACTAATATCACTTTGCCTTAAATATTATACTGTTTAACATTGCTACACATACAAAGAAAGAAATGACACACTCGGTACAGCTAATATATTTTTCAGGTGAGAAATATTTACTCACACAATAAAGGACCTTGAGAAATAAGGAGTGAAGAAGTAAGCGAGAAAGCCTTCCTACTTATAACATATCCATACGAACACAAGCACACACACAAATACATCCTTAAATAGAGTTATAAGCATATAATGCAGATCTTATGGCAATTAGAGAAGAAACATAATATGAAAGTATTTTCTATAAGCAATAGGACTATTATACTACCTTGCAAAGGCATATGGTATGTATAAATTATTGAATATTAGTTGAATAAAGTTACAGAGATGTCCTCAATCATGAGTAATATATTCCCTTCAGGAAATACTTCTAACCCTCCATTTCAGCTGAGTTTGTTTCTTTATATATATTATATATATATATTTAATATATAACACATAATTGTACAATACATAATTTTATATAATATATAGAATTATACATATTTATATAAATAAATGTATATAAGAAAGAATATTCTCTCCTTTTACTATTTTTTTCTTCAAGGCTAATGTAATAGTATCATTTTTCTTTCCAAATTGCTCCCTTTCTCTTTAATCCAGACTAACTCCTTTTCACATTTTAGATCTCAGTTTAATTTTATTTTCTTAAGAGACCTTCTTAGACCCCCTAAATATTTAGGTCCTTTTCTATGTTCCCTTAATGCCAGTCAATCACAACACTCATCATACTTTATGGCAGTTGTGTTTAGTAATATATTTCTATCCCTTGATCCACATGAAAACACATATGTTAACAATTACCTTTTTCTTATTAATATATAAAATCTGAATCATTTACATTTTCACAAGCCATGCCTTAGAATAGTAGACTTATGTAATTCAAAAAAATAGAATTAGTGAATTGTCTAATGTTTCAATGCTTAACTTAAAAAATAAAGGATTGATTTTATTTAGATTCTTTTTTACTCCCCATCAGTATTAGAATTTGAGCTAGTGTAGTAGGACTTCGGCTAATGCTCAATAACTTAAAAAAAATATATCATTTTATTATTTAAGTTCTTCAGTACATTTTTATGCACTTTAAATTCATAAATTGATTTTATTTTTATACTTTTCTTTTAAAAATGTGTTCATTGTAGAAAATATAGAAAAACAAATAAATAAAATAAAAAGGAATAATTTGTACTCAGAAATAATTGCTGTTCATATCCTGCTGTATATTTCTTCAACTGTTTCCTATTCATAAACTTACATGGAAACAGTAGACTTGTTTTGAGCTTAAAATTTTAAACCTTCATTACCCTGGAAGATGAGTCAGTATGCCAGCAGTGTTAGTATTCATTTTCCTGAGATGTTTTATACAACATGTTGTGAGAGCCAGTTAAAAGCAGTACAACACAAGTTGGCTATTGTTATTTTTCTACCTGGACTAATGAGCTGAGAACGGTTGCAAGAAGCAGCCTTCACATGCATGTCAATAGAAGACACTAGAAAACTTTCTTCTGGGCCACCTTACAAGATGCAAAAGGTGAGTTTATACATTATGCAAGTGGCAGAATAAGCCAATGAAACCTGAATGTTTCTTTTAATGTAACTTTATTTTTATCTGCAAACTGAGGGGTAAGCATTCATGTATAGCCATCTGCATATAGGTTCACTCTATAGTTACTACTTTAAAACCTAATTTTTATTTACCATTTTTCCTGCCAATATACTATCATATTGTTACATTTTTAATGCCTGCGCAGAATTTCATTGTCACTATGCCTTTTTAAGAACATTTTTTTATAAAACAGTCTGTGCGAATTCACAAATTGCAAAGGTAGAGCAATTTAGGAACTTAAAGTGACTAAAACTGTGCCTAATTTCTCTTTAAGTATAATTCAACAGAGCTAGAGATTGGTGTTCTATTGAATATATTTTGCATTCTAAATTGAACCTGCTAGGATACTATTTAAATATCATCCTATTTAACCTTTTGAAATACAAGATTTGTCTTTTAATGGGAAGTTGGCATTACATCATAAAATGAAACCAAATGTACTTTGACATAATTACTGCCAGCAGTAGTAGGCTTTTATTTGTGCATTATGGGTTTCATATAATAAAGATAGAGATTCAGCCTAATTTATTTTACCCAGGAAAGATGGGGAAAAAAATTCAAGGAAAAACAGCCTTTACTTCAGGTTTAATAATGAAGCAATACACACAACTTATGATAAATATTTCATCCATTCCTTAGAATAAATACTATACAAGTAAAGTTTACAAAAGTGATATCACAAACCTTCCTAGGGGTAAAGCAAGCTAATTATTTTTTTAAATGTATGAAAAATTAAATAGAGCAATATTCATATGATGCTGTAATTATTTATTTGAAGGTCAGGGTCTTAATAGACTGAAGGTAAGTGTCTAGGTTTTATCTTTGTATATGATGAATAGGGACAGTGTGTGACAGTCAGGAGTGCTCAATAAACATATATGGAAAGGGGGAGGGAAAGAAAAAAGAAGAGAAAAAGGATGAGAGAGAGGAGAGAAGGAAGATAAAGGCAAACCTGGGAGAAGTAACTGGAGGAGAAAGGAAGAAAAGATCTATAAAGTGCTGTAATTTGGGTGTAACCTCTCTCTTTATTTTTTAAACTGAATCAAGTTATAAAGATTTCCAGATGACTATCTGAAGCAGTTCATAGTTCACACTTTTGAAGTGAAAAACTAAGGTTAATTGTTTATTTTAGTAATGCTAAATTTTCTGATAACAGAAGATAGTTAAAATTGTATGGCTTATCAATCATTGACAGGTTAATTAAAGTAAAGATAATTGTTCCTTTATCTTAGTTCTTATGGTATTGAAATTGTTAAGGAAGTTTCTATTACTAACCTGGGTTTACTTTAAGGTTATTTTTAAGTGGTTATGTGAAAAAATGGAAAATAAAAACATGTCTAATGTATGGATTACTCTATTATATTAAAAAATATAATTATAAGGACTTCTTTCTTGGTTGAAGCTTATCCTTATTCTTTCAAGTTATAACATTTTCTTGAATACGCCAGTTAGTAATAAGTAAGAACAACTGAACAGGACACTTTTTATCCAATGTTTTTCTTTACTCCAACTTTGAAATAGGAATATTAAATTGTATAAATTATTCTGAAAATATTAAAATTTTTATGCCAGATAAAGCTTTAGAAAGTGACACATCTTATGTTTGAATGCCCTCTATAACCAAACATATTCTCCCCTATTCTAAACCATTGGCTGACTTCCTTAATAGCAGGAAATTCACTATGTCCAAAGTCAGCCATTGTAATTTTTAGATGTATATCATGATTTTAGATGCTTCTTTTCAATATAACCTAAATTTCTCCTTCTATCTTCCACAACTTGAAAGTTGTTCTTACTGGTAACCAGGTCTCCTCCTGGAATATGGGACACAGTTTAGAACACAAGGGAGCTTGTTGCAAAATTTTCCATCTGAAGAGAAAAATGATTAGTTCCAGCTCAGGTCCCAAAGCACAGATGCTGCAGACCTAAAAGAATCAAACACATGTTTGTGTTTGTTGGTTTGTTTTTAAGCTATCACGGTTGATATGAACAGACTGATTCAGGATCTGGAAAGAAACTGTAGAAGATAAAAAGAGATGCAGATTAATTGGTTAAAAATTTTAATTGCCTTACAGGGTCTACTACCCATCTAATTTGTCTTATCATACCATACATGTTCTTGTCTTGCTATGCCTAGGATGTTTTATTAAACAGCCAAAACTCTACTGATACATTTTTAACAGTTTTGAGTGAACTCAGCATTTTATAAACAATGTTTTTTAAATTTTGGACTTTCTGTTTCCAATATTCATTTTATACTTTTTCTTTGAAGAGAATCATTAGTTTTAGTAAAAAGAAACCTTTTTAAACAATTACTTTTTTTCTAGATCTGCTGAGTGATCTAAGAAATTCCTTTTGCTCTGTGATACAAGAAACTTCCTTAGCTTGTCTTTATTTGTGAAAGGGCTTGGCTTCCATTAAAATGAAAAGCAACTCGAATATCACTGTGCACAATTGTTTGCAACATCAAAGAATCCTACTTTTGGCAACACTTGACAGTATCATTGGTAGTGTCTAGCTCTCGCTTTGCACTGAAATTTATAGGGAATCAGAAAATAACAGGGAATTAAGAGAAAATCTTTACCAGGTCTCTCTCACTTAGGGTCCTGTTATTTTTGTTTAACTATGATTAAATAATTAAAGTTTGATCTAGCCCTGAGAAGTGAAATATACCTAAGTTTGGCTTACCCCTAATAAATAAAAATAAAAGGAATTATATTTTTCTATCAAGATGTTGGAGAGTTGACACAAAACTTTCATTCAAAATGCATAGTAATTTTAGAAAAATGTAAAAGTAGAAAATCACCATCACGTAATGAAAATAAAAAATAAGATTAAACCTTTTAATACACACACACACAGCTATGAATACGTGTAAGCCATGGCATTTGGGCTTCCATATCTCAAAGGCATCAGTAATGGTCAATAGGTTGCCTTTCACAAAATAACAGGGACTACAATTCCTCCACATTAGTAATGTCTTAGAACGTGTCACTACTTAAAACTAGAGTCTGGTGTTGGGCTCCCTTGATTAAAAGGTTGAGGGCAGAGGCAGAAAACTGCCAAAATCTAAAACTTTGTTTAAGACCTGAGCCATACATACAGTACTCAGTGAGTGTACCTGAATAGCACCACTATGTCCTGAAAAGGAACTTCGAAATACATTATCAGACCTAGCGTTCTACTAAGTTTTGGGGTTGTTAATATGGGTAATTTTAAACCAAATTGACAAAGAGCGATGGCCACAGAGTAAGAAAGAAGAAGACACTAAAACATACGCTTGAACTGACAAAGGATTAATCTCCAAAATTTACAAGCAGCTCATGCAGCTCAATAACAAAAAAACAAACAACCCCATCCAAAAATGGGCAGAAGACCTAAATAGACATTTCTCCAAAGAAGATATACAGAATGCCAACAAACACATGAAAGAATGCTCAACATCATTAATCATTAGAGAAATGCAAATCAAAACTACAATGAGATATCATCTCACACCAGTCAGAATGGCCATCATCAAAAAATCTAGAAACAATAAATGCTGGAGAGGGTGTGGAGAAAAGGGGACACTCTTGCACTGCTGGTGGGAATGTGAATTGGTTCAGCCACTGTGGAGAACAGTATGGAGGTTCCTTAAAAAACTACAAATAGAACTACCATATGACCCAGCAATCCCACTACTTGGCATATACCCTGAGAAAACCATAATTCAAAAAGAGTCATGTACCAAAATGTTCATTGCAGCTCTATTTACAATAGCCAGGACATGGAAACAACCTAAGCGCCCATCATCGGATGAATGGATAAAGAAGATGTGGCACATATACACAATGGAATATTACTCAGCCTTAAAAAGAAATGAAATTGAGCTATTTGTAATGAGATGGATAGACCTAGAGTCTGTCATACAGAGTGAAGTAAGTCAGAAAGAAAAAGACAAATACCGTATGCTAACACATATATATGGAATTTAAGGGAAAAAAATGTCATGAAGAACCTAGGGGTAAGATAGGAATAAAGACGCAGACCTACTGGAGAACGGACTTAAGGATATGGGGAGGGGGAAGGGTGAGTTTTGACAGGGCGAGAGAGAGTCATGGACATATACACACTAACAAACGTAGTAAGGTAGATAGCTGGGGGGAAGCAGCCGCAAGGCACAGGGATATTAGCTCGGTGCTTTGTGACAGCCTGGAAGGGTGGGATGGGGAGAGTGGGAGGGAGGGAGACGCAAGAGGGAAGACATATGGGAACATATGTATATGTATAGCTGATTCACTTTGTTATAAAGCAGAAACTAACACACCATTGTAAAGCAATTATACCCCAATAAAGATGTTTAAAAAAAAAAAAAAAAAAAAAACATATGCTTGGACGCACACACAAACATAAACTGTTCTTATTCAAAATGAGCATGTACGTGTAAATTCTTCCAGGTGAAAATTTACAGTTGAAATAATAACCACAAAATCAACAAGGAGATGGTAAAGTATACAGGTTAAAATTATTTTTATGAAATTATATAAAAAACAAATTATATAAAAAACATTTAGTCTGCTCAAGAAAATGGAGACATTAATTAAAATTATAAACAAAAAAATTATAAAATACATCCATATGAAATAATAAAATGTGAAATTTAAAAATCAACTAAATTGTTAAATTTTATCAATTTAATTTTAAAATTATTCAATACATTAGGACATATTCTTAATTTCATAAATTCCAAAATTTGTATAGCACCACAAAAGACCTTGAACAGTCAAAGAAATCATGAGAAAGAACAAAGCAAGAGACATCATACTTCCTGATTTCAAGCGATACTACAAATCTATGGTAGTTAAAAATATGCTACTGGCATAAAAACAGGCAGACAGACCAACGGAGTAGAATCAAGAGCTCAGAATTAATCCCCCACATATACAGTCTACTAATATTTAACAAGGAGCCAAATGGGAAAAGGGTAACCTCTTCAACAAATGGTTCTAGGAAAACTGGATAAATACATGAAGAAAAATGAAATTGGACCCCATCTTACACCACTTACAAAAATTAACTTGCAATGGATCAAAGACTTAAATGTAAAACCTGACACCTAAAAATTCCTAGAAGAAAATTTAAATAAGAAGTTCTTTGACATTGGCCTCAGCAATGATTCTTTTAGATATGATGCCAAAAGTACAAACAACAAAAGCAAAAATCAATGTGTGACTATATCAAACTAAAAAGCTTCTACACAGCAAAGAAATAATCAACAAAATAAAAAGGCAACCTACAGAATGGGAGAAAATATCTGTAAACCATATACTGGGTAAGAAATTATCATCCAAAATACATAAAGGATTCAAAAAACTCAATAATGAAAGAAACAAACAATCCAATTTAAAAATAGGCAGAGAAACCAAATAAGCATTTTTCCAAAGAAGACATCTAGATGGCCAACAGGCTCATGAAAAGCTTCTCAATATCATTAATCATCAGGGAAATGCAAGTCACTATGGAAAACAGGATGGAGATTATTTAAAAAGTTAAAATAGAACTAACATATGACCCAGCAACTCCACTTCTTTTTATATATCCAAAGGAAGTAAAAACAGGATTTCAAAGAGGTATATACAATCATATGTTAATTGTAGCATTATTCACAATAGCCAAGATACAGAAACAACCTACGTGCCAGTCAACAAATGAATAGATAAAGAAAAATATTATTCAATCATGAGAATGGAGGAAATTCTGCCATTTGTGACAACATGGATGAAACTTGAGGACATTATGCTAAATGAGATAAGTCAGAAGGAGAAAGACAAATACTGTGTGATATCACTTACATGTGGAATCTAAAAAACGCCAGGCTCCTACAACCAGAGAGTAAGATGGAGGTTACAAGGAGCTAAGGGGTAGGGGAATAGAAGAGATGTTTAACAGTACAAACTTGCAACTAGTAGACAGATCAGTCCTAGAGACCTAAGGCACAGTATAGTGATTATAGATAACTATATTGTATTATAATGTCAAATTTGCTGAGAAATTAGATCTCCATTATTCTAACCACAAAAAAGAAATGGTAATTATGTGACATGAGAGAGGTGCTAGCTAATGCTACAATGGAAATCATGCAGCATGTATCAAAGTAACATGTACAGCTTAAACTTACACAATGTTGAATGTAAAATATATTGTATATTTATTTATATATTATATAATTGAAATATAGCTATAATTTTAATGATTTTATATTTGGGAAAAAATAATTCCTGATAAGTTAAAGGTGTACATATGAAAAATCAAGCTTTATAAACATTTTAAATATAGGATAGAATGCTGTATCAATTCAGGGTAGGAAAAGATGCCTTTAAAAACACTCAAGAAAAAAATTAACAAGAAAATTTAATAAATTGTACAAGTTTATCATTAAAATCTTTGGTCCACAAATTACCCAACAAACAAAGTGATAAAAGTGATAGAGATAAAATATTTGTCCTGTAATTATGATTATATTCCTACAGTTCTGTTTAGCAACTATTCGATTTTTCCAACCAGACATGTAATGGTAATTACTTTCCCTGCCTACTGCCTACTTAGAACTTGTGTGGCCATTGATTTGCTTTGATCAATGAACTCTGCAAAGTGACGTGTGCCACAGTGTCATTTCTGGGTCAGAGCTTTAACAGCCATTTCTCGATTTGCTTCCTTTCTCTTTCTCTTGTCTCTGGGAAACAGAAGTATCCTAGATCACACAGTGGTTGCTCAGCAATGGATCCCAGAGGGAGGATGATGGAAAGCAAAGACATAGCTGACTCACAGTGAATTTGTATCACGAGTAACATCTAAACATTTGTTTTTTTCTGGTTTTATTTTTTCATCATAACATAAGTTAGTCATATGCTATATCAAAATTTAGCATAATTCAGTTACTTCTAATTAGAATCAAACTGTGTAATAACACACAAAACATTTTTTAAACCCCAACATATTAAAAGAAAAATTGAAACCAATCTGAATAGGCTATTCACAGAAGAGAAATCTCAAGTGGTTTAAAACTATATGAAACTACATGAAACCTATAAAGCTTTCCTGGTAGACATCAGGCTTGGTTTTAATGCCCAATGGCACAGAACTCATGAAACTCAACATCAAAAACCAAACAACCTGAATAAAATATGGACAGAGGACCTGAATAGACATTTTTCCAGAGAAGATATACAGATAGGCAACAGGCACATGAAAAGATTCTCAACATCACTAATCATCAGAGAAATGCAAATCAAAACCACAATTGCCTCACACCTGTCAGAATGGCTATTATCAAAAAGAAAACAAATAACAAATGTTGGCAAGGATGTGGAGAAAAGGATACTCTTGTACACTGCTGGTGGGAATGTAAATTGGTGCAGTCATTGTGCAAACATATGGAAGTTCCTCAAAAAATTAAAAATACAATTACCACACAATCCAGTAATTCCACTCTTGGTTATTTACCCAAAGAAAATGAAAACACTTATTTGCAAAGATAATAGGCACCCCAATAATTATAGCAGCTGTACTTACAATAGCCAAAATACGAAAGGAACCTAAGAGTCCATTGATAAATGAATGGATAAAGAAGATCCGGTAAATATACAAAATAGAATATTACTCAGCCATTTAAAAAAGAAATCTGGCCATTTGCAACAACATGGATGGACCTAGAGAGTATTATGCTAAATAAAATAAGTCAGACAGAGAAAGGTAAATACTGAATGACTTCACCTCTATGTGGAATCGTAAAAACAAAACAAATGAGCAAACATAACAAAATAGAAACAGAGCTGTGGATACAGAGAACAAACTGGTGGTTTCCAGAGGAGGAGGAATGGGTTGGGGGATGAGAGAAATAGGTGAGGGAGATTAAGAGTTACAAACTTCCAGTTACAAAATGCATGAGTCGCAGCTATGTACAGTATGGGGAATATAGTCAATAATAATGTAATATCTTTGTATGGTGACGGATGGTAACCAGACTTAACATGGTGAGCGTTTTGAAATGTATAGAAATACAAAATCACTATTTTGTACACCAGGAACTAACATAATGTTCTGGGTCAAGTATACTACAAAAACAACAAACAAACTCATATAAAAGGAGGTCAGATTTGTGTTTAACCGAGGAGGGGAAGTGGGAGAGGGGCAATTGGATGAATGTAGTCAAAAGGTACAAACTTCCAGTTATAAGGTATAAAAGTACTAGGGATGGAATGTACAACATGGTAAATATAATTAGCACTGCTGTATGTTATATATAAACATTGTTAAGATAGTAAATCCCAAGAGTTCTCATCACAAGGAAAAATTTTTTCTTCTATTTTGTATCTATATGAGATGATGGATATTCACCAAACTTATTGTGATGATCATTTCATGATGTTTGTAAGTCAAATCTTTATGCTGTGCACCTTAAACTTACACAGTGCTGCATGTCAATTATATCTCAATGAAACTGGAAGAAAAAGTATGTATGCTTTTATAGATAACAGTGTGTGATAGAGACTATACCATCTAATTGCATAATTTTCCTTACTAATTTTGGGAGATGTAATCTGCCTTGGACTGAGAAAGTGTGTTTCCAGTTCTCCTTTCACATTCGGTAGTCTCTATGGAAGTTGTTCTTACACTCTCAGGTGCATACATATACTAACTATTATAATGGAAAGGGTTTAACTGTAGACTTTAGCATTGCAAAATTCCTTCTGTAACTATTTGTTGACTTTTGATCTCAAATTTATCTTATCATATATTAAGAGGTAGAGGCTTGGCCCTATCATCTCTTCTAGACCAATGGCTCTAGAGCTTCCTCTAGCACTTTTTTCTCTTTCCATATCTTAATATGAAATTTTCTTTCTGCATTGTCCCTATTGTCCTCGGCAGTGATGGTCTTTTCCTGGATGGGTGCTTAGGTTGGTTAGTTTTGAGTGATTTTCAGTAATCAAACCATCCTAATACCATTACATTTTTACCAAAGTCTCCTTGCAATTATGTGGGAATTGAAGCCCGGAAAAATTCTTTCCAATCTTAGTTGTTCTTAGATTTTTCTGCCAAGATTTCCAGTGAGTTCATTTGATGATATTGGGGTATTCTAATTCTCACTGTAGAATGTCTAAATCAAATACAGGTGTTGGCAAAAGCACATGATGTGTCAGTAAAAGACAACTTTATCTCAGATATTACACTCAGAGAAACTGGTGAACAGTAAACAGTGATTCTAATGAATTAGAATTCTAATTCTAAACAGTGATTCTAATATTTTGCAATGCACTATAACATTATAACTATAACAGCATGTTAAATGTATAGGTGTACTAGGGATTTAATTTGTGTGTTTGCAGTGGTATGTATAGCTTAATTTTTTTTCCTTTTTGAAATAATAAGAAGTAGGATATTGGCTTGCATTTTTTCCTGATATTTAGCAATGCTTTACTATGATAAAGCAGGGAATTTAAATGCACCAGTGATCAATAAAATATACATTTAAAAAAATTGTAAAAGAACATCAGATTAGCAAAGACTAAAGTGTAGTGTCAGCAATTGTTGGTGGGAATGTGGATGCATGGCGACACTCATATATTGTTTGAGGAGTTTGTACAAATATATATTTGTACAAATATTTTGGAGAATAACTTGATAATATCTAGCCAATTGTAAGACACAGGTAACTGGTCATAAAAAAAAGAATCCCACTATTAAGTTAATAACGTATAGAATCTTGAATATATACTAAAGAGAAAGATGTTTCAAGAGTTTTATTGGACAATTATTCTACAGTGTATAATTCAAAGCAACTTATGCTTCTCTACACTCCAGTTTTTTAACAAAATGTATTTATTTATTTTGGGCCATGCTGCATGGCTTGCAGGATCTCCGTTCCCTAAACAGGGATTGAACCCTGGACACGGCAGTGAAAGCCCAGATTCCTAACCACTAGGCCACCAGGGAACTCCCTCTCTATACTTTAATACAAAGAAAAATTATATCATGCTCTAATACAATAAAATGGTTGAAATGAATGATACAGCAATAAAAGCATCAACCAAAATAAATCTAAAACAGAGACAATGTTGAGTGAAAAAAAAAGATCAACATGTAAAGAGATATATACAACATGATTCCATGTAATATCAATATCAACCTATTTCTGTACAATCTATAACTACAAAATGTAGTGGCTCGAAAGAACAAAATGTTTGTATCATTTCTCACAGTTTCTATGGGTCAGGAACATGGGAGTGATGTTTCTGTGCTGTTCTGGCTCAGGGTCTGAATGAGATTGTAGACAGATACTGGTTCAGGCTACCATCATCTATTGGTTTTTAGTGATAGATCACCCTCTTCCAAGGTGGCTTGCTCACATAGCTAGCAAGGTGCCATTGTTTGTTGGTAGGAGGTCTCAGTTCCTCCTTACATGGGCTTCTCCAAATGACAATCTGTGTATCCTCAGGACATGGTAGAAGGTTCACTTAAAAAAGATATATACAAGAGGCCAAGACAGAGCTGTAATGGCTCTATAATCTCACCTCAGGTGTCACAACTGTCACCTCCCCCAGAGTCTACTGCTTACACAGACTAGTCATTACTTACACATTACTATTCAGTAATGGAAGAAACTACTCAAGGGCAGGTTTACTAGTAGACAAAGATAACTAGAGTCCATCTTTGAGGCTGGCTATCAAATACTGTTATGTAAAATGTCATGAAAATTAAAAACAATACCATATATTTGTTATATATAAACACATATATAGTCAAGTGAAATAGAAAATTCTGCAGATGATGAACAACTTCTTTGGATAGTGGTTATGTCTGATGGGAACAGATGAAGTTGGGATTAGAGATTGGTCTATGGGGCCTTCAACAGTGTCCACTTAATTATGAAAGAGCATGAAGATTTGATAGATTTGGGTGTTAAATATATAGATGCTTATCATCCTTTCTCCTGTAAGTTTCCATAGAGGAAAATTATTTCATAATTAATAAATAAATACAGATGAGCAGCTTTTATAATTGCATGAGAGATAAATAAATCACTGCTCTCAGATGTTGTTCCCTTGACAGATGTCATCAAACCAGCAAACACTGGTTTGCTGTCCAGCAAGAGAATAGCTCTTGGACACCTAAGACATTGTCTTGTCCTCAAAGTTTACTTTATTAAGACATCCCCTTTAAAGAAGACCTCAGTTGACACAAATAATCCCTAAAGGGAAAAATCCCATGTGGTCCTGGATTTCCAGAAAAGTCTTGATAATGTGAAAAGGGATATTCCACCCACAACTGTGTACATCTTGCAGGGTCATCTCATCAGTCAATTTGACAACATGAGGCATTCTCTACCTTAAGATCTATCTCGAAATCTCAAGTCAGTATTAGAAGCTGACATTTCTATAGTAACTACTATGTGCCAGGCATTAGGCTAAGTCCTTTGCATGTTTTATTTCATCCTAAAAACAGCATTATGGCATGCTCTGCATATTCCAAAAGGTGCATTTTCTTAAGGCACAGGGCAGTTAAGTATCTTGTTATGCAAATTAGTGGCAGATCAAAAATTTTACCTAGGAAATCTGGCTATTATGTTATCACCTTTCTACTGATTCTCGTTACTCTGGTTCTCTGATTACCACCTTAGAATCACCTTTAAAAAACTCTTCATAGATCTGTGTACCCAGATCTCCACTTTAAATACGGCAATAGTAAGTCACAATCTTTCTAATGAGAGCTTGAAGGGCTATGACTTTTCCCCTCATGTCTAACACTGGGAAGATGGTAAATCCAGACCAACTTCAAATTTCTGGAGCTCTGAGTTTGTCAAGACATGGAAAGCATGGGAAGGTCATCACCAGCCTCTGTTAGGACCCATGTTAAAGGCCAAGTGGCATAGCAGGGTGGGTATGACTCACCCTGTAATGTCCTTGATTTGGAAACCCGCTATGGTGATTGAGCTTCCTGATATTTCACATAGAATCATTTAGTCACTGTCTTAGCCAGCCCAGGATGTCGTATGTACACCACAACCTGGGTATCCTAAGCAATAGGAATTTATTTCTCATCGTTCAGGAGACTGTGAAGTCCAAGATCAGAGTGCCAGCACGATAGGATTCTGATGAGAACCCTCTTTCTGGCTTACAAATAGCTGCCTTCTTTCCATGTCTTCATGTGGCAGAAAAAGATAGAGAACAAACTCTCTTGTGTCTCTTCTGATAAGGACACTAATTCTTTCAAGAGGACCCCACCCTCATGAGCTCATCTAAATGGAATTAATTCCCAAAGGTCCCATCTCCAAAATCTATCATACTGAGCACTGGGGCTTTAACACATTAGTCTTGGGGGTCATAATTCAGTTGACAGCAGTCACTAAGCCTCATGCATCATCTGGTGCTCATGGTTGGCCACTCAACCTAAGCCAGGGAGGGTTGTTCATCTCCACCAACTTTTTATCCAGGAAGGTTTGATCATTGATTGCCATGGAGTTGCTTACACAGGGCTCTCAGAAGCCACCTCTCAGGGATTGCAACCACAAATTCAAGGTGATAACATAGGTCAGTTTCTAACACAGTGGAGACACATACTAGGCCTTAAAGTAATCATCTTCCACTACTCTCCTAGTCCACACTCAGAAGGCAGTTTTCTTTTTGGTGACTTAATACCTGTAATTCAGGTATTTGCTCTAACTTGTATTCTTTAGAGGCTAAGATGTGTAGCCACATGGACTAAATTTTACCCTCAAGAGTGTCAGATGTTCTGGTACCTAACACGTTCAATTCTTCATTTTAAACAAATCTTAAGAGTTTGTGAAATATCCTTCTGATCTGAGGATAAGCAATAGAAATTCATTTTTGAACAGTATTAAATAAGAAGACAATACTACCTTTTATTCTACTTCTGTTCATAGGGTTTGACTTTATTACTGAGTTTGAAGCCCCTGGGCTTTATCCTATTGCTAGATCTTGGCCTTTGCTATTAATCGGCATATAATTCGGTAGTAGAAAGCCTCTGTCTATCTTGTTTTGTCTTTTAGTAGTTTAGGAGATCTAAAGTGCACAGGACAAAGACTGTAGCTGCTAACTCCTTTCTCTGTTACAAAAAGTCATGCAGACTTTCTTCCCACATGCTTCTCATCTTGTTTGACCTGCCTTCTCAGGCTGTCCAAATAATAAGAATCATAGAGCCTCAGATCCAGAGTGCCAGTAGTTTAATATGGATTTTATCTCAAATATGTCCTCTCTTAGCTTAGACTTTGTCATATATTTTGTAGAATGTAAAAGTTTTCCTCCGTGGGTTTCCAGGAGTCACAGAAATTATTGTTACAATTAAGCCATTATAACAAGATAATAGTGTTCCTGTTGAGTATATACCAACCACAACGTGAAAATCTCTTACTACAATATTTTGGGCAATCTAAATAAATCATTAGAAAAGATCTACTTGTAGCTAGCTTGCCTATGCACAGTTGGTGTGTTTTGAAAGGAGAGGTTTATTGTATTTTAATTTTGCAGGCAGCAAACGATGATAATAAATAATGTTTCTCAGGACTGATTATAGGCCATTTGGCATGTATTGCCTTATTTAATCCTATGAGATAGGTACAATTATTTTCCATATTCTACAGCTATGGAAACTAATTCTTATAGTTTAAGGAACTTGCTGAAATTAGATGGTTAGTAAGAGGTGGAACTGGGATTTAAATACTGATATTCTGACTGCAGAGACCAAACTCTTAATCACTGGCCTCTATTATCTATCTATCAGTAGACCCATGTGGGGTAAAATGTTAAACACACAAATTCTTGATTATGCTCCTTGAATATTGCAGAATTTGATAATCTATAGTTTTAAAAGCTTATCATGTAATTCTGCTGACCACAAGGCATTAAACCTCTGATTTATGAGATTTAAGTGTTTCTGTTGCAGTTCCCTGATAGGCATGTGTTTTCAGTTTAATGAAAGCTCAGTCTCATTAAAACTTACCATTTTTCACCATTCTCAATCATATTTTAATATTATAAATCTATTTCAGATATTACATGAAAACAAGCCCTGTTCCTAAGTAATGACAGGGACTCTTCTTTTAACAGCTGGTAAATATTTGTATTAGTGACACATTCATCATCAAAAGGTCACAGATCTGGGCTTCCCTGGTGGTGCAGTGGTTGAGAGTCCATCTGCCGATACAGGGGACACGGGTTCCTGCCCAGGTCCGGGAAGATCCCACATGCCGTGGAGCGGCTAGGCCCCTGAACCATGGCGGCTGAGCCTGCGCATCCGGAGCCTGTGCTCCGCAACGGGAGAGGCCACAACAGTGAGAGGCCCACGTACCGCAAAAAAAAAAGGTCACAGATCCAAAGGGTGAGAAGGGAGAGTTAATCTGGGGAGCTTTAGCAGAAATACTGCTGTCTAGTTAATGGATGCAAAACTGTCACTGTTAGAACAAAGTGCTGTTAGTCTGTGACTCCTGTGGTGATTGCAAATGCTAGAATGGATATTTTCTCACACATTAAACACTTTCTCAAAAAAAAAAAATCAACTTTGGTCTTGAGAATCTAGTAGAAATACACGAGCTAAAGAGATTTAAAGTGTAAGCTTGAGAAGGTTGGCATGTTTATTAGGAAACATAAAATGCAGTGGTGGCACAGCTATCTTTAGGAGTAAGGTGGCAATTACCACATTATGTCCTGAACCTAACACATGGTTAAGTAGAAGAGAGTGACAGTGATGCTGTGATTTCCTGGTGATAAATTTCTGCATCTATTATCTGATGACAAATTTATCTTTTTCCCATTTCTGAATTTATGTTGCAGAAAAGCAGAAAAATAGCAACATTGCATTCCCTTCCTTCCTTTTATCTTTAACTTAAGCATGTTTGAGGGCAAAGTTGAGATTTGGGGATCAGATGTTTCAAAAATCAGGAAGCGCTAAGAAATAACTTGAAGACAATGAGAAGATACCCCTACCTACAATGTTACAAAGACCTAAATTGTATATATTCCAGAGCTTGACACATGGTAGGAAGGGAAAATAGTTGAGAATAACTGAACTACAATCTCTTTATTTGGAAACAATAATTCTCATTTTCTTATAATTCCACTTCCATTACCCCATTTTCTTTTGTATTTTTTCCTACAAACCCACTTTTCTTCATTTTGAACATACCCCTTACATAAAACTTTCATGGATATGGAGAACTTCAGATTGTAATAAGGTGATCTTTTCATCAAAAGTCCTAGGTAATGTTTTAGCTACTGTGGTGGTAATGACAAATTTTCCTAAGCAGCCTGTAAGCTATTAGTCAATTGTTAATATCAAGGTGGTAAGCAAAATCTTTTAATAGATAGCTGATTTAGACCTAGGACCTTTCAATATTACTTTTGCCTAAGTTTCAGATGCTCTGTACCCCTTCTTGACTAATAAGGGAGTTATTTTCTAATCCCTTCAATATCTGAAATTTTCTAAGAGTATCTTATTTTTTATTGCTTTTATGAAAATTAAATATTATATCTTCCCTTATATATCTCTAACTCAACAAATATTTTTGAACCCTACTATATGCATCACTTTCTGTTACTCAGAGGAAATGTACAGATAAATGGACAGAACTTGCCTGTGCGTATTAAGGTAGACAGAATAATGGTCTCAAAGATGATCACACCTTAATCTCCAGCACCTGAGAATATGTTACCTCTTGACAAATGAAGCTTTGCAGATGTTATTAATGTTATGAACCTTGAGATGGGAAGATTATCATGGATTATCTAGGTGGGCCCAATTTAAACACTTGAGTCTTCAAAACTAGAGGATCTTTCAGGGCTGTGCCTAGAGAGAGCCAGAGTAAGGTAGCTAGTGGGAGAAATAAGAGAGACAAATATGCAAAGCCAATATAAGATGCATTATTGTGGGTGATGCTGAGGGCAGTAGGTTCTCAGTTCTGCTAAGGACTCCTGAGAGGCTTACCTAAAGCCACTGCAAGTTGAAGGTTGACAAATTTATCCTTCAGTCTTTGCACCTCACTGAAGGCTTTTTCTGGGGTTGATAACAACTTCCCTGCTTTTATGCTCTGCTTAAATGAGGCTGAATGGGCTCCAGCTGTGAGAGGGAGCAGAAAGCAAAAAGAGATGAGAGGTATCCTTATGAAGTGAGTCTCAAGTTACACAGAACTGTCTGCTGCAGGGCAAGTGTAATCACAGCAAATGAGGGAAAGTGCTCGGCACCAGTGGTGTCTGCTACAAGAAGGCTATGGACTAATGGGCTCAGGCTATTTATATCTTCCTGGGAGGACAGACCTGGTAGAGAAGTCAAAAATGTAATTTTGGAAAGTTTTGTTTTTTGGGTGAGTAAAGAATATATATGCTGTGAAGGCAAATACATAATAAAATTAATAGACAATTCTCCCTGAAAATAAAGGAGACACCGCTCCCTTTTCTTAGAGCATTTACTTTAGAAAATGTGTAATTATGTTATCTCTCCCTTTGAAATGTAAGTCAATTATTTTTAAAATTTATTTATTTTATTTTTGGCTGCATTGGGTCTTCGTTGCTGCACAAAGGCTTTCTCTAGTTGTGGGGAGCAGGGGTTACTCTTCGTTGCGGTGCACAGGCTTCTCATTGCGGTGGCTTCTCTTGTTGCAGAGCATGGCTTCTAGGCGTGCGGGCCTCAGTAGCTATGGCATGCAGGCTCAGTAGTTGTGGCTTGCGAGCTCTAGAGCGCAGGCTCAGTAGTTGTGGTCTACAGGCTTAGTGGCGCCACAGCGTGTGGGATCTTCCCGGACCAGGGATCAAACCCGTGTCCCCTGCAGTGGCAGGCGGATTCTTAACCACTGCGCCACCAAGGAAGTCCCTGAAATGTAAGTCAATTTTTTAAAGGATAAATAAGTCTCTTGACAGCTTTAAAATCCAGGAATGTGTTTCTCAAATCCTTGGAAGCCATTCCTTTGAAATATAAACATCAAGACATATGTTGCCTACGCCCCTCCAGCATCTGTGGGAGGGGAGGAGCCTAACTCCTGGGGTGTCTAGTTCCAAACTGTAAAACTATGAGAAGTTTATTTTTCCATTAGAGAAAGCCATTAGCTAACACAGATGGTCACCCCAATTAACAATTTAATGTTAGGTGAATTTTATGTGACAAATATAGCTGTCAAGGCCTCTAGTTCTCTACTTGAGGATCAGCTGTAGTTTGTATCTTGAGAACATAGACGAGATGGATTTAATCTGCTTGGCCATCTAATAAGATAAGATTTCTTTCTGCATTTACAATCTCTTTGGTGGATTGCTTGTGATACACATCACATTCTGTTTTAATGATTATTCACTAATAAAATTGTTTCTCTTCTACCTTTGTGGAGAGGTTTTCTAGGTTGGCAGGAAATTTTGTTTTCAATTATATTTCTTCAACCACATGCAATCTGTTATTAAATGCTTAATTGCAAAGTAATTATCCCCGAGGTACTCAGAATCAACATTTTTTTTTTCCTCTCATGGGTAGATAATCACAATGGTAAGGGGGTACTGGTTAGAGTTTAAACATGTATACAGAGGTCAATCCAGTTAGATCACTTCCACTTTCAGAGAAAAGTCAGGGTTGATGTTGCAAAGCAGCACTAGAAAACCCGTGACACCAAAGCCACTGCATTCTTTGGTGTCTTGAGCCTCCAAGAAATAAATGTGTCTCCAGATTAGTTGTTAATTGCTTATTTTTATATGTTTTGTGGTGTGGTTTCCCCTCCTTATTTGTCAATTGCAAGAAAGTGAAACCAAGCTCCTGGGCATAAGAGCCTATCTTTTCAGCCTCCATGACATTCCCTGAGTTCCTAAGGGCAGATTTAAAAAGTTGCTAATCAGGGAACGGAGGGAATGCAGAGACAGGGAGGAACAGCCAAGAGACAACGGTGCAGCCTTGGGGCAGGGTCCTGGTTCAGCCTCAAGGGATACACATAATGATATCTTTAAGCTCCTTATAGAACCAAAACCCCCAACAAATGGAAGATGTCAGCATTCTTCATTCCAGAGAAGACCACCTGAGGCCAGATTAAAGGAACCAGAGAAGCTCATCAAAAGATTATCTGAGACCAGATTAAAGGAGTGCATGCCCTACATACACCCAAATTCTATCAGGAACTCCACCAGAGAAACATTGCTATAAAACTCCTCACCAAACTCTCCTGGGTTGGGACACATAGTTTTTTGAAGGGCAGGAGGCTGCTGTGTCCTGCTTCTCCTGGCAAAGCAATACAGCTATTCTTTTCTACTTCACCCAAAACTCTTTCTTCAAGATTCGATTCGGCACCAGTGCACAGAAGAAGAGCTTTTGGCATCAAAAGGAGGGAATAATGAATTGGAACTGAGTCCCCCATCGATGAAAAATTAATCAGTCCATCTAAGAAAGAAACGGAAACTTTTATTCAAGCCAAATTTGAAGATTTTAACATGGGAAGAGCATCCCAGAAAGCTGAGAACTGTTCCACCTGTTGGAAGTCAAGGCACAATTATATAATTTTTTGAGACAGAGGGCTGTACATTAAATGATATGTTACTGACCATTTAAATAATCCAGATCTAAGTGCCATGTGACACCTTATCTAGAAGGAATGTTATCTGTAAGGAGTTGTCCTGTTGATGCTAGGAGAATGTTGCTCTTTATGGTTGAGCAGGTATTCCTGCCAATGGGAGAGGATTTGGTTAATGCATAAATGCAAGTACACAATGCATAGTGAGGGCTAGAGGGAAGCCAAAGGGCAGAGAATTTTTATGTTTAAATTTTTCTTGTCTTGCCATAAAATATAAATTTTATTTCACACCCTAAAACTGAGTTCCCATGCCGAGTTTATGGTTAATCTCTCTATCCAAAACTTTATTCCCTTTCTCGTCCCACCTTTGTTCCCTTTAAGACTGAGGAGTATCAAAGAAAAGGCGCAAGGGTTGAAACCACTTAGGACCCTACAGAGCTCTCCTGGGTATGGAAGCCCCTCTGTGTCTCCTGTTTCTTGCTTGTAGAAAAAAGGCTTTAGTGTCCTAGGCCTTTGTGGAGTTCTGCAGAGCAGACTCAAACAGTTAATGATTAGAATAGTAGAGTCACAGGACTCCTAGTTCCCCCTGAATTGACATAGATAACAATCTGATGCATACCTTTGAGTTGTTCTGCAGAAACTAAAACCCCTCACCCAGCAGAGTGCTGAATTCAAGCACGGAGACCCCAAACTGGTTGGACACAGTAGGTTGATGATTGAGATTCCAGAAACATTACCCTGCTACTTCACCATCAACTAATCAGAAGAAGGTTCACGAGATGATCAGGCTTCCTATGACTCTCTCCCTTAACATTGTCTTTAAAGACCCTTGCCTAAAAGCCTTGGGGATTTCAGGTCTTTTGAGAATGAGCTACCCACTGTTCTTGCTTAGTATCCTGCAAATAAACTCTATACTTTCCTTCACCACAAACCCAGAGTCAGTAGATTGGCTTTGCTGTGCATCTAGCCAGTGAACCAGAGTTTCCTTCAGTAACAGGATCATCTCCAGGATATGGTGTAGATATTCACAAACATTAAGTTTAGGTTGGAAAAGGAGGCAGGTAGATGCTTTGGATAGTTCTTAGTGGCAATATTGCCCCCAGCAAGCACTGTTGACCATAAAAAGCCATGAATGGGAGCAGAGCTTATCAGAGTTGGAGAAATGAAGCAGTCAGTGTAATACCATCCTAAGTTGGTAGAAAAACAGTTTTTCATTAGTTTCCTCAGCTTGGCCTGTACAGCAACAAAAAGAGAAAGAAAGACCTGTTTCCATTTTCATTGTACCGTAGGGTTTAATACTTGACTAGATACAGAATTTGTTACTTAGGCTTTATCAACCAGTAAATGTTTCAATAAAAGGAAAAGAATTTTTCATCTCCCAAAATTCTCTCTCCAATAATTTATTTCAATCCTAAAAATTTTTTGTTAACCCCCAAAATGGACTAGGGGAATATAGAGAATTAAGGAATCAATTCAGTTTGAAAGATGTTAGGGACTCTTCAGAGAGGAGAGGACTGTACACTGGGATAGGGGATGTGCAGATATTTACAATTCATGTTGAAACATTTTTGTGTGGTTTGCATGCCAAACTATGATTTCCACTGCACAAATCTTTTTTTTTTTTTATGTCCAATTCCCACACCCTTTTGAATTACAATGAAAGCATATAATGTTGCTGTGGAACACAGAGAACAAAATAGTTAATAAACCAAGAGGTTTTAAAACAGTGGCTGGATTTTTCCTCAGTGAATTTCTTAGCTATGAGAGATAGCTACCTATATTTGGCCCAACTCATTCATTTTTTAAAAATTTCTGGATGTTTTCATGATTTAAATTCTACTTTGGATACTTCTCCACTTTTCCTTTCTTTCATCCCTACTTTTTTCTTAAAATCTTTTTTCTTCATAATCTTTCCATGAAAATGCAAATGCCTCTGTTTGAGAATTGTAGTTAAGGTAAAGCAACAGCATAATCTCATGTGAAGCTTCATTTATTCAAACAGCTAATGATCACCTTTCTTAGTAAGAAATTAAATATTTTACAAGGGCCGATCCTGATCATTTCCTCTGTTCTAATTTGTAAACTTACCATGCAGTTTTGCCAATAAATTCTCCTTTCTTGTATTCCTTGAGACATTCTCCATTTTCAAGGAGCCTAATATTTTTCCTCCCAACTGTGTAATTACTTAAGAAAAAACTGACCACGATGTCTCTTGTATTTTTTCTCACATTTCCTTTATAGCCCAACAATGCAACGGTGCAATTTTTCCTACACTCATTTTTCCTGTCTTTGATATTTTCATTCATCCTGGCACACACAGTAAGTTCTCCCCAGTTGTTTGGTGTTCTGTACATCAGCATCTCGATACTCATAACTCCCAACTTCCCTAATTCTCAGTGTGCTTCCTGAAGCTAACATTTTATAATGACATCCTTCTTCTATGCTGTGAAACTCTCCAGGCATTTCCCCTACTTCCACAACTTCATTCTGGATCTCCCACAAAGACATCAATGTCTTTAGTGTGTCTCGGTTTAGGAAATGATGCTGATGCCCTCATTCCTCAGTATTGTTTTTTGTTTTGATTGTTTGACTTTTCCCATACCATTAGTTCCCACAACCTCTTATAACAACAAATAAAAATAGAAAGAAACAATAGGTACAAGAAGAAAAATTTTGAAGACCTGTAGCATTCCACTACTATCATCACCTTCACCTTTATTTCTGTAATCCCAGGAAACCTGAGTCAATCTTTCCACTTCATAGGAGACTTTGTCCCTCTCTTGAGGTCTTATTTCTACATTCCAAGACATTTCAATGAGGTTGGTTTTAATGTCAGTGAGAATGGCCCCTCCAACATCTTAGTCTTTTAGGTTCTTCACCACCTCACATTTACTGAGCTTCTCCCACATTAACTTCAACAACTCAAACCTGCCATTACATATTTTCCCATTTCATTTCAAGTAACTGTTAGATTACCTGAAGCTTCTTCACTTTAAATCTTCTTCTTCTAATAAGTTGGTTAAGCTTCTAAGTTTGTTCTTCAGCTTTAATCCAACTTCAAAGTCATTTATACCTCTACTTTCCTCCAAGCTATCAGTCTTTTTGTTCCTTTAGTTGCTTGTGTATTTAGTTTTTTCATCATTTCAGTAACACTTCATTTGCCCATATTCTGTATCTAACTTCCCTCAAACACAGCAACAACAATAACAACAAAACTCAAGAAGAACAAGAGAGTGCATATTTGAACCACCATAAATCCATGGATGTAAAATCCACAGAGGATTTCAGCACTGTCTGAGAGGTCCCTTCCTAATTCACTCTCTTCAATTTGCTTCCTAACTGCTTCTCTTCAAGTATCAGAAACCCATAAACCCTCACTGCCCCCCGTGCACATTATATGATATAATCCCCCCTCTGATTCCTTTTTGTAAATATATCTCAGAACCCTGTAATTTGTCACTTCTTCTCTTTTGTAAATGATTAACCTCATCCTCTGGCACGTATAATGATTATTGAAGCCCCCAGTGGAAACCTAAGAGACTATCTCATCTTGGTATATCACTAGATTCATAGAAGATAAAAATTATTTTAGTAGAGTTTTTATGGTCAATCAAATATATAAACTTAATGCATAAAGTTTTGTCAGAGGAAAACTGCTTGACTTTTCAAAAAGGCTCACTCATTAAAGATAAAATGAACTTTGTGTTCATTTTAGCTGTAACCTTTAAGATATCAATGACTATATACTCACTGTAATCATTCTTTAAAATTAGAATTATTGAAAAGTTTTATGATCACTGATGAATGAAAGAAAGAAATATTGATTTGTGATCAGGAGAGACGGTCTCAGGCAGTAAACGGGTAAATTCCCAGAAGAATTTTCTTCACTCTACTGCTTTCTGACACTATTTCAGTGGGTCAATTTGAAATAAACTCATCATGTTTTTAAACTTAATCATACGTTTCATTATAATGCTTTAAATAGCAATTTAATCTAAGTAACTCCAGGATGGAAAAGATGAATTCTATCAATTAAGAGAATACTATAGCACAAGTACCCCAAATTGTTAGAGGCATGTGTTTTTCTGTATGTCACTTATAAGTCTTGCTTTTTATATTATTCTTCATTGTGTCTTCTTGTTTGTTTCGCTAATAAAACTAATTTATATCATTATGTGTATGTAAATGTGGAGGATAAAACCACTCCTCTACAAGTAATCATCATTTAATAGACATTTTTTTAACTGATAATAATCAGGGTAGACAAGTAAGTGGATCAGGTCATTGGATTCATAGTTCCAATAATTTTAATAATGTTTTAACAGTTATGTGATACCCTGCAGATTGAATAATGAGGAATTATTTCTTATGTAACAAATGATAAAATAATTTAGGAAAGTGAGAACTCATTACTTTTAAATCTGAAAACTTAAAAAATAATAAAAGAGAGACAAAGATTGTACATTGAGAAGATATATCATCCTCTTTAAAAATATTTGTTCTCCATTTCCTAAACTTCTTCATTTTGTTTTATTAATTTTATTTTATTTTATTTGTTTACTTTGTTTTATTTGTTTATTTTATTAGTTCCTGCAAAAGATTTTCATTATAAAACAGTAAGCAACCAAACCAAATCTGAGTAGAACATCTCCATATTGCTGTAATCTCTGGTTACTGTTCTTTATCTCCCATTTCCCCATTCTTGAAGCAGCCCAGTTCCTTGCCTTCTGTCACATTCTACTCTTACTTCTCTCTCTCTCTGATGACTCATTTTCAGTCTCCTTTGTTATCTCATCTCCGTACAAGGGTCAATAAATTTGAATTTCCTATGCATTTAATCTTATGTCTTCTTTTTTTCTTATGCCAACTTTCTCCCTAGGAAAATACATTCTCTCCCATGGCTTTAAATCTCATTTCTACTAAGAGGCCCCAAAATGTATATCTCCAGAACAGATCTACTTTAGTCATTCCAAACTTACTTTATTGAACCAACTACATTCCCATCTGCTCACAGTTATATAACCTAGCTCAGAATGTGGTTCTTTTTTAAACACATTTTTTTCCAGAAAGCTGTTTTGGCACTTCACTTCCGTTACTCTGCACATCCAATCTATCATTTAGTCTTGTCAATTTACTCTTATCAATATATAACTGCACCCATTTTATTTTCCCTTATTACAAACAGTAGTTTGAGCCACTGTGATCAATTTCACCTGAATTATTGCAGTATTATTTTTAATTAGCTGCCCCGTTTTTCTTTGGACAGTTCAATCCCTGGTAATTCTACCCAATTCACTCTTGAAATTGTAATGAACAAATTTTCAATAACTCTGATCAGTGAATTCTCATACTTAATATACATTGAGAACCTTTTCAGTACATTTAGAATAAAATGCAGAACTCTTAACCTGGCCTGTAAATCTTTACTTGCCATTCCATCTTTATTCTGCTTGCTTCCTCTGAATCTCTATATTCTGACCACCAGGACCTTATGTTCAATTCATCTGAAAGCTAAGCTCTATCCTAATTTAGGGTCCTTACACATGCCAATTTCTCCACCTGGAACTGTTTTTCCTTGGTCTTTGGATGGTGATTTCAGAGCCATTCATCAGTTCTCAGCTGAATTGCCTTTTCCTCAGGAATGTCTTAGAAATACCTCACCTTAAAGCCAAATTACATGACTAGCACAAAACGTAACATCATACCCTGTGTTTGCTTATATTACTCGTATGGTATTGGATATTTTATTGTTTATAATTGTTATTCATTTGCCTGATGATATTCATAAAAGTTCTCTTACTTAATGACAGTAAACTCTATGAAGTCAGAGATGTTATCTATCTTAGTCATCTATCTTCCATATCTAGCATAGTACAAAGACATTCAATACATAGTTTTAGAATTAATAAGTGGGGAGCAGGCTTGTATTTTTATTCTTCCTTAACTTTATTTCAGAATTAGAAAAGAAAAACAAGGTTTTGAGACAAATGGCACTGTAAATGTAGGTACATTGGGCTTGCAATTTACAAGTTAATGGGCTTGGCATACATAGAAGCAATCTCTCCTGCCAAGTTCTTTATAAAGTGTTTCTGATCTATCTATACCTTATTCCCCAAGACTCTACATCATGGGACACCTATTCTCAGTGGCAGTACCGTTTGATTCTAGGTGTACTGCCTAAATATAAAGTCAAAATTCCTTTGTATGATGCATAAACATTGTAGACTTTTGATTACTATTTAACTTTGCAGTAACATGTTCCTGTTATGCTCACTTAACTGTTACCTAACCAAACTTGGGTCCACTCACCCACGCACAGTAAAGTCAATCTACTGACACCGGGTTGTGGTGAAGGAAAGTGCAGTGTTTATTGTAAGGTGCCATACAAGAAGTCCAGGGCGGCTAATGCTCAAAAAACCTGAACTCTCAATGGGTTTCAGAAAAACGTTTTTAAAGGTCAGGTGAGGAAGAGGAGTCAGAGGGTATATGATCAGCTTGTGCACAATTCTCTGATCAGCTGAGGGTGGGGTAACAGAAGGGTGTCACAGGGGCTAACCTTATCAGTCCTTAGGCTCTAGTAGGTGTGCGGGCTACGTGCTCGTAGTCATCAAGTAGTAAACTTCCTCCATTTGGTGTGGGTTGTAGCATCTGCCAAACAACTCACGAAACATGTATCAGATACTGTCACCTAGGTACTTCAGAGAAACACCAAAGACTCTGTGACTGCTGATTGGCTGATTTACTGGTTAAATTCTTACCAGTTCTTCTGCCCCAACTGCTATTTTTGTCCCTACATCCTTTTTTTTTTTTACATTAATTAATTAATTTTTGGTTGTGTTGGCTCTTCGTTGCTGGGCACAGGCTTTCTCTAGTTGCGGCGAGTGGGAGCTATTCTTTCGTCAGTGGGCAGGCTTCTCACTGTGGTGGCTTCTCTTGTTGCAGAGCACGGGCTCTAGGTGTGTGGGCTTCAGTAGTTGTGGCTCATGGGCTCTGGAGTGCAGGCTCAATAGTTGTGCTGCACGGGTTTAGTTGCTCCGTGGCATGTGGGATCTTCCCGGATCAGGGGTGGAACCCGTGTCCCCTGCATTGGCGGGCGGATTCTTAACCACTGCGCCACAAGGGAAGCCCTGTCACTACATCCTTTTAATCATGAATTCTTGAGCCAGGCTTTTGTGACTCAGGAGAGGCCTAGGAAACTACAGCTTCTCTACAAACAGAGACAGGCAGAGGACATGGGCAGGGGGGTCTGTCCCGGGAAGGCCCCATAGGGCCCTGATTGGTTCCATAACCACTCTGTGTTCCAGACCTATAAAACTTAGATTATGCTTAAATTTGTGTACTCTACACTTCTACTCATAACCTCTGGTGGGTGTGGGATGGGCAGAGAATGTTGACTCTTTACTCCAGTTTTGTTGGCCTAGTGACTTTCTTCAAAACAATTAACTACCACATTTTTCAGGGTTTTGAGAAGGAAAAAGGAACCACAGTAGGTATCTCAAGCAGAAATTACACTGAAACATACACAGAAAAGCTGGAATAGCTGAAGTGTGCTTGTGTCTGAAGGCATAGAGGAAAGTCTGGGGTTATTGAATTTAAAGACACAGAAAAATTCCTACAACCTTGGTTCAGGGAGATGCTCCTATTACCAAAACTTTAAGCTTCTCATGTCCACAGGTTGGTGCTTAGACACAAGAACATGATGTCCTGTCACTTCCACTACTTCTAAAACTGCCATCTCTGTGGCTTTACTTGCTGCCAGAATTAACAATAGCAGGATGAGCCCTGACTTATTATCCTTCTAAGCTGATACACTTGCATACAATGGGAAAGTGGTCTAAGCTGTATCCAGAACACTGGCTCATTGCTTGTTTGGTTTTCCTTTAGCTTTCTAAATGCTTTAACTTTAAGGAGAGAGGAATGAGTGCTGAAAAAAAAAAAAACACTTTACACACAAACTACCACACATCTTCCATAACAGTTTTTCCAGAAACATCAGCAAAATAATGCAGACTCACTTTGAAACCTAATATCACTTCCCTTACTTCCCATAGTACTACAACTGTTTGTGCAACTGTCTTCCCCAACACACTCTGAGATCTCCTGGGCATTATCCATCTATGTAATACTTTCATCTATGATAAGGTCTTCTAAATATTAGGTTCTCAATAAATACATTTTGAATTATTTAAATACTGAATGAATGACCAATCAACTGTATAACCCTAACTTCTGATTTGCATGCAGCTAAGGTTCCTCCACTAATTTTCTGCCATATATGTAAGCTTAGGCAGATAATATGGCAATTATCACATTTTTTAAAAAATTCATCTATCACCTCAGTTGCCATAGAATTCTCCTTCATAACCTTTTGAACATAAGTTACAAAAATCATTAGCATGGATCTTCATAATTAAACCTTTTTTTTTTTTTTAGAACCGTGTCAATCTCTAGCCAATTTTGTAGTCAGGTTTATGTAGGCACAGAATAAATATTGATAAATATTGAATGAATAAAGGCATGAATGAATGAATCCAATGACTTGAAAATAAACATCCATCTTTAATTTCAAAGTTGTCTCCTGAAATGCTTGAATTCTAAGTTTGTATATCAGTGTAATTTAAATTTAATATGAAATATATTTATATTTAATATGAAACAGAGAACAGTTGAATTCTAAATGTGGAAGATAATACAGTAGCTCATTAAATCTAATTTTAATTAGGTAGATCAACAAGAGTAACATGAGTAGTTTCACATGGCAGCAAAACAATTAGTAAACATTTCAAGGATATGTTTATTTAGCAATAATTTATACATTATTTACTATTTTCCAGGCATTATTTTAAGCAACTTACAAATATCAACTCATTTAATTATTTTGACAGTCCTGTTTTCCTCATTTACTGATGAATAAGCTGAGACACAGATTGGTTAAATAACTTGTTCAAGGTCAACAGATAAAACTAGTGAAGGCCAGTTTCATTGCAAATGACCTGTCCCTAGAGTTTATGCTTTTAACCATCATACCATGTGATGTTAATACATAATAATTTTTATGTGTTTCACTGTGTAGAATAGACTGTTCTATAAATTGCATTACACGTTTGCTATTGTTTACAAATTATAATGACCAAGTAATGTATGGGTTTTCTTTTGCTGTGAACAGTTATGACAACATTAGGAGTGTAAAAGAACACCAATTCATTTTGTCACACTTGTGTCGATCGGGAGTCTGGATGCTGCACGGTTAGGTTCTCTTCCAGGTCTCACATTCAAGGTATCAGGAGGGCTTCATTCTGATCTGAAGACTCTGTAGAGCAGTCTGGTCCCCAGCTCATTCAGGCTGTTGGCAGAATCCACTCATATTTGTAGGAATGAGTTCCTCATTTCCCTGCTGGCTGTCAACCAGGAACTCGGCTCATCTCCTAGAAGCTGACTGCATTCCATGCCACGTGGCCCTTCCACCATTAAAGAAAACAATAAGAATCTTCCTGGGGGCTGGGGAGAGAGATAAATTAGGAGTTTGGTGCGCTTCCCTGGTGGTGCAGTGGTTGAGAGTCTGCCTGCCGATGCAGGGGACACGGGTTCGTGCCCCGGTCCGGGAAGATCCCACATGCCGCGGAGCGGCTGGGCCTGTGAGTCATGGCCGCTGAGCCTGCGCGTCCGGAGCCTGTGCTCCGCAACGGTAGAGGCCACAACAGTGAGAGGCCCGCGTACCGCAAAAAAAAAAAAAAAATCAGGAGTCTGGGATTAACATATACACACTACTATATATACAGTAAACAACAAGGACATACCATACAGAACAGGGAACTATTTTCAATACCTTATAATAAGCTATAATGGAAAATAATCTTAAAAAGAATATATTTATGTATATATCTATAACAGAATCACTTTGCTGTACATCTGAAACCAACACAACATTGTAAATTAACTACACGTCAATTAAAAAGATGGTTTAAAAAAGAAAAGACTTTTCCTTATACCAAATCTTTCTTATTCTCCTAATCTCTTCTACCTGAAAGAGTTCAGCCCTTACAAGGGTCCTCCTGATTAGGTCGGGCCATCAAGAATACTTTATTTATGTATAACTGATTCACTTTGTTATAAAGCAGAAACTAACACACCATTGTAAAGCAATTATACTCCAATAAAGATGTAAAAAAAAGAGAATACTTTATTTTTCTTAAAACCAACTGATTTAGAAACTTTTAAATTGTTTCTTGTAAAACTGAAAGCAAAAAAGTAGATAATTTCAGTATTATAGTTGAAATTTCAACACTCTTCTTTCAATAATTGATGCATCAAACCAACAGTAAAATCATTAGTTGACCTGAACAGCACTATCACTGAACTTGATCTCACTAACATTTATAGAACACTCCATCCAACAAGAGCAGAATACCTATTTGTCAAAAATCCACAGAACTTTACGACACGAATAGTAAATCTTTATATATGCAATGGAGAATATCAATTAGGAGGTTATGAGATCCCAGGATAGAATGTAGAATGTTAAAAACTCTTCACCTATATTACAAACAAACATATAAAATAACTTCACTGAAGGGAGTGGAAAGAAAGGGTGCTGACCAAGGTGACTCTGAAAATAAATGGAGTCCCCAAGACTAAAAGCAAAAAATCTGTACATATGTATTTTACTTTAATTGATAAAGATGTTTCTCTGTGAGGTACAGTTTATCAATTATTTTACTTCTATACACATGTAATGGAATTGAACATTTAAATAATAGATGTCAGATGGTGGAAGTCAGGTTTTGCATTGTTGGAGTGGGAGTTTACAGGTAGGGGGAGAAGGCTAGAGTGATCATGTATCAATAGATTGGAGTTGGAGGCATAAGTAAGCTCATGTAGATCTTAATATAGACACAGATGGTTGCATATAGAGCTATTTATAGATATGTATATACATGGGAAAGAATACATACATACATAAGTACATATTTTTCTTTGCTTGTCAGATGAGAAGTCCTTAAAGAAATTACACCACTTTAGCTTGAAGCACACCTAGCATTTAGATATGGATTTTTTATAAAGAGACCTGGGCTCTTTGGAAAAAAGGCCAATCTAAGAATGGGGAAAAGAAATACACAGGATGAACGTGGAGCATCTTGTAGTGCCAGAAAGTAAGGAAGTGCTCAAAATATTTGAATTTACAATTATTCCAATTTGGGAAGGAGTGCACTGAAAATTAAAGAGTTTTTATGTGTATTCTGTTATTTCTGTTATGGCTCTAAATCATGCTCTCAATGGTTTCAGAAATGCATTATCATCAATGTATCTTATAGTATATAAGGCATCAGCATATAAACTGCAAATGGTACTCTACATGAGAAGCTGAATTATGAAAAAGTGCATCTATTATAAGAGTCTCACACCTAGGTCAGGACACATAGTTTGGCAGTGGCAGCAGAGAGAGCAAAGCCTAGTGGCCTGGGATGCCATTGTTTAACTCTTATCTATCTGGGAACTAAAGAATTAGATAAGACTCAACTACATAATTTAGGCATTTAAAGTAATTACTTTTATTTAGAAATAAAATCAATGTAGAGATAGAAGATCATGTTGGAAATACTTTAAGTGAGAATTTTACATTTATAGATTCAAAAGAAAATCATCTTCTTTGCCTTGATCTACATAGTCTGAGCAGAACACTTCTAGACTCTCTCCAGCAAGAACTTACAGAATAAGATTTACAAATCTCAATAAGCCATTTTTTATGTCAGTGTCATTTTAGAATAAATTTCGGCTGCTAAAACTTAATTTAGTTTGAATTTCTTCTGATCATATTTATAGTTTTACAGACAGCCATGTTCAATTCAATTATATTATATCTTACAAGAAATATGCCAAGTTTAAAGTAAGAATCTATTTTAAATGCTCTGATATTCAGGAATTTCTATCAAATTGTGCTAAGCTAAGGATTTTAAACAAAACCTTTTACTTAATAAAACATTTGATGCCAATAGTAAATTTGTTGATATTAATCTCCACATTTTATTTTTGTATTTTCTAAAGCACATCTGTCAGAGTAATTATAGACTCCTGCAAGTAATCTCTTATTAGATGAAAAGTTTAAACACAAATGACATAATATTAATATACAGAAGAATGAATTGATTTTTATGTTATTCTTGAAAAGAGAGTCCATCTTTTATAAAGTAAATTAAATTTACAAGTAAATCTTGAAAGTGGTATTTTGAATCATTTTAGACAGTGAACTTTCAGTTTCTGATGTTAATCATGGCATGATCATTTGTTGAAAAACTTTTAGATGATCAAATAATGAGATAATTAGGGGGTTCAGTAACTAGAGGAAGCAAGGAAGAAATATTATTATGATATAACATATACAATATGTTATGTCACTTACTATATCATAGACTTTAATGTATTTTGTCAATTACTTTATTTAGGGACATTAGGACAACTTGACCTAGACTACTTTATTTATTTACTTTTGAAAAATATTTTATTTGTTCTGTTTGGTCCATTGTTAGTGTAAACTTATTTAGAGTTACATTGACTAAAATTAATAAAATATTGTAGTTTCTAGCTGTTCACAGGATTTGTTTTGCCTTAATTTACTAATTAATCTCTTGGCAGAGCTAAAACAATAAAGCTATTAAAGATATGTAGGTAAGTGCCAATGAGGAAAGAGACAAGTGTATTTACATGTCACTTTCCATTACGAGCAATGGGAAAAAGTAAGACAAAATTAATTATTTTTTAATTAGTTGTATTCCTTAAAATATAAAATAGTGAATATTTCTACCCTCAAAATTATCCACTGGAGTTATAGAACGTTTTGATTATTTTGTGTGTGTCAATTACATAGCTATCTCTAAAACTCAATTCAGAAAAAAAGAAAAATTTTTGTAATTTTATATATATATATATTTGCCTGAAGTATGTATATTAATAGCCTGTAGAATCCACATTTAGAATCTAATCTGTATCTTTTACATTTTGTCAACCTAGTATTCAATTTATTTGTGACACCAAGTTTGATAACTGGTACAAATACCTATACCCTAAATGTGATTTGGATTAAATAACCTTAATTTAAAAAGTCCCCAATACTCTATTTTATTATGGTCTCTATTTCTAATGATGCCTCCATGTTTAAATTAGCCTGAGTACCTAAATCTTCTTGTTATGCTGATATTTTGGAACATCAGTCTATATCTTAACACAATTAAAGTGGCACAATTAGTCATGAAATTCATTACTGCTTCATTAAAAAAAAAATCAGAATATTTTGAGGATCCTGGAGGTTAAAAGCTAAAATCTGTTCCTGATTTACTGTGAAAAAAGAATGGTAAATAAACTAAAATCTAAGTCCAAACTTTCAAAGCTAAAATGCTGACCCAAAGCAGATAAGAATTCTCATTCAAAGGAAAAGAGGGGAGAAGAAAGGGGACAGGAAGCATAGCATCTGTCATTCCATTCGATTCCAAAAGTTCACCCCAAAACAAGTGTATTTTTCAGAGAAGTGGCATAGTTGAGACATGTGAAGTAAATCACAGAAAAATACAAACCTGTATGGAAAATTCTCTTCCTACCTGATATGTTACTGTTAGAAGCATTTAGAGGAATGCTTACGAACTGGTTTGACTGAAAGAAGGAAACTGATATGGACTTTCTCTAATACAAAATGCAGGGCTTCCCTGGTGGCGCAGTGGTTGAGAGTCCACCTGCCGATGCAGGGAACATGGGTTCGTGCCCCGGTCCGGGAGGATCCCACACGCCACGGAGCGGCTAGGCCCGTGAGCCATGGCCGCCGAGCCTGCGCGTCCGGAGCCTGTGCTCCGTAACGGGAGAGGCCACAGCAGTGAGAGACCAGCGTACCGCAAAAAAACAAACACACACACACACACACACAAAAACAAAATCAAAAAACAAAATGCATATAAGCTTCTAGAAAATTTTCATGGATAATATATGTCATTCATTATGTAGTAAAAATACCTGCTTTACACATTTTAATCGAAAGATTTCAAGAGGTTGCACTTGGATATCTTGGTTTCTTTAATTTCGTTGTATTATAATTGAAGCCGACATTCATTTCTGAAATTGATGCAATGTCCAGAGAGTGAAGTAGACCAGATGGCTTTTGCATGTTGCAATATAAAAACACAGCTTTGAAACTAGGTTTATTTATGATCAAGTCCTTTTCTGTCAATTTCTCAATTGATAAGCCTTTTTAAGGACTAGTATTCTTATATGTATAATATGAAAAATAGTAACTCATTATCAGGTGGTAGGAAGAACAGAGATAATGAAATAATATATCAGAAACACGTAGAAGAGTGCCAGACATATAAAATATGTACAAAAATTATAGTACTTTTACCGCCTGTAACAAATTACATTTCTTCACTATGATTTGTTACAATGGTATATATATATGCAACAAATATTTATTTTGTACTTATCAGGCACTATCCTGGGTACTAGAAATGCGTCAGAAAAGGTTTTTGCTTTCATGCATTATTCTTTCCAAATTGTAAGATACTGTGATTTTCAATTAGAAGCACTGATTTAGTAACAGATTTACATAAGGAGAAAAGGAAAGCTTAAGAAATATTAAAAGTGTAAAAACAATTTCCTCCCTTAGTTTGAAATAAACATAAGTTCACATATATTTGGTTTCTAGGTTTTCTTTGTTTTTGAATTTAAAGCAAATAAAAAATACCTTTTATTGGACAGATTCACAAAAAGTATAGTTTCTTACATTGCGAAGCTTCCCTCTTGCCCTTTTTATTCCAGAATGCAAAGCCTCGGTGACTATCAAGTCTATTGAAGAATTTATTTAAATATCAGCTAGAATTTCCACACTTTGCATCTTCCATACAGATAAGTCATGCCATATAAGGATCAGGAAATATCATCAGAAACCCTCCCAAGAGAATGGCAATGTCTTTTACGACCATTGTCTTTTAGGTCCAGTTATATCCATGTACTTTGGCCTTTGCTCATCTAAACTTCCCTCAGATGATATCACACGGCCCAGTAAATGTCTAGTACATTTTCCCTTACCTATTCTCTCTGTATTTGGATTTCTGTTACTTACATTCCAATGAGATATGACAACTCTGGTTACACCATATTACTACACTTAAATTAAAACTGCTCACACTTAATGTAAGTGCATTCACTCTTTCACACACTTAACACATCTTTTAATATAAAATCCCTAAGATCAGGGGTTCTCTATATTGCTTACTACTTAATTTCTACAGCCAAAGGCAGAACTTGGCACATAGCAAAGAATCAATATGTATCTGATGGATGATTGAATATCATGGAACGAGAACTGTGTAAGGATGGAAATATGAGCGAGGTATTTAGTAAATGGAAGTTGAGTGAGGAAATATTTCTATCCTCTCATTGTATCCCTTCCTTCCATCCCCACCTTTTTTTTCCCCACAATTATAAGGGGTTGGTTTTTCTTCCCTGTTATATCACTTGCTTATGTCAGAATGACCTTAAAGTTTGGTTTGGCAGTTTTGCGCTAAAGAATGTATTGCATTACAGGAGAAAAGAGAAAGATAGAAATCTAGTAGAAATTAAATTAGCTAATATTTATAATTTTAAAATACATATAAATCAATGGGATCTTGTAGAGAAATAGATAAAAGAGGGTAGAGGAAATTACAAAATATTTGCTTTCATGCCACCAAGAAAATTGAGACTCGGGTTAATCACATGGAGTAGAAGGGCTACCAGAGAATAAGCAGAACTTGATGGAACTTTGGTTACTTTGATAATGGTGGTCCCATCTTATGGTCATGATGCAATATGAAAAATGACAAATGTAAATGAAATAAATAGTATATAGAGACAGAAGTGCATTTGGCCTAAATATATCACCTGGAAGAATGCTGGGAGTAACTTGAGAGGAATTGATGCAGCTGTCTGAACTTGAGATGATTAAGGAAGTATTTACATAAAATTTATAGGTAGGTGGATAGGTAGATGATAGATAGATAGATGATAGATAGATAGATAGATAGATAGATAGATAGATAGATAGATAGATGAGAGAGAAGGGGAGAAAATAGCTTCTTGATACACAATGTAACTTTTCTCACTGGTTGAATCAAAAGTAGAGCCAACAGATCAAGTTCTTGCACATCTACTTGGCCTCCTCTGTACATCATTGTCATTGCCTGGACAGAACTTTGGACTGAAAATGACATTCACTATCCTATTTTATTTATGTAAGGAGGCTGCTGTTTTTCCTTAGAGGATTTACCACCCAAGGGAAAAAGCAGAAGCAGAAGCAGGAATGAAAAATTTGCCTTTGTCATGTGCAGGCACTTATTTTCAAGTATTTTGAAAGTTTATGACAACTTCAAATAAAAATATTGTTGCCACACCTAGGGATTCATGGCAATGCTGTGAAATGTTTAAACCCCTACACTAGGCATGCAGCATAGCCTTCTTTCATGCGGTCTTTGAAGATATCTATGATGATGATAAGACAATAACTTGATTCAAGATGAATCAGAAACAGCACAGGAAACAGAGCTTTTCATTTCCCTGAATATCATCTCTAGCACTGACGTTTAGAATCATGTACTGCTTTTCCTCAGCCCTTGAGAAATGTTGTATTGATGAGCATGAGATCAGGGAAGCCAAGAACAATGACAAGCTCCTTTGTGAAAGCTCTCCTCTGCTTTTAATTGCCAAGTCCTGCCAGTAATTTCAACACTACACTATGAAAGGATTTTGAAATCCAGCATGATTAGATGAGAGTGAAACATTGTCTCTCAAGATTATAATCTAAGGAAACCACAGTATTGAAATACCAGATTTGAGATTATCTTTCAGAATGATTTTAGCCTTTAAAATCAGTGTTTCAGCCTATTTAGATTAACACTACACTTTTCTCTTCATGTACTTTTCTCTTCATGTATTTTAATCATGAAAAGCAAAAGCACTTCCTTGAAATAACCCACATCATCTGAAAGATGCCACGTGTAACATTGATTGGCAGGCATCTGAGAATGGTAGACAGCCAATAAATCATTTAGAACTGTGTGTCCTTCAGTTCAACTTTAAAAATTTACCTTTCCTCCCTTTAAAACGTGCATTTCAATATCAAATATATTTTTTTTTCTATTTAAACTTATACATCAACCTGAATATTGGGACACGCAGTGAAACTAACTGATTTGGCAATAATCCCTTAAAGAATAACTATAAACTTAATGCAATTTACATTTATGCGACAGATTTGGTTCCCAAACCAGACACTTTGTTAGTTATCAAAAGTATGTTTTAGTCCTGATTTCTGTACAGAGGAATTTATGAAATTGCATAAATAGAAATATTATTTTTTTAATTCCTGGATTTATGATATCTTGGTATTGAGGATTTATAAGGAAGCATTTAAAAAAATTATAAAGCAAACAATTTAGGTTTCACAAGAACTAAAAGGCAAGAACTGTGATTGGACACAGACACCTCTTCAAGGATGGATTTGCCCCAGCTGCTGGGAGCAATATAATAGGAAAGACTTCAGCTGCCAGCACCGTCAAGGATTGCCTCAGCTGCAAGAGTTATCTGACCCAACATTCAGTCCTTCCTGAAGCACATGATATCCAAACACTGATGGAGACAGTGGTATAAAAGCCTGAGCATTTTGACCCAACCTGGGGTGATCCTGACAGTTCCTTCCAGCTCCAGAGAAACCCATCACTCACATTCTTCGTCCTCCACTCCTGCGTCTACTGATGGGGTTCCCATGGGTGATACTTAATAAAACTGCCAAATATCAGATTCTCTCTCAGAGTCCATAACACACACTTTATTTTCTTAAATTTTTATTGGGATACATTTGATTTACAATGTTGTGTTAGTTTCAAGTGTATAGCAAAGTGAATCAGTTATACATATACATATATCCACTCTTTTTTAGATTCTTTTCCCATATAAGCATTACAGAGTATCGAGTAGAGTCCCCTGTGCTGTATAGCAGGTCCTTATTAGTTATTTATTTTATATATAGTAGTATGTATATGTCAGTCCCAATCTCCCAATTTATCCCTCCCCCTTGCCCCCTGGTTACCATAAGTTTGTTTTAGAAGTCTGTGAGTCTGTTTCTGTTTTGTAAATAAGTTCATTTATATCATTTTTTAGATTCCACATAGAAGTGATATCATATGATATCTGTCTTTCTCTGTCTGACTTACTTCAGTCAGTATGACAGTCTCTAGGTCCATCCACGTTGCTGCAAATGGCATTATTTCATTCTTCTTTATGGCTGAGTAATATTCCATTGTATATATGTACCTGGAGAAAACCATAATTTGAAAAGATACATGCACCCCAATGTTCATTGCAGCACTATTTACAATAGCCAGGACATAGGAGCAAATTAAATGTCCGTCAACAGAGGAATGAATAAAGAAGGTATGGTACATTTAACACACACGTTAAATACAGAGGCAGCCATGTAAATCCTGTTTCTGGGAATTATTTCAAAAATTCATAAAAAACATATATAATTATTGGTTGTTTAGGTAAGTATTTGAGGAGAGGGAAACAATGATGGAAAGTAAAAGGAAGTATAAGCTTCTGTTAAATAACGTCTTCCCATATTTAGCAAATATACAAATTGCATGTATACTACACTCCTTCTTTTGAGCTCAGTATTTCAATATTATATGTTTGTGTGTGTGTGTTTATTGAAATCATTGTAGATTTTACTGGATCTCATTATAAGGAGAGTCTGAAGAGTATGTCTGGAATTGGGTTGAATAGTGGAGGACTCATATGGACACATGAAGCCTGTTACTTTGGCATTTCATTAGTTTTATTATTGTAACAGTTAGACATCTCCATGATCTAAATATATTTTTACATTTGCTACCTTTTTAAAGTTATTTATGTGAAATTAATAACTCTACTTATTACCTTAGAAACAGTTTATAATGATTTATTAATATGGATTTATTGTCAAAAATACATTTTGACTTGTATCTTTGTGGAGCCATTTAAAAAATTAAATTGTAATAGAAGGGAATAAATGCATATTTTAAGCTGCTTGCTTTGTGTAATGGATCTGTTTAACTACAGGACTATTTTTGCTTTGAAAGAAGGTAAGACCAAATTGTCCTAGTAAACTGAACTGGAGGTGACATTTGTCATTAATCCCCTTTTCTCAAGCTCTTACCAGTCTTTAATTCACCTTAACAAACACTTGTAACTAACACACTATGTATTTATATTTTTTGCCTTCTGTTTATCCAAATAGAATTTAAGTTCCATGAGGGGAAGTTTTCTTGTCAGTTAGTTCATTCTTATTAGTACATCCCCTGTGTCTAGTATATATCAAGTACTTAAGCATTATTTGTTGAATGAATGGCTCTTAATTTTAAGAGAAGCCAAAATTTTAGCCTTAGTGAAGGGAATCCATGCCCACATCTGGCCCTGCATATTATATTGTTTGTATGACTTTTCTACCAATATAATTGTTTAATAATAGAGAAAATCATTCGAAGTAACTTTGTGTCTGAAGAATTTTTTCCCTTACATGTGGAATTAAAAAACAGTGATATTAGTTCTGACTTTTATATTAATTAAGTGTTTGACAAAGTTTTCTTATCACAGTATCCTATGCACTTGAAAAGTGCTTGTTTATGTGAGTGCTGGCATTAATGAATGTGTAGCTTTCAGGGGTGAGAAAGGGATAATGAAGAGCTGTCCTTCATATACCTCCTTCCCTGTAATGTAATTTACTATATTGATTTTCCACTCTCTACTCCCCAAATAAAATTTTGCAGTGGGCATTTGGGAAACTCTAGATATAAGGAAGAGAATTTAATATCCTAACTGAGACAAGAGGTGACTTCATTTTGATTTTCCATTTAGAGTTTATAGTCTAATTAAAGAAAATGCACATATATCTAGAGATAATCATGGATAATAAACACAGCCAATTACAATTATAAGTGGATATTATAACAGCTGAAGCACAAAAAGAAATGAAAAAGTATTATCAGCATTGTGCAAATGCATACTCTCTTCAAGAATTCCAGTGACAGTGAAAGTATTAAAATAATTCAACATATTCGGAGCCCATATGTGTTGTGATCGTTTTTAAAAGTATTCAAAAATTTCTGTGCACAAAACATTTTTATAAAGATCTTGTTTAAACGAAAGTATTTAGAAGAGTACGGCATAAAATTACATTGCGGAACACAATTATTTTTCTCTTTAGGACACACATAATAAAACATAATTATCTATATATATTTTTTCCTAAACATGAGTTTTAGTGGTGTGACTTGATCCTGTATAATAAGGGTACTTTTTTTTTTTTTTTTGTGGTATGCAGGCCTCTCACTGTTGTGACCTCTCCCATTGCAGAGCACAGGCTCCGGATGCGCAGGCTCAGCGGCCATGGCTCACGGGCCCAGCCGCTCCGCGGCATGTGGGATCTTCCCGGACCGGGGCACGAACCCATGTCCCCTGCATCAGCAGGCGGACTCTCAACCACTGCGCCACCAGGGAAGCCCAAGGGTACTTTTTTCTTAACGTAAACATAGTATAGTAATTCTAATTCAGAAAGTATAGTTACAGTCTATGCAGAAAGGATCTGAAGATCACACAGCAAGTGCAGTGAAATATCTCAATCACATCGACTTCTAGGGAGAATTTTGTAACTTCTTATTTTCAGTGCATACATGTAGCATGTATGTAATGCATACACGTAACATGTATGTATTATCAGCACATACATGTAAAATGTAACTGTAATTCTACAGTATCATTTACAAAAGTCTCCTCTTTTGCCCCAGAAGTCTTTCCTAAGAATAACCCTTACAGATTCTCTCTACTCCTCACCCATTTACTGCTTGGGGAGAGGTATTAGTTACAAGACTGGTGAGTGTTCTAGAGGAATGTCTGGGCCTGTGTTTCTCAATCATTCGCATTCTTTGTCTCCTTGTTGAGAGCAGTTGTTGTGGTCTGCATTCTACACCACACAGTCAGATTGGGGACCAAGCTCTTGTCCTTTGGTATGGTCTGGCAGCTTCCTAGGAAAGTTTACATCAGGTGATAAATACGAACAACCTGATAGGACCAGCCTTAGAGGTACTTTTTCAAACAATAAGTAATAGAGCTCATATTTTTATCTTAATCTGTTTAATCACTGATTTTGTAATACTATAGATTGTAACAATGAATGGAGCAGTAAATTTCTGTTATCAAATATAAATGATAAATACACTATATATCAAATGCATTTTTATATCCCTATACTCTTCCAATAATGGTTTTTTAAACTTTTTTTACTGTTATTTATTATTAGTTTGTCTTTATCCTAAGATCATTTATATTACCAGATTCTGAATATCTTCAAAACATAAGTTAATAAAAATATAAATTTTTGTTCCTAAACTTAGAATCTTAGAGAATGACTCTCCATAATGGGGTGTTGATAGCCCTGTTGTGCATTGTTATTTAATTTGCACATTTGGTCACTATTAGGCGACTTGGTCATTTTTTGCCTGCTCTGACACACAAAACATCTACTAACAAGTATGTTATTTCTTCACTGATGTTTTTAGTTTTGCTATTTTTCCCTGTTAATATTCCATGTGTGTATAGCATTGCTTGAAGATTTAATTTAAAGTCATTATTGTATATGCCATTGGAGATTGCTATTGACCTTTCGATATTCATGACCCCATTCTTAGTCACAGAATCCCAGTTTAGCTGAGCGCAATGTACCATTTTCCACCTTCCTTTATGTCTTAATGCAACCATACTAAGGCAAGTTGTTTGTACCTTCTGAAATGGCTCATTAATTGCAGTTGACTCGGCAGGTACATATGCCCTTTTTACTTTTTAAATTAATTTTTTGTTGGAGTATACTTGATTTACAATGATGTCTTAGTTTCTGCTGTACAGCAAAGTAAATCATTTATACATATACAGATATCTACTCTTTTTTGGATTCTATTATAATATAGGTCATTACAAAATGTTGAGTAGAGTTGTCGTACTCAGATATGTCCTATTTTATTTATTTATTTATTTATTTTTAACATCTTTATTGGAGTATAATTGCTTTACAATGGTGTGTTACTTTCTGCTTTATAACAAAGTGAATCAGTTATACATATACAAGATATGCCCTATTTTAAATCTTTGTATACATTTTGCAGCTGGCCTGGAATGCAGATGTAATGGCTAGAAGCATTAGGTAAGCTTTAAGCTAGAAGCCATGCGCTGAAATTAGTGAAAGAGAAGTACAGTGTCAGGTTCCTGATGACAACATGAAGCTTGCACTCTAGCAATAGACCACCAATTTGCAAACTTCTTATATGTCAGAGTAAAAAGCAAACCTCCATTATTTTAAAGCTTCTATGTTTGGATCTCCAAATGCCATTTCTTTTCTTTTTTTTTTCTTTTTACGGTACGCGGGCCTCTCACGGCTGTGACCTCTCCCATTGCAGAGCACAGGCTTCGGACGTGCAGGCTCAGTGGCCGTGGCTCACGGGCCCAGCCGCTCAGCGGCATGTGGGATCTTCCCGGACCGGGGCACAAACCCGTGTCCTCTGCATCGGCAGGTGGACTCTCAACCACTGCACCACCAGGGAAGCCCCAAATGCTATTTCATTGTATTTCATACAAATTAAATAGGTATTAGAAATTTACTCGTCAATTTATTTATTTATTTTTATTTATTGAGGCGTAGTTGATTTATATTGTATGTTTCAGGTATACAACATACTTTTTCACAATTTTTAAAGAGTATACTCCATATACAGTTATTATAAAATATTGGCTATATTCCCTGTGCAATATATCCTTATAGCTTATTTATTTTATACATAGTTTGCCCCTCTTAAACCTTACTCCTGCGTTATCTTTCACCCCTTCTGTGTCCTCACTGGTAATCACTACTTTGTTCTCTATATCTGTAAGTCTGCTTATTTTTGTTATATTCACTAGTTTGTTTTATATTTTTATATTCCATATATAAGGGAAATCATATAGTATTTGTCTTTCGCTGTCTGAATTATTTCACTAAGCATAATACCCTCCAGGTTGATCCATGTTGTTGCAAAGGGCAAAATTTCATCATTTTTTATTTTTTATGGTTGAGTAGTATCCCATTGTGTGTGTGTGTGTGTGTGTGTGTGTGTATATATATATATATATATATATATATATATATACACACAGACATACACACACCACATTTTCTTTTTTTAAAATTTATTTAATTAATTAATTTATTTTTATACAGCAGGTTCTTATTAGTTGGGAGATTGGGATTGACATATATACACTAATATGTATAACATAGATTACTAATACCACATTTTCTTTATCCATTCATCTGTGATGGACACAAGTTGCTTCAGTATCTTTGCTATTGTAGATAATGCTGCTCTGAACACTGGGGCATATGTATTTTTTTGAGTTAGTGCTTTTGTTTTCTTCGGATGTATTCACCAATATAATAATCATAATTTACTGGAATAGTACTTTAGGAGGTTAATCCATGATAGATAGTCTATCCATGGAAACACTTATAAATTGCAAATCATTATATGATACTGGATTTACATAGTACCGCATTTATATATATATCACTGAATTACTGTGCTGTACACCTGAAACTAACATGAGATTGTAAATCAACTATACTTAAATAAAATAATAGAAAAAAAGCAAAAAAAAAAATGAGGTATCATGTAGATCCAGTATCTCATAATATATATGTTCTTTTCTAGATTCTTCTCCTTTATGGGTTATTACATGATACCTCTTAATTCTTTTTGTCATGACTATAATTTACATGGACACAAAAACTGTTACAAGAGTTTTGTATGTAAAAATGAATTGTGCCTCCTAACAGTGTGTATAGATGAGAGTAACAACAATTTATCTTTTCATTATAAATGTCTGAAATTTTTGTATTACATTTCACAAAACATATCTCTTGAGTTACACTTTTATTATCACCAAAGTTTTTGTTAATTTGATTAGCAAAGCAGCACACAATGCAAATAGCAATCCATTACCTCTGCAAGAAAACTTTTGGAATGGGAAAGCCTATTTATAGTGGTCATTCAGGCCTAGACATCTTTGACTTGATAATCTGTTGCAACACTGTATTACATATATGGATGTGTATATTATTGAGGACACGCATTTCTAAAATATTGAAAAATTTAGTAATAGTTGTTTCTAAAACTATTCTTTAATATAGTTTTTAAAAGGGGATAAGAAGATCTTACTCTAGATGTTAGGCTGAGAACCTCTGCTTTGGTATTTTGAATATACTGAATGGAAACAAGGTCACCGTATCATGTAGAACTATTTAGGTAGCTGAGTTATACTTCATAGAAGGGGAAATATCAGGACACATCTATAAGTCATACACCAAGGGACAAATATCTTTCAAATGCTTATAAGAAACATCCAAGTTGAAGGAGTCCTTTAAAGTATTACATAACACTTCATACCTGACAGCTGCAACACAACACATGTATAGATTAAAAGACAGTCACTCATATTGAATTTACCTGCTGATGGAGTGGAATATTATTCTGTGGTTTTCTTGACAGCAGGACTGAAATGTATGTCCTCCACTAGTACACAACAAAAGGAGTAAGAAAGATATTTCCTAAATTTTAAAGGAGAAATAGAGATACTTAAATGGAGGGTGATATTGATGGTGTTAGAAGGTGAGTGTCACCTCTAAAACTGTTTGCTCATTACATTTTGTGACCTTCTTTGGCAATATCACAGTCCTGTAGATGATTATTTTTTATCCATACAGTTTGAGAGTGAGAAGGGTGGATACAGAAGATAGAATAGGAGGGGATCATTGTAGAGACCACTATGGTGAACAGGCTTGTCGGAATCCTGAGCTTGGACACATCACAAAACGATACTCAAATTTAAAGTCAGAAAAGAATGAGATATCAAACACACTAAGCTTAGTTTTTGTTGATATTCATCCAGATCAGCATTTAGGGTGCCTAAAGGTCATATTCCAAATAAGTCACAGATCTGAGTGGATTCAGCATCCTTTCCCATTCAGAGTCGTGTCCATATTTCATGGTCACAGCAACCATGTGCATTAAAGAAGCTACTAGTTCCTAGGAGCCCAGATCCCCAGACCTGTGATCCTCTTATGTTTTGAAAAGGACCTGGAGATAGAATGCAAGAGTATTTTCAACATTCAAGTGTCTGATCTGTTGCTTTATGAGAAGATTCATGCCATATCACATCTAAATTTTTTTCCAAAATTTATTATAAATTTTTACAACCTCTTTGGTTCTATGTAAGTTTGTGTAACCTGATCTTGGCTTATAGAAGGCACAAGGTTAAACTCTACTCATCAGAAATTAGCAGACAGTTTGCTGAAATTTGAGGTGCAGTAACTTTGGGGATTGAACCATAAGTATCCCTTGCTGCCCTGATTCCCATCCAGACCCTCAGTGGCCAAAATTTAATCTTAATTCTACTTGTAATTAAGTATTTGTATTCATCTATCATTCATTTTTTTTCTTGTTTGTTTTGTTTTTTGGGTTTTTTTTTTGTGGTACGCGGGCTTCTCACTGCTGTGGTCTCTCCCGTTGCGGAGCACAGGCTCCGGACGCGCAGGCCCAGCGGCCATGGCTCACGGGCCCAGCCGCTCCGTGGCACATGGGATCCCTCCAGACCGGGGCACGAACCCATGTCCCTTGCATCGGCAGGTGGACTCTCAACCACTGCGCCACCAGGGAAGCACCGTTTTTGATAAAATGCCTCGAGAGATAAAACGAGGATGTCAAAGAACAATCGCTTATAAAAATGTGTATGGCTTTAATAATAGTTGTATGTTGTTTATTTGACTGCTTCTAACTCTAAAGTTTATTTGTAGCAAATTTTTATTTTTTATGCAACAATTTGCCTGTCAGGATTCCTATAATAATTGTCAGCTATGAGTGGGCTGACAATGTTTTCTTCAGTTATAATGCATTTCCAATTGTTAGTAGTACTGGGACATTTTAAATAAGAGAAGCATCTGCGGATGATAGCTTTAAGGGAGATAGTCCTTTGACCAAATAAGACAACATGGGACTTACTGTGACATTTAACTACCAATGATATTTGTAAGTAAGACAGAGAAAGACAAATATCATATGATATCACTCATATGTGGAATCTAATTTTTAAAATGATATAAATGAAATTGTTTACAAAACAGAAACAGACTCACAGATTTGTAAAACAAACATATGGTTACCAAAGGTGAAATATGGTGGGGGGAAGGGATAAATTAAGAGTTTGAGATTAACATACTACTATATATAAAATAGATAACAAGCAAGAACCTACTGTATAGCACAGGGAACTCTAATCAATATTCTGTAATAACCTATATGGGAAAAGAATCTAAAAAATGGTGGATATATGTATATGTATAACTGATTCACATTGCTGTACAGCTGAGACTAACACAGCTTGTAAATCAACTCTACTCCAATAAAATTTCTTTAAAAATCCAAAAGTATCAGTATATTTGATTTTAAACATAAGCAATATTGACAGTGTACAATAATAATTACACATTCAGACTTAGGAAATTCTAAGAGTTTGGGGAGCTGTGAGTCAGGAACTGTGAACAAAGACCAAATATATATAAGTATATTTTGGTCTTCTGAATAATCAAATATATACTTTTCTTATAAATCACAATATCACAGTCTTATAAACCTTTAATGGGCTTTGCTTTTCTCTGAGATGGGAGCCAATGGAGGGTTTTCAGTGAGAGGTGATGTGATTTGACTCGGGCTACTACAGAAGATACCTTCTGGCTGCTAAATTGAGGACAGTCTGGAAGATGGCAAAGATGGAGGCAGGGCAAGCAAACAGGCTATTACAATGGTCCAGGGATTTATGTTACATAGAAATTATTTGTTCTGTGGAAGTTCACAGTAATGCACCCATGAAATCATCTGGGGTTGGAAGTCATTTTTGGAGACTTCTATACAGCAATAGAAGGCATGAAAATAAAAGGTAAACACCAATGTGGGAACTTTTGACAACAGAGAGCTGAAAACTCCACCCTCAGATCCTGTGAAGCACCTGAATTTTTGAAACTAGAGGCCTGTAGCTTAGTTACACCTGTGCAGAACGGCCCTGTCTTCACTGCAAACCTCGGATGTCTCAGTGTTTTGGCTTGCTGTGTTTCTGACAAAGGGAACCTGGCTCAGATAAATCGCCCAGCAAAGAAAAATCCAAGATACCAGTCAGATTTTTACAACAGTTGCCTATGTTGAGTGGCTGACAGGGTCTTTGTGCTTCTGCTGGGTGGCAGGCCTGAGCCTCTGAGGTGGGAGAGCTGAGTTCAGGACACTGGTCCACCAGAGACCTCCTGAACACACGTAATATCAGTTGGCAAGAGATCTCCCAGAGATCACTGCCTCAACACTAAGACCCAGCTCCACTCAATGACCAGCAAGCTCCAGTACTGGACACCCCATGCAAAACAACTAGCAAGACAGGAACACAATATCACCCATTAGCAGAGAGGCTGCCTAAAATCATAATAAGTTCAAAGACACCCCAAAACACACCAATGGACATAGTCCTGCCCACCAGAAAGACAAAATACAACCTCATCCACCAGAACACAGGCACAAGTCCCCTCCACCAGGAATGGAACACAAGCCACTGAAACAACCTTACCCACTGGGGGCAGACACCAAGAACAATGGGAACTACCAACCTGTGCCTAAAAAAAGGAAACCACAAAACATAGTAAGTTAAGCAAAATGGGAAGACAGAGAAATATGCAGCAGATGAAGGAGCAAGGTAAAAACCTACCAGAACAAACAAATGAAGAGGAAATAGGCAGTCTACCTGAAAAAGAATTCAGAATAATGATAGTAAAGATGATCCAAAATCTTGGAAATAGACTGGAGAAAATATAAGAAACTTTTAACAAGGACCTAGAAGAACTAAAGAGCAAACAGTGATGAACAACACAATAAATGAAATTGAAAATTCTCTAGAAGGAATCAATAGTAGAATAACTGAGGCAGAAGAATGGATAAGCGACCTGGAAGATAAAAGAGTGCAAATAATTACCACAGAACACAATAAAGAGAAAAGGATGAAAAGAATTGAGGAAAGTCTCAGAGACTCTGGGACAACATTAAACACACGAACATTTGATTTACTGGGGTGCCAAAAGAAGAAGAAAAAAAAAAGGGACTCAGAAAATATTTGAAGTGATTCTAGTGGAAAACTTCTCTAATATGGGAAAGGAAATAGACAATCAAGTCCAGGAAGTGCAGAGAGTCCCATACAGGATAAATTCAAAGAAGAATATGGCAAGACACATATTAATCAAACTATCAAAAATTAAATACAAAGAAAAAATATTAAAAGCAGCAAGGGAAAAGCAATAAATAGCATACAAGGGAATCCCCAAAAGGATAACAGCTGATCTTCAGCAGAAACACTGCAAGACAGAAGGGAGTGGCAGGACATATTTAAAATGATAAAAGGGAAAATGCTACAACCAAGATTACTCTACCCAGCAAGGATCTCATTCAGATTCAACGGAGAAATTAAAACCTTTACAGACAAGCAAAAACTAAGAGAATTCAGCACTACCAACCTGCTTTACAAAAAAGACTAAGGAACTTCTCTAGGAAGGAAACACAAGAGAAGGAAAAGACCTACAATAACAAACCCAAAACAATTAAGAAAATAGTAATAGGAACATACATATCGATAATTACCTGAAATGTAAATGGATTAAATGCCCCAACCAAAAGACATAGACTGGCTAAATGGATACAAAAACAAGACTTATGTATATGCTGTCTACAGGAGACCCATTTCAGACCTAGGGACACATACAAACTGAAAGTGAAGGGGTGGAAAAAGATACTCTATTGCAAATGGAAATCAAAAGAAAGCTGGAGTAGCAGTTCTCACATCAGACAAAATAGACTTTAAAATAAAGCCTATTACAAGAGACAAAAAAGGACACTACATAATGATCAAGTGATCAATCCAAGAAGAAGATAAAACAATTGTAAATATGTATGCACCCAACATAGCAGCAACTCAATACATAAGGTAAATGCTAACAGCCATAAAAGGGGAAATTAACAATAACACAATCATAGTAGGGGACTTTAACACCCCACTTTCACCAATGCACAGATCATCCAACATGAAAATAAATAAGGAAACACAAACTTTAAATGATACATTAAACAAGATGGACTTAATTGACATTTATAGGACATTCCATCCAAAAACAACAGAATACACTCTCTTCTCAAGTGCTCATGGAAGACTCTCCAGGATAGATCATATCTTGGGCAACAGATCAATCCTTGGTAAATTTAAGAAAATTGAAATTTTTTCAGGTTTTTTTTTCCGACCACAATGCGATGAGACTAGATATCAATTACAGGAAAAAAACTAAAAAATACAAACGCATGGAGGCTAAATAATATGCTATTAATAACCAAGAGATCACTGGATAAATCAAACAGGAAATCAAAAAATATCTAGAAACAACTGACAAGGAAAACACAATGGCCCAAAACCTATGGGATACAAGAAAAACAGTTTTGAGAGGGAAGATTATAGCAATATAATCCTATCTCAAGAACCAAGAAAAATCTGGAATAAAAAACCTAACCTTACACCTAAAGCAATTAGAGAAAAAAAGAAAAAAAAAAAAAACCAGAAGTTAGCAGAAGGAAGGAAATCACAAAGATCAGATCAGAAATAAATGAAAAAGAAATGAAGGAAACAATAGCAAAGATCAATAAAACTAAAAGCTGGTTCTTTGAGAAGATAAACAAAATTGATAAATCACTAGCCAGACTCATCAAGAAAAAAAGGGAGAAGACTCAAATCAATAGAATTAGTTATGAAAAAGGAGAAGTAACAAATTACATTGCATAAACACAAAGGATCATGAGAGATTACTACATGCAACTATATGCCAATAAAATGGACAAACTGGAAGAAATGGACCAATTTTTAGGAAAGCGCAACCTTCTGAGACTGAACCAGGAAAAAACAGAAACTATAAACAGACCAATTACAAGCAGTGAAATTGAAACTGATTAAAAATCTTTCAATAAACAAAAGCCCAGACCAGATGGCTTCACAGGTGAATTCTATCAAACATTTAGAGAATAGCTGACACCTATGCTTCTCAAACTCTTCCAAAATATAGCAAAGAGAGGAAAACTTCCAAACTCATTCTACGAGGCCACCATCACCCTGAAATCAAAACCAGACAAAGATATCACAAAGAAAGAAAACTACAGGCCAATACTGTTGATGAGCATAGGTGCAAAAATCCTCAACAAAATAAGAGCAAACAGAATCCAAAAGCACATTAAAAGGATCATACACCATCACCAACTGGGGTTTACCCCAGGAATGGAAGGATTCTTCAATATATGCAAATCAAACAATATGATACACCATATTAACAAATTGAAGGTAAAAACCATATGATAATCTCAATAGATGGAGAAAAAGCTTTCGACAAAATTCAACACCCATTTATGATAAAAACTCTCCAGAAAGTAAGCATAGAGGGAACTTACCTCAACATCATAAAGGCCATATATGAAAAACCCACAGCCAACATCATTCTCAGTGGTAAAAAACTGAAACCATTTCCTCTAAAATCAGGAAAAAGATAAGGATGCCCACTCTCACCCCTATTATTCAACATAGTTTTGGAAGTTTTAGCCACAGCAATCAGAGAAGAAAAAGAAATTAAAGGAATTCAAATCAGAAAAGAAGAAGTAAAACTGTCACTGTTTGTAGATGACATGGTACTATACATAGAGAATCCTAAAGATGTTACCAGGAAACTACTAGATCTAATCAATGAATTTGGTAAAGTAGCAGGATATAGAATTAATGCACAGAAATCTCATGCATTCCTATACAATAATGATGAAAAATCTGACAGAGCAATTAAGGAAACAGTCCCATTTACCACAGCAACAAAAAGGATAAAATACCTAGGAATAAACCTACCTAAGGAGACAAAAGACCTGTATGCAGAAAACTACAAGACACTGATGGAAGAAATTAAAGATGATACAAACAGATGGAGAGATATACCATGCTCTTGTACTGTAAGAATCAATATTGTGAAAATGACTATACTAACCAAAGCAATCTACAGATTCAATGCAATACTTATCAAACTACCAATGGCATTTTTCACAGAACTAGAACAAAAATTTTCACAATTTGTATGGAAACACAAAAGACCCTGAATAGCCAAAGCAATCTTGAGAAAGAAAAACGGAGCTGGAGGAATCAGGCTCCCTGACTTTAGACTATACTACAAAGCTACAGTAATCAAGGCAGTATGGTACTGGCAAAACCCCAGAAATGTAGAAACAGATAGAAAGCCCAGAGATAAACTCATGCACATATGGTCACTTTATTTTTGATAAAGGAGGCAAGAATATACAATGGGGAAAAGGAAGCCTCTTCAATAAGTAGTGTTGGGAAAACTGGACAACTGCATGTAAAAGAATGAAATTAGAACACTCCCTAACACGATACACAAAAATAAACTCAAAATGGATTAAAGACCTAAAATAAGGCCAGGCATTGTAAAACTCCTAGGGGAAAACATAGAAAGAACACTCTATGGCATAAATCACAGCAAGATCCTTTTTGACCCACCCCCTAGGCAAAGGGAAATAAAAACAAAAATAAACAAATTGGACCTAATGAAACTTCAAAGTTTTGCAAAGCAATGGAAACCATAAACAAGAGGAAAAGACAAACCTCAAAATGGGAGAAAATATTTGCAAGTGAAGCAACTAACAAAGGATCAATCTCCAAAATATATAAGCAGCTCATGAAGCTCAATATCAAAAGAAGAAACAACCCAATCTAAAAATGGGCAGAAGACCTAAACAGACATTTCTCCAAAGAAGATATACAGACTCCAACAAACACATGAAAGGATGCTCAACATCAGTAATTGTTAGAGAAATGCAAATCAAAACTACAATGAGGTATCACCTCACACTTGTTAGAATGACCATCATCCAAAAATCTACAAACAGTGAACGCTGGAGAGGGTGTGGAGAAAAGAGAACCATCTTGCACTGTTGGTAGGAATGTAAATTGATACAGCCACTATGGAGAACAGTATGGAGGTTCCTTAAGAAACTAAAAATAGAATTACCATATGACACAGCAATCCCACTACTAGGAATATGCCCTGAGAAAACCATAATTCAGTAAGAGTCATGTACCACAGTGTTCATTGCAGCACTATTTGCCAGGACATGCAAGCAACCTAAGTGTCCATCAACAGATGAATGGATAAAGAAGATGTGACACATGTATACAATGGAATGTTACTCAGCCATAAAAAGAAACGAAATTGAGTTATTTGTAGTGAGGTGGATGGACCTAGAGTCTGTCATACAGAGCGAGGTAAGTCAGAAAGGGAAAAAGAAATACCATACGCTAACACATATATATGAAATCTTAAAAAAAAAAAAAATGGTTCTGAAGAACCTAGGGGCAGAGCAGGAATAAAGATGTAGAGAATGGACTTGAGGACCTGGGGAGGGCGAAGGGTAAGGTGGGAAGAAGTGAGAGAGTGCCATGGACTTATATATACTACCAAATGTCAAATAGGTAGCTAATTGGAAGGAGCTGCATAGCACAGGGAGATCAGCTTGGTGCTTTGTGACAACCTAGAGGTGTGGGATACGGAGGGTGGGAGGGAGACGCAAGAGGGAGGAGATATGGTGATATATGTGTATGTCGATCTGATTCACTTTGTTATAAAGCAGAAACTAACACACCATTGTAAAGCAATTTTACTCCAACAAAGATGTTAAAAAAAAAAGTAAAAAAAAAAAAGAAAATTCAAAGTAATGTTAGCTCAGGTAATGTTTTGCAAAGTTATGATTGTGCTGTATACAGTAGAAAATATTTGTTACTTCAAAATCTACTTACTATGAAATTAACAGATATTTTTTGAGCACATACTAGATTCCAGGTGCTTATTTAAATAATATGGATGTAGGAGACTGAACAAAAGCAAATTCTCATTGAATGTACATTCTAATAGAGTACTGTATGCATAGCTTGATGTTATGTTATGCTAAATAGGGAACCAGCTGACATAATCAGTATCCTGGAAACAAATAACTTTTTGGTGAGTATTTCTCTTTACAAAAGCACAAAGCCTCCTTTGCGGAGTGTGTACTTGTGTTTTTTGTGTGTGTTTGTGTGTGTGGGGGGGGGGTGGAGTAGGTAACAATAATTTTATGCCTTAATTATCCAATTGGGAAAAGAATGTCAATAATAAAAAGAAATTCTGGTTTAGCTACTAGCATTTATTTGGTCAACTGAGCATTTTTTTCTTCAATGTAATATTATATCCTGTTTTTACACACACGTGCACACACACAGACACACACACAATCTGTTGTATTCTGCTCATGGTAATAAAAGGATTAAAATATTGTTTCTAGTATACATCAAAACTAGCCATTTTGAGAGATGCCTCCTCTGAAAAATAAAAATTTATAGCTACTTTACAGATTACTATGAGTATTTGATTTTTCTTTTCCAGACATTTAAGTTCACATTTCAGTAATTGGACATCCCTCTCTGCAAAATTTGGAAAAGTAATTGTTTTGAAAAATAATCTGTGCTGGAAAATTACATGCCATCTTGGGTAAAGGACACTCACAAACAGTAATCACACAGCAAATCAAGCAACACAGACATTCCTCACACTTACAGTTGAGAGTCCTTGCTACTGTGGATCATACGCAGGAAAACTGATTTGGGGGTGAGTGGCTTTGACCCTTCAGAGAGAAAATCACTTGAACATCTCAGCTGACACAATCAAACATATGCAAGTTTGGGAAGGAACAAGACAAATGTTTCTCATATTAGTTCAGCTCTCAAGAAAGTGTAAAATAAGACTAACCTTCTTTACTAAGTAATGATTTTCCTTTTCCAAGTCTCATCATTATTTATTCAGTTTGCAACATCAGCTTAATCCCAGGGTCTGTTCCATGGCACTGAAGGACGATTAAATTTCATCCATGACAGTGTAAGAAGATGTCAGAAAAGCATAGCAGCATTGAAATTTATTTCTATTATTAGATAATTTTTGACTAAATCCTTTAAGTTTTATTTTTCCCCAGCACTCTAATCAAAATGAGCAGTTCATAGATTAAAGGATATTTGTGATTTTAAAAATCAGGCAAATCTTTTCTAAGAGTTAGACTGCATTTAATCTATTAAAGTTTTTGCAATTTATAGTTAATGCCTAAAACCTTGATGACTTCCATTTCCTTTTGATACTTCACTTCCTTTACATCAAACTTCCATGTTTGGCTTACTGTAACTACACACATTTGCTATCTGCAACTAAAATAGTGTTCAATAATCAACACTTACCTCCATATAGTTTCCCCCTTATCCACGGGGGATATATGTTCTCAACCCCCAGTGGATGCCTGAAACCCCAGATAGTACTGAACCTATATATGCTATGCTTTTTCCTGTACATACATATCCATGATAAGATTTAGTTTATAAACTGGGGACAGTAAGAGAATATCTGAATTGCTAACACCAGTACTTTTTCACTTTGGGGCCATTATTAAGTAAAATAAGAATTACTTGAACACAAACACTGTGATACAGAGATACAGAGCTGGCTACTAATTGACTATCTGGCAGGAGAAGCCGGACAAAGGGATGATTCAACTCCTGGGTGGGATAGATCAGGATAGCTCGAGATTTCATCACATTACTCAGAATAATGTGCAATTTCAAACTTATGAATTGTTTATTTCTGGAATTTTCCATTTAATATTTCTGGACCGTGGTTGGTCGTGGGTAACCAAAACTGCAGAAAGTGAATCCGTGGATAAGGGAGGATTACTGCATAAGAAAAATAAGTTAAATTCCTATTCTGTATTTCTAAAATTTCTATTTTCTTTCCATAGCTCCAGCTAAGATTAAAGCTTTATATCAATAATTTGTTCTCTTGTTATATTGCAAATACTGTGAAGGAAAGAATTATATTCTCTTGCTTATAATTTTTTTCTCCATTATTGAAGCACTCTATGTATTACATATTTTCCTATTGCTGCTGTAACAAATTACTACAAGCATAGTAGCTTAAATGAACACAAATATTTTATCTTACAGTTCTGTAGGTCAGATGTTTGATATGGGTCTTACTAGGTGGGTAGTGCTATGTTCCTTTCTGGAAACTCCAGGAGATAACCCATTTCCTTCTATTTTCCAGCTTCTAGAGGTTACTTTCATTCATTGGCTTGTGGTCTGTCTCATCCATTCTTCAAAGCTAGCAATGTCTGTTCTTCCATAGCTGCATTTCTCTGTTATTTTCACCAAAAGAGGTTTTCCATTTCTAATCTTCGTGATTAGATTGAGACTGCAAGGAAAATCCAAAATAATCTCCCATCTCAATGTTCTTAACATAATCACAGCTGCAAAATCTCTTTTTCCCTGTCAGATGACATAGTCACAGTTTCTGAGGATTAGGAAATGAGCATCTTAGGAGATCATTGTTCTTCCTACAGTACTGTCTTAAGCAGAGAAACATTTTTTGAATAGATGAGTTAATTTCAAATTGATTGAGTGGTGACTCTGAGTGAACATAAAATAATTCAACTATTACACTAATCATCACTTAAATGACATTAAAAATTATTAAATAAATATAGAAAATTTATTAAAAAACTGGAGATAGGAAAAAAGTCTGCACCATTTCCTTGTTTTACATTTTCCCCAGCACACATATGCTTCCTCATCTTTAAGGTAACATTCAGGCTATTTAACAAATATAGGCTTGGGAGGAAACATAACATTCCTAATCAGTATTTGCTTCAGGGCTGTATTCTTAACTAAGAATACATCAGGTCTTAAATTCTGAAAGATAATTTTTCAACCTAATCTGGAAAGATGCAGCTTTCTGACCTAGGGTCCCAGCATTTATAGACTTTCTCTATATCAGTAATTTCTAATCAGGGATGGTATTTCTCCCGCCATAGGACACTTAATGTCTGGAGACATTTTTGGTTACGATAGTTGGGTAGGGGTACTCCATGTCTATAGTGGTAGAGGCCAGAGATAATGGTAAACATCCTACAGTGCAAAAGATAGCTCTCCACAAAAACAAGAACAAAAAATGTCTGGCATAAAATGTCAGTAGTGCTAAGGTTTAGAAACTCAACTCTATTCCTTTTCTTTCTGTTCTAAAAACCAGCTCTTTCTTGCCTGAGTTCATCTCTTTCTTGTAATTCATTGTGGAACACAACAAGTGTGAACAAGTGCACATTAACTTTCTGGCTTTTCCCAAACGTAATGACCTAGGGGCATTTAGTTGAACTCAATTGATTTTAAATGACAGTTTCAACAAATTTTTTTTTTCAGTGAATACATTAGGTCTTCATCTTCCAATCCTCTGAAGTTGATTTAGTTGCCAATATAATGCTAATTTAGTGCAAATACTTTAAGGTTTGTTATGGCAAAGGCAATTCAAGCAACTAATATCTGTACTATTTGGAATAATGCTAGCTGCTTTGTTAACTAGACCCAACAACATATAATACTTTAAACAAAACAGAAATTTGTTTCTCACTCACATGATGTGTTTTTCAAGTAAAGCATCCTCTTCCTTGTCCTCATTCAAGGACCTAGGTTACTAAGATTTTTTGATCTACAGCATCTTGCTTCTCAGACTACTTTAAAATTGGCCATCCTCGTCGGCCAAAATGGAAAAAGTAGATGAGAGAGTGCATGTGGAGGATCTTGAGGCTAAGTCTGGATATACGTTATACTCATCTTTCACTCTTCTTAAATTAATTCCATGGCCTAATACAATGCAAATAAAGCTAAGAACTGTAGTTTATGTGTCTAACAAAACAGAACCCAAATGTTTGTGAGCATATGAATTTGTGAATCTGTCTCTGCCATATTAAGTGACTGAATTGATGAATGTGTAAAACTTCATTGTGAAAATAATGTTTTAATAAGCAAGATGTTGATACATAGGTATTATTAAATGTTTTATTTTAATTGATAATTAGTTAATTAATTCAAATATGATAGTAAAATATTTAGTCATCACTAAATGCAAAGTTCTCAAAAGCAAAACCTGATTATCATGCTAGTGCTGTACTATCTTTATCCAATAGTACACTAAAGAAAGCAGACTCTGGATTTACTCTTTTAAATATGCACCCTCAGGTGGCAAAGAAAACACCATCTTATTAATATTCAGCGTCACAGATCATGGGAATTGACTTTTCTGTTTGGTCTTGAGATCCTAAACAAATCTCTGTCCTCACCCATTGGAGTTATTAACCAGACACAGACTGGTGTAAGGTGTGCTTAACTTTTTTGCTATTAGCTTTTCAGCTGTTGATTTTAAAACTTTAGCTTTTGGTTTTCAAAGGTTCTGTGCGAGCTTGATGGCTTTAGTCAACCCAGTTGAATTTGAGGGTTACAAGGGTCTGATTCCTTGTGGATATCTGTAATTTAGGTTTGATTTAGTCAATGTTCATATTAGCTAAGACTTCATTATGAATTGAGGAGGAAGAATGGGACCTCAGGAATTTGAAAAAGCACATTCAGTCTAGAAATTCCATTTGCAAAACACATCTTTCACAAAAAATGAATTAGTGGATGTAATTTTACAAAGGAGGCAAAAAGTCTTACTGAAATACCTGAGGGTACAAGTCATGATATCAGACACAGGATGATTGAAGGTTACTGGGGACATCCACCACCTGAGTAACTAGTTGATTCCAAGGGAGAGTCTCTGTGAGAGTAGGAGGGCTTAAGTTTGATATTTTAGCATCCTATCAATTCAAAGTTTGCAGTTACCATTTAATATTCAGGAAATTTGTTCTTTGTGACTTTATGGGCAAAATTGTAAACTCCATGTTCAGTTCTCACATGTAAGGCTCTCATCGATCGCCTACTTTTGTAAAGCTACCAGTCTATTTTTTTTCTCATTCTTTTTTAATATTTTCAACCAGTGTTTTTATATTTTCAACCAGTGTTTAAAATATTACAAAACAAGAGATCTGGCAATATGGCTAATTTCCCATTACAGATTTTAATTTCCTATGGAATCCTTATATTGCTTACTTAAGGTTATTCACAAAACATGCAGAAAGGGCTGGGATCACATTTGTATAAAGATCTACTCCTGAATGTTGTATAGAAGTGTTACAGGGTCTATCAAAGATATTTCCAATGAACTTACTCTTTCAATGTTTTTAAGACTGGAGTAGTGTCTATTCTATTTTTTTAGATGAGAAAATCTTAGGGGTATGCATGATGTCTACAGGTTTCTAAATTTTTCTGAGTTCTCATGTAATTTGAGGTATCATGTCATCTTCTACCTATCTTTTTTTTTTTTTTTTTTGCAGCTGAGATTCCTTATATCATATAAACCAGCTGATCTAAATCTGGAAGCTGTGGAGTATATGTTATTAGAAATATACTATCCTTTTGTCTAGACTTTGGAGAATATTTGAAAGTGGATCTTAGATGAATACCAGGGATAAAATGTAACCACATGTACTTTCTCTATAATATATAGAGTTTAATTTTAGAATATAATTGAGCTTTTGGATATTTAGGGTGGGAAAGAGGCAGAAAGAATGTTATAAACAGAGAATATAGAGGGAGACAAAAATTGTGAGATAAAGACTTGTAATTTTGAGTCAAGATTTGCAGACAAGGGGTAATAAAAACAATCTAGCTTCAGATTTTTCTTTTGCCTTACCTGTATATTTCATTTTTAAATTATTTTAAAAGAACACTTTGGAGAATTTTCTGGTGACACAGTGGTTGGGAATCTGCCTGCCAATGTAGAGGACATGCGCTCAACCCCTGGTCTGGGAAGATCCCACATGTCGTGGAGCAACTAAGCCCATGTGCCAAAGCTACTGAGCCTGTGCTCTAGAGCCCATGAACCACAACTACTGAGCCCACGTGCCATAACTACTGAAGCCCGTGTGCCTAGAGCCTGTGCTCTGCAACAAGAGAAGCCACTGAAATGAGAAGTCCGCGCACAGCAACGAAAACCCAACGCAGCCAAAAATTAATTAATTAATTAAAGTAAATAAAAATAAAAAAAATAAAAGAACACTATTGGAATCTGAATTTCTTTTGGAAGTTTTCACATAACAATAAACATTTTCAGGACTTTATCCATTATCATTCTAAGTAACTTGTTAAACATATTTATCCTATAAAAGTGTCTCCAAAGAGATGACTGTAACTTTAAATGATGCTCGGTGACATGTGTTCTTTAATAAGCATACAAAACAGAATTATTGTGTGAACTATGTAAGAAGAAGGAGTCTGCCTATAGAAGTTGTGAATCTAAATTAAGTTGAACCCATTAAGAGTTTGGTGATGAGTGAGTGAAGAATTTGCTTTTGAAATTTGTCATGGGACCCTAGCATGGTATTTGGATCTCTTTATTTATTTATTTTTATATTCTTTTCCAAATTCTTTTCCCATTTATTACAGAGTATTGAGCAGAGTTCCCTGTGCTATACAGTAGGTCCTTGTTGGTTATTTTAAATATAGCAGTGTGTACTTGTCAATCCCAAACTCCCAGTCTATCCTTCCTCCCCACCCTTCCCCCTGGTAACCAAAGTTTGTTCTCTAATCCTGTGAGTCTATTTCTGTTTTGTAAATAAGTTCATTTGTATCATTTTTTTTTTAGATTCCACATATAAGCGATATCATGTGATATTTGTCTTTCTCCGTCTGACTTACTTCGCTTAGTATGATAATCTCCAGGTCCAACCATGTTATTGCAAAAGGCATTATTTCATTCTTTTTATGGTTAAGAAATATTCCATTGCATATATGTACCTCATCTTCTTTATCCATTCATCCATCGATGGACATTTACGTTGCTTCCATATCTTGGCTATTGTAAACAGCTCTGCAATGAATATTGGGGTGCATGTATCCTTTCAAACCATGTTTTTCTCCAGATATATGCCCAGGAGTGGGGCTGCTGGATCATAAGGTAGCTCTATTTTTAATTGCTTAAGGAATGTCCATACTGTTCCCCATAGTGGCTGTACCAATTTACATTCCCACCAACAGTGCAAGGGTTCCCTTTTCTCCACATCCTCTCCAGCATTTATTCTTTGTAGATTTTCTGATGATGGCCATTCTGACATATGTGAGGTGGTAGCTCATTGTAGTTTTGATTTGCATTTCTCTAATAATTAGTGATGTTGAGCATCTTTCCATGTGCCTCTTGGCCATCTGTATGTCTTCTTTGGAGAAATGTGTATTTAGATCATCTGCCCATTTTTTGATAGGGTTGTTTGCTTTTTTAATATTGAACTACATGAACTGTTTATAAATTTTGGAGTTTAATCCCTTGTAGGTTGCATCGTTTGGATCTCTTTAATTGAGGGCCAATAAATCTGAAATCCCAAGCAAGCAGAACATTTGGAGTTAAGATCTCTTTCAGGAATAGACTCTCACAGGTAAAACATGACAAGACTAAGATAAGCTTTCATAAAATTCTGATAGGTGACCCAAAGCAAAATGTGTTCTATAAGTATGCTGATCTCTGAGATCTTCTGAACTCACTAGTCCTAGAGTCAAATGGCACAACAAATTTATTAGACTTAAGCTTGTTCTTTGTTCTATGAACTTCATTTTATAAGATCATAAAAATATGATAAGAAAATACAGATAGAAAGTCAGCAAGTACTATGGCAGGATTTTATAATGGATAAAATATGATCAAATGATCAAAGTATTCCTAAAAAGCATTCCTCATTTCTAGAAATCAAAGTATATAGAGAATCTGAGAATCCAATGAAAATAATTTAGATTTCAGATTCAACACAAAATGCATTTCATTACTGTGACCAGGGAAGCCCCCAAGTGAATGGTTCAAGGAGCCTCAGGGAAACTCCAAGATCTTGAACCATAACGGGAAGGGTATCTTGGCTGGTTCTTGTGGAACCTCCAGATATTGCCTATTGTCTCCCCAACAGACCAACTAATACATGTTGACTAAGCAAAGTTAAGTGAAATAGAAGTGTGTCTATAATGGAGAATACCTCTTTGACAAAGTGTTTTTAGATGAGTAGATAATGAGATGATACTTATAGCTATTGAAATCTGGGCTCAAGTGGTTAAGGTGGGTCTTTCAAGGCCAGTAACAGATTAGAAGAGATGAAGTTCATGACACAAGCATTTAGGATGGAGGGACAGTGAGTAGAGAGCATTGAAATTAGTCTTCATAAATGAACTGCTGTTTAATAAACAGCACTCTGCCCAGGTGAGCAATCTATTGTCTGAGAGGAGAGTTGTTTGCTCACACAAATTTGTTTGCAGGAATTTTCCGAAGCAAACAATGATGTTATTTATGGATTTACAGCCTTACCTTCCTGAAAAATAATTTTCTGAAATAAATTTTTAAATCATATTGACACAGATGGCCTCAGGTTTCATTTCTGACAGTTAAGCTACGTAAATATAGATAGTCTAAAGTTTCTGTGTATGGTTGATTAATAATACCCAGCAAAGATCATATTACCTTTATTTGTTATGAGCTTCAGCTGAAAGTCGAAAAGAAACTTTAATTTCTGATCTTTAATGAATTTATTGTAGCTGAGACAATTTTCTTAAGCTGGATGTGTGTGTGTGTGCATGTGTGTGCATACTCTGTCAGCATATTCCAAGATATCTTCTCTAAAATTTCAATTTAAAATGAATGGAAGAAGTATTAAATTGTTTAAATCCTTTATTACTCAAGTCCTATATTACTTCAATTGATTGTTCTGTATTTTTATGGCAAAGTTTTTGACATGTTGTTATGAATTTAAATGAAAAAGCTATTCAGCAAGAAAGCAGGAGTATTTATTTTCAAAAAGGATTCACCACCATATGTCATTTACAGAAAAGAATCAATTCTTCAGGGCATAAAAGTATAAATTTCATTTGTTGGTGTGGAAGTAAGCAAAATGACCATTATTACAAATTTTTCACAGGGTTCTCCAAAGCTTCAGGTAAAACTGCTTAGATGGAGAAAAATAAAAATGAATTGCTAGAGGTTCTTAGTTACAAATTGGAAAATAAAAAAGAAAGTGTTGCTAGAATTTTGTACTTCTCTCCAGGGAATTAAAAGCAATATATAATTTTTTTTTTACAAATATTGATATAGTTCCATGTTGATTCCATATGTGAGCAATTTACCTTCTGTTAAGCTCACAATTGCATGTTTTTAATTCAGACTGGAGTGCACTTGTCTGCCAGAAATTTTGATTTCTTCATTTGAAGTGAGGTAATAACACATTCTAAAGTAAATATATTTCTCAGAATTACAAAAATGTTGTGCTTTTGACTAATATATGATTGAATAAGTTCATATTTGATTGAACCTAAAGAACAATATTTCATATCCAAAGAAAATTAAATAGTAATGGTGTACACACACTCAAATCTGACATTTTATATAATATTAAAATATTGTATATAAATATTATATCAGTATAATATAATGAAGAAAGTTAAAAAAGTCTCCTGAATAGCAAATTTAGACTTGAATATATGGAAAGAAATATCATATTCTCAGAAAAGACTCAAAATTATAAATGTATTGGTTCCCCTTAAGTAAAATTTTACCTTTTATGTTATTACAAAATAGTGTTTTCTGGGGCTTATTTTTCTGGAGTTTAGATAAGTTGACTGAAATGAACTTAGAGGAATAAATAAACAGAAGTCTGAGACAAGGTATTCTCAGGACAGTGTTCTCTCTGAAGGCTCTGTGGGAAATCATTTCCATGTCTTGTTCTCTTGGTTGATGTTGCCAGCAAGCCTTGGTGATCCTTGGTTGGTAAATGCATCCCTCTAATCTCTCTGTTTCTATTTTCACATGGCCATCTCCTTGTTTGTCTGCATCTTCATGTGGCTTTCTCCTCTGTATATCTGTGTCTCTTCTCCTTTTGTAAAAACAACAGTCATGTTGTATTAGGTCCCATCCTATGATATCATCTTATCCTGATTAGATCTGCAAAGACTCTATTTCCAAAAACTGTCAAATTCATGACAACTGAATGTTAGGACTTCAGTGTATGAATTTTGGAGTGACACAATTCAAACCAGACACCATCTTACTGTTTCACTCACTAATGAATTGATAAATCTTTGACACATAAACTTACTTACATTTGAGTGAGATTATCTTAAAATTATACTTTATTGTGTAGCTTGTTCCACCCAAATGACCAAATGCAATCACCAGCCTGAACCAATTAAGGTATATTGTTCAAGAGTGGATTTCATTGACCACTGACATCTAAGCACAAGAATACTTTAATTTTGTCCCTAGAAAACAAGAAATAGAATATACCATTACTGCGTTCCTATTTCTCTTTTCCTTGACTTCACGTTTTGTTGTTTCTGTTATTTACGGTTATTGGTCAAAATTAGTCAAGTCCTACTTCTGATGGTGCATGCCAAATGAATTATTCCCCCTGGTCTATCACTGGATAGTATCTCCATTACAATGCTGAATAGAAATAATGAGAAGTAGAATAATAGAGAATGAGAAATAATTTTTGCCTTATCCTTGGTCTTAAGGAGTATTTAACATTTCATGGTCTACAATGTTAATTGTAAGTTTTTACAGATGCCTTTTACCAGATTAAGTTATTTTCTATTCCTACTTTGCTGAGAATTCTTATAAAGATGAATTTAGTCAAATATTTTTCCTCATATAGGTACATGATCATATTAATTTTTGTTCTTTTATTTTATTAATTTGGTGAATGACATTTACTTAGTTTCACATTGTGACTTTACTTTTTGCTTAAGATAATATTTTTATTACTTTTAATGGTGGTCATATTTCCAAGGGGACTAGAATTTTATCAGCCAGAGAATGGACTACCTGGTCTATGGCCTACTTCCACTCAATAGGTCACTGTGGGATCTGAGTCAATATCTGTGTTTATCCATACCTAAAATCCAGACACACTTTCCTGCACATCATAGCTAAATAGGTCACTAGAAAAGCATGAGCAACTTAGGATTCTACTATTGAAAGTTTTGCATTTTGTTTCAATACTTGCCTGCCAGTTTCTCTTCTTTATTATAAATTTCTTAATTTATATATTTAATATTTTATCATTAATATGTCAGTAATAATTAAACAATTCATCACAGCATCCTCTCAGGCTTTTATCTATACATTGATGCATGCTTAATACAATATTGCTATGAGCTCTGCTTCACACATTATCAGCTCTGCTTCCTTTTCATTTTCTTTTCTTTAAAATATATCCCAGTGTATCTTCAGCTAACCTTTGATTTTTCAGCAGTGTACATCATAGAGTTTAAGAATAATCTCTTCCTTGTTAAATTTTGATTTCCACCTCTTAAAGGAAAATTAGATGGACTGCATTTACTGTTAGATATGACAGAGCTTTTCTGGTTTTTGGCTTCCAAGCAATATCTTAATATATTATTTTGTGTTTACAACAGCTGCTTTTCTTTTTGTAACTATTTTCAAAATAAAATAGAGCTGCAATATTTTGGTTTCTTTTAAGCATTTCAATAGATAGTTTTTCATTCACAGTGCAAATAAGTAAAAATAAAAATATACAAAGCAAGGAATTTAACATTTAAAAAAATTCATAGATCTGATCTTATTAAAATGCAGATTTAGTACAGCTGGAATAGGGTCCAATATTCTTAATTTATACTGGATTAAATTGACAATGAAGAGGAGAAAAGAAGTTTTTGATTACTTTAGTAAGCACAGGCAAATCCCATATTATTTAAAATATCACTCTAGTAAAAATAAAAATTAATATATTGTATAAAGACCACTTCATTATGTTTAGATTGATCTATTATTAGAGTAAAAATGGAATCTTTTTACTTTCTATAACTCTGTATTCCAAACAGCTAGAAATTTTTGAGTAGCAATTGTTCACCATTTAATAACATTTTCCCAAGATATCTAATGCACCTAAGGACGAAAGAGCTGCCTTCCAATGATTTCCAATTTATCCAATTTTCTGGCAACTTGTCTCCCCACAGAATGACAGATTACTCTTTCAGTCTTTCCACGTTCTGAACACCTAAGCCAATTGTTTTCAATCTTTTCCTTCAGCAACTCTATCCCTTAAAACACTTTAGAGTGGTTCTTGAAGGGGTTTCTCTTTCGTTAAATGGTGATACACCTCTCCCGTCATCCAAAGTGTCGAAGGAGAAATAGTGATATTTTCTTTACATTAGGGCAAGTTCCATTGTTTCCTTCATCTTGCAGTCTTATCAAAAACTCCGGTATAGATCCAATAATTTAGTTTAGAGTTTCAGAGAATTTGAGGGCACAGAACTTCAATGTCTCTTTGTTAAATGGTTATGACATTTCTGAAATATCCAAATTTGGTGGTCTCCTTAAAATATCAAAATAGAAAGTTGAATGCTATACAAATAAGAGTTTACTTAAGAGGAGATTTGCCCAGCAGTTGGGTCAACTAATACAAAATCTTAAATAGTTCAAAAAGCTGCTTAGAGCAGGAGAGTTATGAAGTGGATATGTCCCTCATAGAGCATCAACCAACACTTGCCAAGTATGAATCTGATAGACTCAATAATGACTCAAAATGCTGTTATCTGGAGATTCAACTCCTTTTCTTGCTGTTAAGTGGAAGTGTACAAGTGATTCAATTCTCCTATGCAAATTTACAGAAGTTCTATATATAGATTTACATTAAAGTTACATGATGTCAATGTCAAATGCTAGTCATCATCTTTTTGCACAAGGATAGGTTCTCAGAAACATTTTTGGTGAGATCACTAATTTATTTAACTTACTGGATGGATAGAATCATCAAATTATCAATCTACGTGTCTTTCTAATATTTTATGAAGTAGATAAGCAAACCATTTGAATAATGATTTGTATTTAAAAACTAATATATTTTGGTCAAGTGTCTTTAAGTTCACTAATGAAAACACAACATTAACTTTTTGACTCTTGAGACCCACTGTCTTATCTGATAAATTATTTTTTAATTAAAAATATCCATGGGATGTGTTTTAACAAATATTAACTCATATTTAAGAAATAGTAACTCATATCAAAGTTACTAAGGATCACTTGAAGATACAAGTTGACTCTGCTTTTGGATACTACAGAATGCCCATTAGAATTCTCTTCAAACTATTCATACATTTTTTTGTCTCCTTTTATATTTTCCATGAAAATATATACATTTATATATACATATTTATAACATAGAGGTCTTTAACATTATAGGAATAGAAAAATTGTATATAAATAAGTTCTTACTGAACATAATATAAATTTCTTTCTTTAATTTTAGTTTTCTATACCTTCTGAATGTAAAATCAGGGAACAGGGTCCTCATTTACGGTTCACTTTTGGCTTCCAATATCTAGGCAATATCTTGTAAAGAGTTGGCACTCAAAAATTATATCATCGAATTATGAAATGAATGAGTTCATCATTTCATGATCTGAATCACATTAAATGTTTGGTACATTTGGAAAACCAATGGTAACTGTGTAAAATGATGAAAACGAATGTGATAGTGGGCTATTCCCCCTTTTCTTCTACTGTGCATCATTTCCTTCTTTTTGCTACCTACCTGTCTCATCTCATGGACTTTAGCCACCCCATCATCTGCAAAGTTTGCAAAAACAATTTTTGGAAAATAGAGTTCTGATGAATAATGGAATTCTGAGCAAGTGACAAAGAAGCACAAAACAAAACAAACAAATGCCAACCTTAGCTTTCAGTTAAAGTTAAAAATTTCTGCCAAGCCAAAACCTCCCTTACTCTACTTTCCCTTGTCCTATAAAAAGCCTGATCCTACTTCAATGCCAGAATCATCTGATCTTCCAGTAGCCCCGATGCTCACCAGCTGAATAAAGCCTTTAACAAAGTTTATTCTGTCATGAAAATCATTTTATTTTGACAAATAAGGTTTTCATTATAGACTTTCGTTTATCTTTTCTCTCTAGAGTCATATTTTCTTCTTTTTATTCATTTCTACTGCTTCATTCTGAATTTAGAAAATCTTTTATTCTTCCTTGCCTTCCTTTGAATTTTTACTGAATATTTTTTAGATTTTATCTTGCAAATTATAAATATTATACTTTTTCTTTTCTTAGGCAGTTTTAATATTTTAACAAGCATTCTAACTTGAATAAAGTTTATCAACACCCCTAAAAATACAAAGATTTAGAGCTTTGTAGTTGCAATCACTTTTAAAAATTGGCATTACTAATTTATTATTTGTTGTTTTGCTTAATCCAACAATTAGATATTTCTGTTTGTGTTTTTGTTATTATTGTCAAATAAAATTATTGCTTGTATTATGTATTTTCTTATGATATATTTTCTAATATTTGAAATTTCTATCCAGTTAATTATCTTTCATCCTTTATCTACTTTTTTTGTGAGTTGTACAATAAACAACTGAAATTAGTTACATTTATTGATAGCAGTAGAGTCTATTGTGAAACCATAATTGTGAGTTACTGAAATAGGGGGGAAATTTAGGCCATTGCAGTACACAAAGTCTAGAAACTTAGATGCCAATATGCTGGAGAAATCATCTAAATGAGTTATAAATATCACCAAGAATTACAACTGGGGTAGCATTGAAAAAGGTGACTATAATCTAGTTTCTAAGACATTCAAGGAACAATACCAGGAATTTTTGTTTTCATTTATTGTGTTGATCATCATTGTTTGTTTGCTCTTTAATTCTTCTAGATCCTTGTTAAATATTTCTTGTATTTTCTCCATTCTATTTCCAAGATTTTGGATCATCTTTACTCTGAATTCTTTTTCAGGTAGACTTCCTATTTCCTCTTCATTTGTTTGGTCTGGTGTGTTTTTACTTTGCTGCTTCATCTGCTGTGTATTTCTCTGTCTTCTCATTTTGCTTAAGTTACTGTGTTTGGGGTCTCCTTTTCACAGGCTGCAGGTTCGTAATTCCTATTGTTTTTGGTGTCTGCCCCTAGTGGGTAATGTTGGTTCTTTGGCTAGTGTTGGCTTCCTGGTAGAGGGTACTGGAGCCTGTCTTCTGGTGGATGAGGCTGGAACTTGTCTTTCTGGTGGGTAGGACCATGTCCAGTGGTCTGTTTTGGGGTGTCTGTGAACTTATTATGATTTTAGGCAGCCTCTCTGCTAATGGGTGGGGTTTGTTTCTGTCTTGCTAGTTATTTGGCTCTGGAGCTTTTTGGTCATTGAGTATAGCTGGGACTTAACGTTGAGACAGAGACATCTGGGTCAGCCCTCGCTGATTGTTATTACATGGGTCTGGGAGGTCTCTGGTGGTCCTATATCCTTTACTCAGTTCTCCCACCTCAGATGCTCAGTCCTGACAACTAGCTGGAGCACCAAGACCCTGTTAGCCACACAGCTCAGAAGAAAGGTGGGGGAAAAAAATAATAATACATAAAATAAAATAAAGTTATTAAAATAATTTAAGAAATATTATTAAAATAAATTTTTTAAAGTGTAATAAAAAAGAAGAGAGCAACCAAACCAATAAAAAAAAATCCACCAATGATAACAATTGTTAAAAACTATACTAATTTACTATAAAAATCAGAAACTAGTCAGTTTTATACAACAAACTCCAAGTCTACAGTTGCTTCCAATGTCCACTGCCTCAAGTTTAGGATGATTTGTTGTCTATTCAGGTATTCCACAGATGCAGGGTACATCAGGTTGATTGTGGGGATTTAATCCGTTGCTCCTGAGGCTGCTAGGAGAAATTTCCCCTTCTCTTCTTTATTCGCACAGCTCTCAGGGTTCAGCTTTGGATTTGGCCACACCTCTGCGTGTAGGTCACCCTCTGGCATCTGTTCTTCCCCACAGAGAGAAGGGGGTTAAAGGAGCAGCTGTTCAGGGGGCTCTGGCTCACTCAGGTGGTGGGGAGGGAGGGGTATGGAATGAGGAGTGGGCCTGCATTGGCAGAGGCTGGCGTGACATTGCAACAGCCTGAGGCATGCCATGTGTTCTCCCGGGGAGGTTGTCCCTGGATCATTGAACCCTGGAGGTGATGGGCTGCACAGACTCCCAGGAGGGGAGGTGTGGATAGTGACCTGTGCTCGCACACAGGCTTCTTGGTGGCAGCAGCAGCAGCCTTAGCATTTCATGCCCATCTCTGGTGTCCACGCTGATAGCCGCGGCTTGCTCCAGTCTCTGGAACTCGTTTAGGTGATGCTCTGAATCCCCTCTCCTCACGCACCCTGAAACAACCCTGACTCTTAGGCAGGTCCAGACTTTTTCCTGGACCCTCTCCCAGCTAGTTGTGGTGCACTAGCCCCCTTCAGGCTGTGTTCACGCCGCCAACCCCAGTCCTCTCTGTGGGGTCTGACCTCTGAAGCCTGAGTCTCAGCTCCCATCCCTCACCAGACAAGCCTCTCAGGCTTGTGAGTGCTGGTCCGCATTGATCCTTTGTGAGGGAATCTCTCTGTTTTGCCCTCTTCACCCCTGTTTCCACTCTCTCCTCTGTGACTCCAAAGCTTCCCCCCCTGCCCACCCCCTGTCTCTGCCAGTGAAGGGTCTTCCTAGTGTGTGGAAACTTTTTCTCCTTCACAGCTCCCTCGCAGAGGTGCAGGTCCCGTCCCTATTCTTTTGTCTCTGTTTATTCTTTTTTCTTTTGCCCTACCCGGGTACGTGGGTAGGGCAGGTACGTGGGTAGGGCAGGTACGTGGGTAGGGCAGTTTCTTGCCCTTTGGGAAGTCTGAGTTCTTCTGCTAATATTCAGTAGGTGTTCTGTAATAGTTGTTCCGCATATGGATATATTTTTGATGTATTTATGGGGAGGAAGGTGATCTCCACGTCTTACTCCTCCACCACGTTGAAGGTCCTCCATCTTCCATCCTTTAAGTGTTACTTTTTGAGTAAAACCTCAATTTTTTGACTGGTGTATTTATGGGGAGGAAGGTGATCTCCACGTCTTACTCCTTCACCACGTTGAAGGTCCTCCATCTTCCATCCTTTAAATGTTACTTTTTGAGTAAAACCTCAATTTTTTGACTGACTGAAAATGTCTTTACTTTGGCCTGTTTTTTTGAAGTATATTTATTTAGTTGACATAAATTTTAGGTTAGCAGATATTTCTTGACACTTTCAAGATATTCCACAATTTTCAGACTTTCATTTTTCTGTTGATACATCAGGTGAAAGTTCATTAATTTGCGTATTCTCTTTCTTGGGTTGGTCTATAGTTTCATTATGAGTCTAGGAATGGATTCATTTTACCTATTTAAATATTTCTTTTAAATCTATTAATTTATGTCTTTTTTTCTTTTGGAAACTTCTTAACCACTATATGCTTCTCTCTCTTCGCTTTCTTAAAATCTCCAAATTGACATCTGTTTAAATACATATGAAACCATCTTGTTCCATTTCATCACTGTTTACGTCTCCTTTATACTTTGTATCTTGTTGTCTCATTTGACTGCCTTTTGAATGCCTATTTTCTGTATCTGTCCTCTGCTTATTTTATCTTTTTTTAGCCACTGCTGTATAACCTGTCTGTATTGTTTTCTTTTATTATATTTTTTCACTATGATATGTTCCACATGTGTCCATTTTGTGTGGTATATCATATCATACTTGTATACTGTGTAGAAGTCAAAAAAAAAAAAAACAACTGGAGTAAAGATGTTCTATCCTTAACTTTGAGGATGCCTGAATGTCTGACTTTGACTCTTGGCCAAGATAAAGCAGTACAGTATGTGGTATATAAAGTCTAATATTATAGATCAAACTTATTAAGAAAAAAATGAATATAAAGAATATGGAAATATAAAGAGTGCATGAATGGAAATTTAAGCTAGAACTCTCAATTTTAAGAGATTAGGAGATATGTAAAAATAGTTATGTTCATAAATAACTGTACAAATGAACAAATGTATTTGGTTAAAATTTCAGCAATGTGTGTACAAACACCTTTTCAGAAATCCATGAAGTACTTTTTAGTGACAACATTCTAGCTGCTTGCCATTTGAGAATCACTGAAGTTTTCTGGAAATAATGTGCTTTATAAAAATGAAAGTATGTTTAAAGTATATTTCAGTCCTAAATTTCTAAATTTCCATAGCACTGTATTGTCTAGAAAGGCATCAATATTTCAACTTTTCTAAGACTTTTCAAAATTCAATTATTTTGACAAGTTATAAAAAAGGTAAACTCTTTGGTTTGTAATACTGTGATGCATTCTTTATTTATTTCTAATTACCTTTATGTTAAATATTTCTTATTCATATTGGAATATCTCCTTTTTGCAGTTTGCTCAAAATTTATATCTTTATATTTTTATATGTCCTAAAGTGCAAAATACCTGTATTTTTATTTCAGACTTGACTATAATTTATACAAATGTTTTATATCTATGGAGGCATAGTGTTAGACATATTTATAACATGTATAAAAATCATGGGCAGGCATATAAACATTCCACCTTTTGCTACTTATGAAAAAAATATCAGACTATCCAATTATTTTGTGATAGGCAATTATATACACATTACTAAAGGCTCATGACTGGTATCTCTTGTGCTCAGAGTCTGTACTAATGTAAAAGTAAGAGACTGTGATGGATAGCAAAGGCTGCAGAGAAAGAATGTTAACTTCAACAGCTAAAATATATAAGTTGCTGTTCTCTATCGTTTTAGAGCATTCAGCAAATCTTTACAATCAATATATGTAAAATATCAAAGTCATCATATGTACCTTTGGGATAACACATAAATGCAAAGGTAATATTTATATTTCTTTCAGGATAGCTTGAAAATATTATCGTAAGTTTTGTTGTATATCAACTTAAGGGGTGAAATTATTATTCATTATAATGCTTGCTGTAACATAGCTAAAGGATTTTAAATACTTGCTCGAAAACCCATAGGAGAAAATGAAAATGGAACTCTTGTCTTACAAACAAGTTCTAATGGAAAAGCTCATCTGGTGAAATATAAATTTGAATCATTACAAAATTTAGGCCAATGAAAATGTTTCCCCCAAAGACAGTCTTTTCTTACTAGATTGGAGGCTTTACTGTCCTATACTACTTCTGACAGCCTCTTTTTAGCAAACATCTAGAATTAAGTGAATTAACTATTATATCTAACTTATAAGTATAGGTGATTTTCCATGTAACTCCATAATTGAGATTTACATATCCTTATAAGCTATCGTGCATTATATCACCTTTGACTTGTGAGACCCATTTCAAATCAGAGAAAAAAAAAAGGAAGTGAAATTTTGTTTCCATTGTGACACCTCTACCTTTTTTTTAACTTTTAAAAATTCTTTTATAATATTTTATCATAGTATTTATATAGTATATAATACATCCAACAAATAGGTATTGATTACTTTTAGGTGTTGAGGATCAAAAGGCTAAAACTCTGGGCAAATACTTTCTATTTGGAAATTCAGTCCATACGTGAATAAATACATACATAATACCAGACAAAACTAATGTGACTCTGTAGCACAGCACATAGGAATCTTTAACACCCCTGAGTAGTTGGGAAAAAATATGAATTAAGGTAATGCAACACTGGTATAATAATTATTGTGCCTAGAAGTTCACAGTTCTTCTTGACATGCCATTGGCAGAAAAAGCAATTAGTTCTTTTTAAAGAAATAGTACAGTCACAGGATGTCAGGGAAAAATGAAAAAGAAAAACCATTAGCCAAGTTTGAATATCTCTTCAGCAGTTTGGCCTTTTCAAAATTGCAGTGTATTTAAAATTCATTTTAAACCTTGGCAATTATTTTTTATAATTTAGAATATTTTATTTTGTATATTCTTTATTATTGAATTATTATTGATTTGCAATATTATATTAGTTTTGAGAGTATAACATAATGATTCAATATTTGAATACATTATGACCATAAGTCTAGTTACCATCTGTCACCATACAAAGTTATTACAATATTATTGACTATATTCTCTATGCTGTACATTGTAGTCCCATAACTTTTTTATTTTATAACTTAGCAATAATTTTCACACTAATAGATTGCCAGAGTTTCCTTGATTAAAAGAATCAAGTCAAGGATAAATAATTTTTGAGATTTAAAATAACTTTAAAATAATCACATGTACTGTTATTGCTGTTTCTATTTCTCTTTTGCTTCCAATTTTTGTCTTATCATGTCTTATTTTGTTTTTCCTTTCCTTTTTAAACAGTTTTCTATTCTGGTTTTTTTTTTGTTGTTGTTGTTCTTTGTCCTGCCTTACCTTTCATTTCTCTTCATTCTTTTTCCAGGCACATTCTGAATCCAAATGGGCATATTTGAGGTGAATAACATGGTCTACTGAAGAGCACACATACTAAATATCTTGAGATCCTCTTTACTAACAAATATTTCAAAGAGCAACCTGCCTATTAACCAGATGTCATTGTTATGTTTTTAAAATATCTTCTAGTTATTCTCAGTTTTGTGTGGCTATTATATTTTAAAGCTTGCATTAGTAATAATCTACCCTGTCCCAGGGATGATATCATTACTTGCTCACTTACTCAAGCCAGACATTTAGAGTCCATTTTTGATTCTTCACTTTCCTGTGGGCCGATGTCTTATCCATTTCAAGTCTATTGATTTAATCTCCTACATACTATACAATATGCTGACTTTTCTCTATCTCTGTTACCATCAGCTTAATTCACAAGAGGGAGAAAATGATGATTCTAGGATTCTTGGCTCTGGTGATTGGGAATGACACCATCCTTACTGAAATGAGAAAACTTGGGGAAGGTTAGTAACTGCTGTCAGGAAAATCAACTCCAGAAATATTCTCTCTGCTTCTACCTTTCCCAACCCTTATTCATTCTCCTTCTAGCAGATCCAACTGCAGTGGAAATTTGGCCATGTTATTTCTATTTTTCAGTTATTCAATGGATCCCTATGTCGCTTCAAATACAATTAAACTCTCCATCTCAGTCTACAAGGCTATGCATAATTTGACTATTTGTATGTTTTAATTTTCTTGAATCACTAGCTCATTATGGTGAGGCAAAACTGCTCTTAATTTTCAAATATTTCAAACTTTATCCAATTTCAAGAATTGTGCAGATGCTCTTACTTGCACATGCTCATCAAAGTCTTTTCTCCATGTTCTCTTTACTAAGTCCTTCTCATAATTCAGATTTCTGCTTAAATGGCACTGCCTCAGTGAAGCCTTCTCTATTCTATTCTTTCTAAGTGGGTCTTCTCTGTTTATTTTTTGTGGCCAGCTTTTTTTTGTTGGTTTTGTTTTCTGTGAACCATTTTTTTACAACTAGAAATATTGTGATTTATGTCTTTTTTTTTCTCTAAGTTCAATTAGATATTGTTATTTATTTCTTCCCTCAGTTGTATGTCTGATGTCAGCACAGTGCCTGGTAGGAGAGAGGTATTCATTGAATATTTACTAATGAATGAATACAAATATTTAATGAATTAGTGCTTACATTTTGATAGAGTGTGCATTGAATTACAATATTCCCCTGATATGTACTCTTCTAAAACTTTCATTTTAAATTACAACTTGAGATTCCTGCTTTTATTATTTTTCTTGTAAAAGAGGACTTTCATAAACTACTTAATATATAATTGCATGAAGATGGAAATTTCCTGTTTTGTCTTAGAGTATTATGTATTAAAGCCATTTTATATATTAAAAGAAATATATTTCACTTACACTGTGAATTTTTATAGTAATATAGGGAACATTTTTATGAGTTTCAGTACAGGGAAGAATAGTTAACTTGCTCTTTTTGGAAAACAAGATTTTTATCCCTTTTCAGTTTTAATGTCTTCTGTAAATAATATTTTCTCCAGATGCACAGTCTGTAGTCCATTTTGTATGGTTTTCTTTTTCTGTCATTTTGCTCAGACTCATCTGTACACAAACATATATTATGCTCATGTTTCAGAGGCAAGGACATTTTGTGGACAACATTATATTGATTTTTTTTCTTTAGACCTAAGCTATCAAGATGATTCTTAGTATATTTCATTTTCTAAACATCACTTTGATCTGGCTAGATTTTTCTAATTATGCAACATAAAAAGCAAATGCCAAATCAATTGTATTGTTAAAAGTGCTCAGGACACAGCCATTTAGATATCTAAATATTAACTTCATTGGAAATGAAGCATCATAATTTTTTTTTTGGCCATGTCACGTGGCTTGCAGGATCTTAGTTCCCTGACCAGGGATCTAACCGGTCCCAGGGCAGTGAAAGCCCCGAGTCCTAACCACTGGACTGCCAGGGAATTACCAAAGCATCATCATTGATATTGGATTACATTTGTGGTTAAAATATTATAAACCTACAATTTTCTTTCACAGTTTATAAGTAACCTGTAGGATGATGCTTTGACTTTATGTCATAATCTGACGCTTATTCATTACACTTCTAAAATCATTAGACCTACTATGTAATTACGCCATCTGTATTAAAATTAAAATTAAAAACTGGTTTGATAGAGCAGCATCTATAGTCAGGGCTCTTTCACTTATAAACTCCTCTAACTAAACTCTACCTTTAAGCTAAAAGAAGACTTTTTCGGAAGATTCTGGAGATATCAGGGGCTCAATGTAAACTTTCTCAGAGGCAGGGCAGCTCGAGACTGTGATCAGGAACAGGGCTCTACTATGACCAACGCTCTCTTTTTCAGGTCTGCTTCCATATGGGTGCAACGTCATTCTCTCCTGTTGTAGATGTGTTTACTTTTTCTCTGTTAAGAGCAGGAAAATTCACCTGTAACCAAAGTGTGGGAGGCAGTGAGGGCATTCTTTTTATTCCTTAGCCTCATGATTAAAACTATAAAGAATGAGTCTGACTAAACTGCCCTGGGCATGCTACAAAGATTGGCTCAGCCTGGGCCCTGTAGGAGCAGGTGGTATGACATCAGGGGAGTCTGAAAATCATGGATCTGTGGCTATTGTTGATACTGGGAATATAATTGCTGTGAGCTAAGAAGTTACTTCAACTTGGGTCTACTAGAAGTTGCAAAGTGCCATGCAGTTCAAAAGAGGAAGAAAGTTTGATCATGGAAACAAGATATTATTTTTATCCAGAACTTAAACTCAAATATCTCTTTTATATCTCTTACAATATTGAGAATTTTTTTTCCTTAGGTAATAACTGACTAAAGGTTCATTAACTACTTACTGCAAAGACTTCAGTGCCTGGTTCAATATTTAAAAAATGAACATATGGACTCACCAACTGAAAGGAATGTCACTTTTCTTAATTGTTGTAACTATCATTAGACAGAGTTTTTAGTTGACTCAGCTTTTATAATAAAATTTTAGATATGATTTTATAGACTAAAATAACTTGTATTCTTATCTCATTAAATCTATTGAATAGCCTACTCATTTAGTCACTAAATTAATTATATGCAATGCAGCATTAATACATTTGGTTAATGTCCATTGACAAGAAAAAAAAGAAAAATTCCAGCATATATTCCCTGAAATTTCTTATAAAATAGTTTCTTGAAAATAATGCAGAAATGAAGTGGTGAATAAAAAAAAGATATCTGTATATTTTTTTAACTTGAGAAAAGCAAAACATTTCTAGCTCTCTTGTATTTATTTCTACAATATTAGAAATTATAAATGTATTTGAAATATTTGCTATTTTTTTAACATCTTTATTGGAGTTTAATTGCTTTGCAATGGCATGTTAGTTTCTGCTGTACCACAAAGTAGACATGTATCCCCATATCTCCTCCCTCTTGCGTCTCCCTCCAACTCTCCCTATCCTACCCCTCTAGTTGATTACAAAGCACCAAGCTGATCTCCCTGTGCTATGCAGCTATTTCCCACTAGCTACCTATTTTACATTTGGTAGTGTGTATATGTCAATGCCACTCTCTCACTTCGTCCCAGCTCACCCTTCCCCACCACCGTGTCCTCAAGTCCTTTCTCTACATCTCCGTCTTTATTTCTGTCCTGCCCCTAGGTTCTTCCGAACCAGTTTTTTTAGATTCCATATATATGTGTTAGCATACCGTATTTGTTTTCCTCTTTCTGACATAATTCACTCCGTACAACTAACTCTAGATCCATCCACATCACTACAAACACGTCAATTTCATTTCCTTTTATGGCTAATATTCCATTGTATATATGTGCCACATCTTCTTTATCCATTCATTTGTGGATGGACACTTAGGTGGCTTCCATGTCCTGGCTATTGTAAATAGTGTTGCAATGAATATTGTGGTACATAACTCTTTTTAAATTATGGTTTTCTCAGGGTATATGTCCAGTAGTGGGATTGCTGGGTCATATGGTAGTTCTATTTTTAGTTTTCTAAGGAACCTCCATACTGTTCTCTGTAGTGGTTGTATCAATTTACATTCCCATCAACAGTGCAAGAGGGCTCCCTTTTCTCCACATCCTCTCCAGCATTTATTGTTTGTAGACTTTTTGATGATGGCCATACTCGGTGGCCATTCTCACACCTCTCAGTGTAAGGTGATACCTCGTTGTAGTTTTGATTTGCATTTCTCCAGTGGTTAGTGATGTTGAGCATCCTTTCATGTGTTTGTTGGCAATCTGTATATCTTCTTTGGAGAAATGTCTATTTAGGTCTTCTTCCCATTATTGGATTGGGCTGTTTGTTTTTTGGATATTGAGATGCATGAGCTGATCCTATATTTGGGAGATTAATCCTTTGTCAGTTGCTTCATTTGCAAATATTTTTTCTCATTCTGAGGGCTGCCTTTTCATTTATGGTTTCCTTTGTTGTGCAAAAGCTTTTAAGTTTCATTAGGTCCCATTTATTTATTTTTGTTTTTATTTCCCTTTGTCTAGGATTTCCCTTTGTCTGGTTTTTATTATAAATGGGTGTTGAAATTTGTTAAAAGCTTTTTCTGCATCTATTTAGATTATCATATAGTTTTATCCTTCAATTTGTTAATATGGTGTATCACATTGATTGATTGATTTGCATATATTGAAGAATCCTTGCATTCCTGAGATAAACCCCACTTGATCATGTGTATGATCCTTTTAATGTACTGTTGGATTCTGTTTGCTAGTATTTTGTTGAGTTTTTTTGCATCTATGTTCATCAGTGATATTGGCCTGTAGTTTTCTCTTTTTTGTGACATCTTTGCCTGGTTTTGGTATCAGGGTGATGGTGGTCTCAAAGAATGTGTTTGGGAGTGTTACTCCCTCTGCTATATTTTGGAAGAGTTTGAAAAGGATAAGTGTTAGCTCTTCTCTAAATGTTTGATAGAATTTGCCTGTGAAGCCATCTAGTCCTGGGCTTTTGTTTGTTGAAAGATTTTAATCACAGTTTCAATTTCAGTGCTTCTGATTGGTCTGTTTATATTTTCTATTTCTTCCTGGTTCAGTCTTGTAAAGTTGTGCTTTTCTACGAGTTTGTCCATTTTTTCCAGTTGTCCACTTTATTGGCATATATTTGCTCATAGTAATCTCTCATGATCCTTTGTATTTCTGTAGCATCAGTTGTTACTTCTCCTTTTTTATTTCTAATTCTATTGATTTGAGTCTTTTCCCTTTTTTTCCTGATGAGTATGGTAACAGTTTACCAATTTTGTTTATCTTCTCAAAGAACCAGCTTTTAGTTTTATTGATATTTGCTACTGTTTCCTTGATTTCTTTTTCATTTATTTATAATCTGATCTTTATGGTTTCTTTCCTTCTGCTAACTTTGGGGTTTTATTGTTTTTGTTTCTCTAATTGCTTTAGGTGTAAGGTTAGATTATTTATTTGAGATTTTTCTTGTTTCCTGAGGTAGAATTGTACTGCTTTAAACTTCCCTCTTAGAACTGCTTTTGCTGCATCCCATAGGTTTTGGGTCATCGTGTTTTCCTTGTCATTTGTTTCTAGGTATTTTTTGATTTCCTTTTTGATTTCTTCACTGATCTCTGGGTTATTTAGTAGGGTATTGTTTAGCCTCCATGTGTTTGTATTTTTTGCAGTTTTTTTTTTCCTTTAATTGGTATCTAGTCTCATAGTATTGTGCCTGCAAATGATAATTGATAGGATTTCATTTTTCTTAAATTTGCCAGTACTTGATCTGTGACCCAAGATATGATATAATCCTGGAGAATGTTCCATGAGCACTTGAGAAGAAAGTGTATTCTGTTGTTTTTGGTTGGAATGTCCTATAAATATCATTTAAGTTCATCTTGTTTAATGTGTCAATTAAAGCTTGTGTTTCCTTATTTATTATCATTTTGGATGACGTGTCCATTGGTGAATGTGGGGTGTTAAAGACCCCTACTATGATTGTGTTACTGTCAAGTTTCCCTTTTACGGTTGTTAGCATTTGCCTTATGTATTGAGGAGTTCCTATTTTGGGTGCATAAATATTTATAATTTTTATATCTTCTTCTTTATCAATCCCTTGATCATTATGTAGTGTCCTTCTTTGTCTCTTGTAATAGTCTTTATTTTAAAGTATATTCTGTCTGATATCTGAATGGCTACTCTAGCTTTCTTTTGATTTTCATTTGCATGGAATATCTTTTTCCATCCCCTTACTTTCAGTCTATATGTGTCCCTAGGTCTGAAGTGGGTCTCTTGTAGACAGCATATTTATGGGTCTTGTTTTTATATTCATTCAGCCAGTCTATGTCTTTTGGTTGGAGCATTTAATCCACTTACATTTTAGGTAATTATCAATATGTATGTTCCTATTACCATTTTCTTAATTGTTTTGGGTTTGTTATTGTAGGTCTTTTCATTCTCTTGTATTTCCTGCCTAGAGAAGTTCCTTTAACATTTGTTGTACAGCTGGTTTGGTGGTGCTGAATTCTCTCAGCTTTTGCTTGTCTGTAAAGGTTTTAATTTCTCTGTCAAATCTGAATGAGATTCTTGCTGGTTAGGGTAATCTTGGTTGTAGGTTTTTCCCTATCAGCACTTTAAATATGTTCTGCCACACCCTTCTGTCTTTCAGAGTTTCTGCTGAAAGATCAGCTGTTAACCTTATGGGATTCACTTTTATATTATTTGTTGTTTTTCCCTTGCTGCTTTTAATTTTTTTCTTTGTATTTAACTTTTGATAGTTTGATTAATATGTGTCTTGGTGTGTTTCTCCTTGGATTTATCCTGTATGGGACTCTCTGCACTTCTTGGACTTGATTGACTATTTCCTTTCCCATATTAGTGAAGTTTTCAACTATAATCTCTTCAAATATTTTCTCAGTCCCTTTCTTTATCTCTTCTTCTTCTGGGACCCCTATAATTCGAATGTTGGTATCTTTAACGTTGTCCCAGAGGTCTCTGAAACTCCTTAATTCTTTTCATTCTTTTTTCTTTATTGTGCTCTGAGGTAGTTATTTCCACTATTTTAACTTCCAGGTCACTTATCCATTCTTCTGCCTCAGTTATTCTGCTATTGATTCCTTCTAGAGAATTTTTAATTTCACTTATTGTGTTGTTCACCACTCTTTGTTTGCTCTTTAGTTCTTCTAAGTCTTTATTAAACGTTTCTTTTATTTTCTCCATTCTATTTCGAAGACTTTGGATCTTATTTATTATCATTACTCTGAATCCTTTTTCAGGAAGACTGCCTGTTTCCTCTTCATTCGTTTGGTCTGGTGCGTTTTTACCTTGCTCCTTCATGTGCTGTGTATTTGTCTGTCTTCTCATTTTGCTTAACTTATTGTGTTTGGGGTCTCCTATTCACAGGCTGCAGGTTCGTATTTCCCATTGTTTTTGGTGTCTGCTCCCAGTGTGTAAGGTTGGTTAAGTGGGTTGTGTAGGCTTCCTGGTGGAGGGGACTGGTTGCTGTGTTCTGGTGGATTAGGCTGGATCTTGTCTTTCTAGTGGGCAGGACTATGTCCGATGGTGTGTTTTGTGGTGTCTTTTACCTTATTATGATTTTAGGCAGCCTCTCTGCTAATGAGTGGGGTTGTGTTCCTGTCGTGCTAGTTGTTTGGCATGGGGTGTCCAGCACTGTAGCCTGCTGGTCGCTGAGTGGAGCCGGGTTTTAGCGTTGAGATGGAGATCTCTGGGAGAGCTCTCTTTGTTATTACAAGGGGCTGGGACGTCTCTGGTGGACCAGTGTCCTGAACTCGTCTCTCTCACCTTGGAGGCTCAGACGTGACACCTGGTTGGAGCACCAAGACCCTGTCAGGCACACAACTGTGTCATCCTGGAGAAGATGGACTGAAGCCAGGAGAAAGCTAGAGGATGGGAGACCTGTCAGAAGGTTTGTTTGATGAAATCAAGCAAAGAATGGTGACATTCTGTACCCAGGATCTACTCGCGAAGTGGAAAGTGGTGCCTTGGGAAGCCGAGCGTGCTATTCTACCCACTCTGTTTTTTAAGAAAGATATACTCTATTGTTAATTATTGAAATAAGATGCATTGATTTAGTCTATGAAATGTTTGCACCAACAAATAAATTTGAAAATATTTCTTTCCTTAAAAATTATTGGTAAACAAAAAATATTTAAGAGTTAAATAATAGGAAATGAAAATTTTAGTTACTGAAACAAAATAAAAATAGTTTTAACTACAGTAGCTCTATTACAATACCTGTTTTGAAAATATGAATTTGTTCCAACAGGGTGGATATATTTGGAAACAGTTAAGACATAATGTGAAAATGGGTCTTTATGTGAGATTTTGATCTAACGAAATGCTAGTTGAATGTAGGAAAATGCACCCAGATGAGTTGTGTACTTAGAAACACACAAAATGTAAACATGGACATACCTCAGGTATCTACCAGCTACCTCAGTTAACTATGTACTTGCCGTGAACCATGTTTATCCACCTCAGGTCTTATAGTTTTCCTTCCAATAACAGAGAACCCTCCTTTTACGACTTCATAATAACTCATAGGCTGTAACCCCTCCAATATCTACTTCTGCAAGCAAATTTCATAAGTTTGAAGGTAAATTGCCATACTCAATGTAATATTTATGCATGAACCTTTTACTATGTGTAAAACTATACTACCATATTTTTTATGGTCTTATTTTTTTTTCAGTGTCACTGACCAAGTTTCTGTGTGTGTCATTCATCCCATGAGTTCTGTGTTTTTTATTGCACAATTTTGCAAGGCAGAATTATTTTTAGGAGCATATATATTACATTGGAGGATGACTGATTTTATGTAGATTTTATGGTAAACTTGTGACCAAAATAAATGAACTATCAAGACAATTTCTGCAGAGTTTTAATAATTGAATGTTACTATATATAATTTGATTTTATATAATTTTTGAAAGCAATCAAAATGAAAGTTAGTAAAGATAGTAATTAGAAATTGCACATAGGCCTATATTAAGTCTACTTACATAAATATTCATACTATATTAGAATTAATTTCCATAAAACACATTATTTAGGTATATGAATTATAAATTAAATATGGTCTTGGTAAATGGTAGGATATTTTTATTATTTTTGTTAGTTCATTAAAATCTTTTAATTTAAATTTTGAGTACTAATTGTGGGAGGATTTATAAAATGTGCTGTGTTACCTTTAAAAATGAAAATAATCTTCAAAAAGAAGAAATTAATAGCTTGTGTACATTTATATTTTACATATAAGTAATTTTTATTTTAAGATCAAAATAGTGATTTAAATATACTTATTTATATCTACTGAAATATATTCAGGTGTGTGGCAAAACGTAAGTTAAAAGTTTCATGTCAAAAAGTATGAAAATTCACATTATTTATCTTACAACTGAAAGCTCTTGAGTTAGTTAACCCCTATCAACCTCACATTTTTCACAAAAAATACAAAACATAAGATTTTACTATAGATTTAATGAGAAAATTTATATGAAATAGAGCTTACTACCATACCTACCATAAAATATATGTACAACTACGCTATTTTCCCTCATATCTCCTTTCTTATTTTAACTATCACACATTGATAGAGAAAATCATTAAGAGCCTAACAAAAGTTTTTTCATGAGTTATCATGAAAAGAGCCAGAAAAGAGCCTGGCAGTAGATAAAACACCTAGATAGAAACTGAAAATATCAACTGAACGTTTAAATGCCATACTAAATATCTGCAGCTATAATATAGTTTATACTTGGATCTTAGTATATACAGAATAATTGAATTTATTTTTATGGTTTTTTTGTAGCTGTCTAACATCTTATTGAAATCTTTATATGCCTTCCTGAGGTATAGGTCCTCAAGAATAATGGTACCAGCTTTCTCTGTTTAGAAATATCTGGGTATTTCATTGTCAAAATGACTGGAAGGTACTAATGGCATTTCACACATGGTAGCAAGCAATGCCAGATGTCCTGTAAGCCTACATTGCAAAAAGTGCTCCCCATCAAATGTTACAGTGAATAGCCACATGGGTGACAATCTGTAATTATCTAGTCAAGATACTAAATATTTTACATGTAAACACTTTGAGATTTTGATATAAGGTAAAATTTTGATATAAAGTAAAATTTCAAGAATGCAATTACTGTGTAAATTAAAGAAACAATGTACCTTTTTTAATCTAAAAACTTCCAAGAGTTTTCAACATTTACAAAAATTATGTAGCAAAAGCCGTATTACTGAAGTTATTCAAGTCACCAATAGAACACTGTAGCAAGCTGAATTATCACATCTGTGTCTTGTCACATCCAGGATAATTGTAATATTTAAATATATAATTATTTAGTCCTCATTTAAAAATATCAGATAAAGAGAAAAGGCACCAATACATTTCATTTGAATATTTCAAATTGGTCATTACAACATAATGAGGAATGTACTGATACAATGTGGCCACCAATTTTTTTTATTTGAAATAATAAAACTCAGGATGTAGAGCTCACTTAATAAAGCATATATATATATATATATATATATAATTTATGTTTATATATGTGCATATATGTTTATATACCTATATAATATAATTAATATAATATATAATGTAATTAATATACATTAATGTAATATATTAAAATATATTCAATTTTTAGAAATCATAAGCATAGTTTAAAAACCAAATACTGCCACTAGAGTGTTTACAACATATTTTAATATTTTAGTCATCATGGGAAGAGTTGCACTAGACATTTTATTTCCTCTTTGTGATAAAAGTACAAAAAGTTAAGTCTCATTTGTGTTAAGAGAAGCAAGTAATACAATTTTAATTTGGATGATATTAATTTGGAGCCTACAAGGCTCATGAATCTTAGTAGGGTTTATGAATAGTCTTCTAGAATGCATGTGTCTTAATAAGGTCTCCAGCACTGTAACTACTTAGACCAGAAAACCCTGAATCGGAGAAAGACTCCCTCCTTGACCGAAGTTTAGACAGGCCCCTCTGGGCCTTCTTTTCAAGTCCAGTTTTAGTAATGAGTCTTGGTAAGCCAATATATCTAGAATTCCCTCACCCTTGATATCTGACCTTGGCCTGACTTTAACAAAAATCCATTTTAACAGGAATGCCTCTACCCTTGATATCTAATTAATTTTCTTCCACTGAGCCCCTCACTCTGTTCTGCACTTTGGCTGTACATCCCCAGCTGTCTTTACTGTACCTAGAGTCGAATTCAACTTCTCTCTCCTATTGCAATAGTCTTTCCCATATTGCAATAGACCTGAATAAAGTCTTTCTTGCTGTTTTTAACAAGTGTCTAGTGTAAAATTTCTCTTTCACAAAACATGTGTCTTTATGTGGAGAGAAGAAGAATGTCAACAAAATGTTAAGTCATTCAAACCATAAAAACCCTGGATTCTGATATGTGAGGCATGGGAAAGATGAAGAGCTTCCTCCAGAGGGGTGGGGGGTACACTCAAGGCACCAGGCACAACCAAGGTGATGGTGGAAGCATTTGTGCGGTAGAGAGGGAATGCATGGCAGGCACCTCTCTTGACCGATGATTGATTGATCAGTTTGGAGGCATGTAGGCAGTATTTTGTCTTGTTTGGCTGAGTACAATGAAAATGTTCTCTTTCCTTCCAGATTTCCTGCAATATAGTTAAGGTTAAATATATACTTTTACTTGTTTCTGAAAGCATACTGGGCAAGCTTTAATGGTAGTAATTTAGTAGAGAAAATAACCAATGTAATAAACCCACGTTTTCAGCCTATTCTTTTAATACTTTCAGAATGATTTCAGAAGAACCTTAAATAAATGGGATATTTATATTCATTTTATGCCTTGTTATTGTGACTTTATAATAAATGAGAAGCTTTTTTTGGTAATATTGGAAGTTAACATTCTTAGTTTGGATAAACAATTTTGAACATCTAACTAGCAAACCCGTGTAAAACTAAGTAACACCACAGAATACAGCAAAAGAATAATTTAATGAACTCAGAAAACTAACTAGACCTTTGTGCCTAGCTTATCAGGGAAGGTACAATTTCAATACCAATGAAATAAACTCCCACAAATTGATTTTTCTTTATGTGCACTCATCAGTGTAAACACAATTAAATTGCAAAGCTTGTACTTGTTCAGGAAAGCTGTTTTCTATTCATATTCATGCTACGTGGGTGCTTTGGTTTCTGATGCTTTGTTATATGGAAACCTTGAAAGTGAGAAAAAAATACAACTACAGGTTTATAAGCCTTTATCACAGAGGATTAAAATGTATGCCTTTCCTTTAAATAAATACTATTATTATTGCTTTTCATCAAATTTTAATATTAAGAATGCCTTTCTGAATTAAATTCTAATTATTATGAGGCCTAAAACTTTTAAATTAGCATGTGCTGTAATTCAAATGAAATGATAGCTAATTTGTTCCCATCAAATTAATACAAAAAAATAATCAAAAGTTGTGTCTTTAAGTTTTTTATTTCAGAAAGTAAAATCACACATAAGTACTATTTTCTAAGGGCTGAAGAGCTTCCTGGCAAGTTTATAAAATGCTTAATTCAATAATATAAACTTCACAAAAATACCCTAAATTACTACTGTGATCTCTGATTTTCTAATGAGGAAACCATAACTCAAAGATTATCATCTTGCCCCAAATCATGCTGTTAGTAAGATACGGTTTGAAATTCCACTTTTACTGACACCAAAACTTGTACAGTTAACCAAATAATCAGTTATGTTCAGCTCTGTGTAACTAAATACCAAATAGACATTTTCCCAGCAGTAAATCAATGCCTTATAGGAGTGTCTGTCTGTCTCAGCATACCACATATTTCATGTGCTGCTTGCAGGTATGTATTCTACGTAAGATTTTATTTTGGGGTTACATTAGTATAAATTAGCTGTCTCAGGAAAATGGAATGAATGTCCATCATTGTGTGTGGGAAGACTACTTTTTACATTGACACAACTGATAAAATTTCCCTTTTACAATAGTTTCAATCAGGAAACTGGACTGAATGATATTTTTGGAACACGATTTTCCAGCAATTACTTTATCAGCATTAGAAAAAAATCTAAAATTAAAAGAAATTTCTATTTAAAACTTGAGTTGCTTAAATAACTAGACGTGTGACTTTATTACAACATCAAGATTTCAGACACTAAGGATTCAAGAAATTAACCAGGGTAAGCAATTAAAATATGACCTCAAACACCCTAGTATATTGATCAAGAGTTTGCCATTTTTAGAGCTACATTTATGAAAAACAATAACAAAAGCCAGAAAGCTAAAGCTTAATGCATATTTTAAGGCCAAAAGCAATATAGGAAAATTCACCTCCTCTTGAGAGGTGTTTTAAAAATTGTTTAATCTATGATCCAATTTGAATCTCATTGTTCTGAGAACTCCAATATGTCTCCACAAGAGGTCATCCCTGTCACCTCATAATTAGCTGTTAAATGCTATACTCTATTGTTTTGGCCTGCTTGGGATACACATAAAATTATCCCAAAGATTTATCTAAATAAAGAAGGTTTTAAAAAATACATGCCCTGATTTAAAAATAATAAGCAACGTAATTCTGTGTCTTCACAAGTGATTTGATAAACGAGGCTAAGTGATAGTTACTAGGCAGGGGTGTTGTAAACTAGTGCTCCAAATAACAAAGCATTGATGTATAGTCTTTGCTGATTTCCAGTACTCCCACCATGGCCGATTTCAAGATATTAACATGATAACCCTGAATATGGAGTTGGGAATGTTGTCAGCAGAATGAATATGTGGGTGCAGTCTTTAAATAAAAGGAAGTAGCAGTAGAAAGCCTCTGAAGCAGGAGTAAGCCTGGGAATTTTGTTGAGCAAAAAGGTCATTGGGCTAAAAGAACAAGAAAAATCAGCTAATGAAACAATTTCATTCAATAAGAAGAAGATGGGGATATGCAAATATCTCTTTGAGATCTTGCTTCAAATTCTTTTGGCTACATACCCTTGCTTTCACTTCTATTTGAACCTGTTTTCATAGGTTCTGTAGGTGGATAATTAAAACATTGATTTGCAATATTTTTACTCTTTTAATATGAGCATTTGATCTTAACATTCTTATGTGATTATAGATTTAGCTTCAGCCCATGCATTTCTACATGTTGTGGTTTAACATTTATTTAATTCACAACAATTTCAAATGTCCTGCTGGATTTCTTCTTGAACCTATGCATTACTATATTTAAAAGTTCTTTATTTAATTTCTAAACATTTGAATATTTTCTCAGTATTTGTCTTATTTTTTTCTATTTTGATACCACTATGGTCAGGGAACACCCTTTGTATGATTTTAAATATTTCTATGTATTTATTTATCTTAGGATTGTTTTATGGCTCAGAATGTGAGCCATAAAATTAGAATTATCAGAATTATCTTGGAAAAAAACTTTTATGTGAACTTTAAAATAATATGTACTCTGCTGTTAGCTGGAATACTGTATAAATTTTGATTAGATAAGTTATTTGAGAATATTGTCCAAATTTACTTAATTACAGATATTTGTTCTACATTTTTGTCAATTACTGAGAGAAGTGTTTTGAATTTTTCTATTATAATTGTGAAGTTTTCTATGTCTTTTTTCATGTCTAACAGGTTTTTCTTATTGCATTTTATGGATTATTGTTAGATGCATACACATTTAGAATTGAAGTATATTTCCAATGAATTGACCACTTTATAATTATGAAATATATCCTTTTATCCCTATTGATAATTTTCCTTATTCTGAAATCTATTTCATCTTTTATTAACATAACCCCCAGCTTGAGGACAGATATGTCTGCCCTTCCATCTAACCTGATTTATACAATGGGAGGAGATGTATGTAGGCAGAAAGGCAAGCTGTACGTTTCTGTGTTTATGTTCAGAGTTCTTAGAATGGACCTTTCTCTTCCTACCTCCACTGCACTGGAATCCGCATGTGCCCTCTCTTCTTTGATCACCTCTCCCTGGCCCTGCCCTGCTTCAGCTCTTACTCCCTTCATTGCATTTCGGCTAAAGCCTTTTCTGATCTCCACCCCTAGACTGGGTCAGATCCCTTACTATATATAATTTACCTGCCTACCATGCTTCAAAATAACCATGAATTTAACAATTGACATAACCCAAACATGGGCTGGTGTCTCCCTGCCCCCTTCCCAGGGATTTGTTTCAATGTGGATGGATCTCCAGAACCATGAGCTATGATAACCCAAAATTCTCCCCTTGATTTCTGAGAATTCTAGAGACCACTTCCTCCTGTTTCTCTCTGCTTCTGCACAGACCCACCACCTGTTCTGTTCTGCATTCGTCCTGCACAAATCTGTCCCTCGTCTGGTGACTCACTCCCAGCATCTCATGCTAGCTACTGGTGGGAGTTAGGGAAGACGTGGGGATGCCCAGGGGAGGTCCGTGTATCATCACTTGTGGTAGTGGTAATAAGTAAACATCTCACCATCCCCCTCTCTCTTCCCCCTCCCCTTCCTCTTCCTCTTAAATTGGCACAAAGAGAAATTTTTCCCTTGCCAGAAGGGCAGGTCATCCCACTCTCAGGTCCTTTCTGCTCCAAAGAAGAGTCATCAAGGAAATTTTCGGAGTAAATATAGAGCTCACTAATTTCTTATAAGTCAAAGAAAACTCCTTTTATAGTTTGCTTTGCCCTTGGGTGATTGGTTGCTAGTTTTATTTTGACTAATGTTTCCATCCTTTTATTATATTCTATTCTTTTATTTTGCTATATATTTTAAAATTATGTTTCTTATACATAACATATAGTTGGTTCTTTCTTTTAATACAACATGACAGCTTCTGACTTTGAAATGCTCTGCTTATACTATTAGAATTTAATGTATTTATAGATATGAATGGAGTAAAGTCTATCATCTTGTTATTTTCTTTTTACCCCATCCAATTTTTCTTCTTTAATTCTTTTTCTCTTCATTTGTAGTAATTATCTTTATAATTCTATTTAATATCCACTACTGTCTTATTATTCATAGCTGGGTTTTGTTTTGTGTTTTTTTTTTTTTTACAAATCTGTATTTTATGTAGGAATTACAATATGCATTGTAATGCATTTAACTTATGGTAGTGAATGAAACTTACCTCAGTACATTATACAATACATTGTAAGTAGACAAATTTCAATTAAAAAAAAAGGTTGAGTTTATAATTTTGAATGCTAGATCATTGATATAAATACTATGTATAAATCCCTCACATGTCTCTCAATCTTGATTCTTCAAAATATTTCTTCTTCTTTATAACATTCATCTATAAAAACCAAGCAGATAAATCTGTTTAAAAAAGAGGAACACACACTTTTGCAGAAAAGTGGCATACTGGCATGGAAAACTAGATTTTAATTATAAGGCTTATAGCTGGATGAAACCTTGAAACAAAGTGAAATGGAAAACATAGTATATTTTAATCAATAAGTTACTAACCAAATTCTTCAATTTGATCATTTTCATAAAAAACATAAAGAATACATAAGTATTTGTATGAATACTCCTTTTATTTAAAACATAGTTTCCCTTAGTTTCCTTTTTAACTGTCAGTTGAGTAGTGGTTTCTGTCATTAGATGTTATTATTTCTTGGTTGCTATGTAGTTGATTTGTTTTGAGTTATTCATGTACTATTACTCTTCTGTTTTGTCAGTTTTGCATGCTTAGCAAATGGCTAGAAAGAGTAGAGGATAATTTAATCACAAAATATAGGGAAATTGATTTTTTGTAAATAGTACCCTTTTTAGACTAATGGATGTTTTTTGAAAAATTCTTGCTAGAAAGAAAAATAAGATAATCTCTTAAAGTTTGTGCCTTTGTTTTCCATTATATTTAAAGAGTGTATATTATTCCTTGCTTATTCTTGTTGCTTGGGGGAAATATTTTTATTAAAATAGACTGTGTTTTATGAAGCTTATCATGTTCCCTAAAAATAAATGCCAGACTTTTGTCTTCATTTTAATTTAAATGCAGAAAAAGTAAAATCCCTTGTTTATCCTGTTTCCATTGCACTATTAGTATGAAAAACATATACCTAAGCAATTTTAAATAGACCAAATTTAAGAAGAATAGAAAAATAAACTAAAATTTAAAAAATTTTGCTTACAAATCATATATACTGACTTCAATGACGGGAAAATTGATTTCCTGTTAGAAAGTAGATTGTAAATTAAAATATCTCTTTCAAATGAAAGATTCCTATTCCTGTACTTGAAAGGAAACTGAACTATTATCAATTTAAACAAAGCTCAAGAAAAGCATCATTTTAGAGCCTAAAAAACTGAAAATGCCTCAGAAGTGATTCTTAATAAATCTGCAAAGACAGAGGGTTTTGTTTTGTTTTGTTTTTGTCCCTCTTGCTTCGGCTTTCACTAGTATTCTTTCCCCTCATTTAAAAAACTAACCCTCCTGCAGTGTGCCCACTCTAGACCCAAACCTGCTTTTTTCAGGTACTATTTTGAAAACCATTTCCCTATTGTGCATTAATCCAGTTTTTCTTAAATATGTACTAAAGATTTCTATTGTTGAAAGGCTAATCCCACATTAATAATCCTTAAAGAACTAACAAGAATTCAATCACACACAACCTCTACATCAGCAGGATGTTTCAAGGTGGAAGGGAGTACCGGTGTTGGGTTTGTCCTCACTTAATAACATTATTAATGATGTGGATGAGTGAACAAATATTATGAGAAGGAAATTCATAGATATTAAATATGTAGAGTATGCAGAAACAAATAGGCTAGAAGCTAATGCCTGTGAAATGACCTAGAGGGGTTAAGAAAGGTTAACAGTTGTTCAATATTCTTCTAGGTTTCAATAAACTAGGTCATTCAGTTGATAAAATAATATAATCAGTAAAGAAAAATACACAATGATAGTTAAACTGAAAGGCAAAGAAAGAACAGAAATTATATAATGTTGCATTGTTGCATACTACAGTGTCTCATGAAAATTTCTTAAGCTTTAATTCATACACATAACCAAAAGCAGTAGTTCACTGTTCTTCACTGAGAGAATACATTATTTATGTGGAAGAATATTTAAGTTCACATAAATAACGTAAGTAATCTTTTCATTGTGAAGATATTAATAACATCCAAATAACTTGATAATATATGAACTCTGGATCTTCAGTATTTTTGATCAATAATTGATAATCAAGATTCAGTTTGCAATAATTCATGATCTAATGCTAAGAAGGGGAAACAGGTTTCTTCTTTAACTTTCATATTGGCTTTACTCTATTCAATAGATCGTGAGTTGAAATTCGTTCTCAGTCTTTACAAGTTATTTTGAAACGTTTTCAGATGAAAGTCATTCAACTATTTTATAATTCCTAACTTTTGGAAAACTTTTTATCTATTACATCTCAGATCCTTAGCTTAACTCCTCTGATGATCCAGTGTAAATAAATGGTTCCATTTTCTTGCTATATTAAAAATTCACTATATATATAGGCACACAAAAATAAACAAATTGGAATTCTTTTAATTCAGGTAATATAGTATCCATGGCGCTTTTACTTTTACCATGACTCAAGTTAATACCTTTTCATTGCATTCATTAGATTTTATCTGTGAAAGGAAACACATCGCGTGTTTTATTATAAAAATGGGGGCTTCCCTGGTGGCACAGTGGTTGAGAGTCCGCCTGCTGATGCAGGGGACACGGGTTCATGCCCCGGTGCTGGAAGATCTCACATGCCGCGGAGCGGCTGGGCCCGTGAGCCATGGCCGCTGAGCCTGCGCGTCCGGAGCCTGTGCTCCACAACGGGAGAGGCCACAACAGTGAGAGGCCCGTGTACTGCAAAAAAAAAAAAAAAAAAGGGAATGAAACTAAATACAGTGTTTTATGAGGTAACAATGTTTTATTTTATCTTAAGGGATATTTAATAAAATCTCTCTCCTTTACTACTTGACTCACAATCTAGTAAAACTGAATTGAATCCACAGGCTTTTTTTTTTTTTTTTTTTTTCGGTACGCGGGCCTCTCACTGTTGTGGCCTCTCCCATTGCGGAGCACAGGCTCCGGACGCGCAGGCTCAGCGGCCATGGCTCACGGGCCCAGCCGCTCCGCGGCATGTGGGACCCTCCCAGACCGGGGAACAAACCCATGTCCCCTGCATCGGCAGGCGGACTCCCAACCACTGTGCCACCAGGGAAGCCCGGTCCACAGGCTTTTTAACAAGGTTACTACTGTATTTTATGGTTCATTGCAATCAGATATATATTGAGGCCGCTGTCTTTATATTCTAGGCTTCTATAAACAATGTGTATACATTTTCAAAATGATGACACTTTCTTGTCTAGCCAAATCATCACAGAAAATGTCCATTATTTCCTCAGTATTAATAACAAAACAGTATAGAATTCACCCTCTATATATTCGCAGAATTCACTCTTTATATGTTCAATTTCTCTGTTACCGATTATCTTTCTGGTATAATTAGGTTTTGAAAACAATCTCAGTTGCAAACCTTATTTTTAATAATTTCATTTAAAATGCACTGATAAAGGAAATAAACAAGGCACAACCAAAAAAAACTCTGCCCTTTATTATTTTATATAAGTCATAAATTCTGTCTGTCCTTGATTTTTCACCCTTTAGTTCATCACTAAAATTTTGACTAATTATTAAGCATTTCTCTTCCTCTACATTAAAAAATAGCAATTATTAACCCCCCATTTAATATTCTGTGAATTGTTTTAGTGTGATGTTTTATTTCTTTTAGTGATATGTACCAATGATAACGAAAGTAGCGTGCAGCATTTGTGTTCCATCTATTTCCATATAGATTAAAATTCTTTCAATTTGGGATCTAACAGTTATAATGCCCATGATTATTTTTAAAGAAATACCACTGACTCCCTGCATGATTATTTAGAATACATATTTTTTTAAAAATCCTCTTCACTTTTAATGGAGCTATCAAATAGCTTTAGCGAAGTTTCTGATTTACTATTCATTTAACAATATATTTTTTGAAATTGTAAGATTTAGTCTGATATGCTCCCTTAAGGAGTACCACAGGCTACTTTCATAGCTCCCCTGAGAACTCCACTCACTGTACAGGATCCAAGAAGAGAGTTGCAAGTACCTTCTAACTTTGAGAGTAGTTCCCCATATTTACATTATTTTGATGTAAGAGAAATCAATTTAAAGGGAAGCCAACAGAGTAGTACTTAGACTGTGAGCTCTCATAAGAACCCATGTAAGTTATGCCATTCCCCATAACCAAGTCCCTATTGAACACTTCCTGCAGACAGGAGAAGAACTGGCAGGTATATTGCCTGCATACTTGGGAGCTGTCACATAAACAATATTTAATTGCCTTCACTTACCTTTTCAAATGACCCACCGATAGTTGTGGTAAAGTATATCCAACTTTTCCTAAAACGTAAAAAATGTCATATTGATGGACAAAATTCTATTCAGTGATCTCTCCCTCAAGTCTTACATGCCTAATTCTCAACTCTAAGACATCATGGACCCTTTTCCTTAGCATTTTGCATGCTATTAGTATGTACCTATTATAGCTGGAATGGAAATGTTGGGGGTAGTAAAAAACAGCATTTATAACCCAGGAGTTAAGGGAGCAGTTCAAAATAATAGGGTGGTTTTCATAACTGCCTGACCATAATCTCATCAGTCTTCAAGACTCAGTTCAAAAATCACTTTTCTCAAGCTTTCTTTGGCCCTCAGCATTCCTGATCTCTGCCATAATTCTAGGACTAACAAGAACCCCTTAGTCAGTGTTTGTTTGCTTGTTTTACTGTTGTCCTCCAAATTCAGGACCTATTGCTGATAGGGCTTATATGTGTTTTCAAGATTAAGTTAGATTCCAATTAGACATTTAATATATTTTCATGAATGTATAGGTAATTACATGCTACCCATAGATTTGAAAGGGTCAAAGTTTTGAAGCTCTGGAATCTAAGGGAAGGAATTCAGAAAGAAAGAAGTGGGTCATTGCAGAAGATGATGTACAGAGAATGAAATGTGAAGTCGGAAAGACTGAATATCATATCAAACATGTTTTTTCAAAGCAATTAAACTGGCCTTTTAATGATATTACTTAGACTTTCCAGACAAAATGTGTAATAACTGAACTAATTCGTATAAAATGACTTTGAAATCCCCAAACTCAAACATAATCTCACAGTCATTATTTGTGATAAAACATTAATGTGTTTTATACCTTGATTGTGGAAAATACCAGAAGTGAGCAAAGAAAATAGATTTACTGTGATTTACAAAATTTGAAACAGAAATTGATCATTTTTATTCTTTCAAGAAATTTTTCCCCAGGGCTATTCTAGCAGCAAAATCAAAGTCAGGACCTAGGCTCCTCTAAACAAAGGAGTTTAATTGTATCTTACTCTCCTTCTCTTCTCTGTCTCTTAAGTTTCTCAGTAGTATCTAAGGGGTAAGAACCATCCCCCATGGAGGGTAGAGATCCTTGGAATTCTGATGATGGTAACGATCTTTGTGAAACTGTGAAGTGAACATTGAACACAAAATTGCTTTATGATGGGATGTCTGGGGAAAATTGCACTCCTTCTCCTGGGTCTCCTGAAACTAGTCAATATTACCTTTGTTCGGGGTAGATGCTCTGTCCTCTGAGTATAATAATGGGGCTGTTGGAAACATCTTTTCTCTGGGCTTCATGCCATTCCTTTTTCTGTCTTTTCTTTGTGACAACACTACAGCCCTCAGGTTTTGCAAATTATAGACTTCTTATCAACGTTGAGGTAATTTTTTATTAAAATCACATTTTAAACTCATTACTGCCGAAGGTTTATTTCGAATTTTTTTTTAAAAAAGCATTATTAAACAGCAAAATAAATAAATAATTTTAGATTTATATCATGCAAGAAATGACGGGTCCTTTGCAGCAAATACATTTAGGCTACACTGTATACAGTCTACAGCAAGACTGTTCAGCCACAGTTATTTCATATAGTTCTTATACAACTAAATGCTAATTTCCAAACTTCTCGCTGGATGGGTCACTGGATGAAGTCAAGGGCTAGAGATTTTACAATCACATGTGAGAAAATTATGCATCTGGACACACTTTAGGGCATATAGAACATGTTGGGACATTATAATAGGAACTAATATGTTATTTTCTACGTGCTAAAATTCTCCAGGTTAATACAGCTCTGCCCATATTTTATACAACTGATTGGTTTGGTTTTGCTAATTCATAATGTAAAAATAATCCAGGGGTGGGATCAAAAACTCGTTCAATTGGAAACGAGCCTCCTATCTCAGTACTGTCATTTTTTCCTCAGATGAACTGTAGTTTTTGTCATGAGTAAAAGAGAATAGAGATCTTGGGCTTCCCTGGTGGCGCAGTGGTTGAGAGTCCGCCTGCCGATGCAGGGGACATGGGTTCGTACCCCGGTCCGAGAAGATCCCACATGCTGTGGAGCGGCTGGGCCCGTGAGCCATGACCGCTGAGCCTGCACGTCCGGAGCCTGTGCTCCGCGACGGGAGAGGCCACAACAGTGAGAGGCCTGCGTACCGCAAAAAAAAAAAAAAGAGAATAGAGATCTTACAGAAAAAAATTGTCAAGCATCGAAGGACCAAGGATGAAAATATATATTTTTAGGAGGACAGCTATATAAGAGTATACTTCTTACCAGTTGACTACCTAAGTGAAGAGAAAATAACAATTTTATATAAGCTACTGCATTTTAGTGTATTTTCTTATAGCAATGTACAAGTCTCTCACATTACTCAACTCCAAGAGGGCACTGTTTTTGTAAAATTCATTCCCTATGGTGTGCCCAAAAGTACACTCCTAGTAACAAATGATGTATAACATATAAAACAGGAAATAAAAACTTAGGAAGAATTGGGAAATTATCATCTAGATCTCTGTTATTTGTGCATCACCCTTTAGCTTTAACAAACAGAAAAGAACAAGTTGTAATTATAGGCTCATAATTTACGTGAATGATATTTAATGAAATTATAGAATACTGATAAATAGTAGAGTCTATATTGGGAAAGTGAACTCTAGCCACTGCACAACATGGTAAGCATGGTAAACAATGACTAGGGGAAGATGGCAAATAGAAAGGGAACAAAATAGAATTAATACTGACTCATTTAATAAATCTTGATAAAATAATATGATTAATTTTTAAATGGGAAATAAAATATTAATCAGATGTAGATATTTTGTAGGTTCTATAATTTTTGTTAGATAATTGAACATTTTATAGTATTTCTTTGTATATGAGAGCACCTAATATAAGATAAAATTGATATAGAGAGAGATAGGTAAGGATAGTAAACACAGGTAGGGAGATGGATTATAGAAAGTGTCTCATAGGTCCTAAGGGCCTTTTACCATCTCTTCTTCATATTAATGTAAGCATACTTTATTAGAAGACTTAAGTCTGAGTTTTTCTGAATATGTTTGTAATCACTTCCCCCCCGCCCCCAATTCCACCTCCATTTTGAAGATCATTGGTCCAAGAAACCTACAAGTATATGGGACATTGTAATAGGCAAAGTCACATATGTTAATAACGACAACAAAAACTGTATTGTGAGCCCCTTTACACAATATAATATAGAGAATAAGGTCTATATTGTCTCCCACTAGGTCTACATTCCACAAAGCTGGATTTGAAAAGCTGAAGCAGAGGTTCATAGCTCTTCACTAAAATTCTTTCTCCTGGGTACATAGCTTGACTACATTCCCATATGACTGAGTCCAAATAAACATGCACTACTTCCAGGGCTGGATCATATAAATCTCTCCCTGATCCTCCAGTTCTTTTCACATTTGTCTTTTGAAAATAGAGAGATCCGAGACACTACAGATCACTGGAGCTATAAGAAAGGAGACCTTGAGTTCCTGAACTATCATGTGAAGAAAGCCACCCACTGACCGGGAATATCTTCATTTCAAAGCTGTCAAGAAATCAAATTTAACCTTTAATCTTATTTAACCTTGAGTATCATGTGTTAAAGCAACTAATGCTACCCAAGCTTTTATAGGAGACTAACAAATAACTCTACATTTTCCTCTATTCAAATTCAGAATGAAAGAAAGAGGCATGGGAGTGGAACAGGTGGTGATAAAATATGACCTTACTAATGTATAAAGTTATTCCAAGGGGTTCAATGTAGCATTCAGAGTTGATCTCATGAGTTCCAAAGACATCGGGCTAAGTGACCCTTATTCTAGTTTCAAAGTTCTGTTCTAGCTCTAAGTACACATATAAACTTCAGGGAGAATTACTTATCCCATAGGGGCTGAGGATGATTAATAAAACCCTCTGTTACACCTAAAAGCACTGACCTATACTGTACCCTTTAAACAAATTGCATAATCATGATAAATGAAGTGTACCAGGCCTAGATAAGCTAGTCTCTGGCGTACGTCCAGACAAGACTTAAAGAAGAATTGTTCAAGCCAGGAGTGGAAAGATGCACTTTGATTGGGGTATGGAGCTTCCTGAGGTGTGAGGAAACCCTCCCTTCCTCAGAAATTACAATCTGCCTTGAGGGCTCCCCTGACAAGGATACTGGTATCCAGGTCCTTGAAACGTTCATCGTTTTGCCATGAACATGTATGTGCTTCTTTTCTTCTGTAAATTTGAATAACTAAGCATTATTTGTTTTGCCCAGGTGGTATCAGTGTCTGGTCTCTCCACAAATTTGGGCATACTGTTGACATTGGTAAGTACAGAGGACACACAGAGGCAGAGACAGACCACCATGCCTTGCATTAAAAGCAAATAAAATTTAAAGTCCTTTCACAAACAACGTTTCAAGTTTAACTTTTTTTTGGTTTGGTTTTTAATGATTCCCGGGAATGCTGTGATAATTATAGAGGTGAACTGTAAGTTTCTGGTACTTGTTAAAGTCGCCCAAGCAAAATAATTTTGCAGAACAGTAATCTAAGTAATGTGGATAGTGAATAATAAGACAAACAATGAGATCATTGCTGCTTTGAAGGGTTTTAGAACTGTGAAAAAGGCATCATTTGCTTTTAGAAACAGAGTTGAATAGTTTTATTTTCTACTTCTTAATTTACAGTTCTATTATTCACCTCTAAATGCCTTTAATCTATTTCTTAGTAGCTTGCTCTTAAACAACACGCTTCTACCATTCTCACAAGCAGTTTGATTTCTCTTTTAGTTTAAATAGAAGCTGGTTGACATTAGATGCAAAATATCTACTACGTCAATTGTCTAATATTTTTCCTTGAAGTGGAAAGAGTAAGATTAACGCACAAACAGACACACACACACACACACTCAGAGCTCTAAACAGCAACAACAACAACATATATATAGATATAGATATAGATACAGATACCACCAGAAATCTACTAGGATTTGCTGTGAGATAAAACTCTAAATGGCACTGCATCCAAACTTTCTGCATAGGTCTGCAGATTTTTATGCATTATTCAATTCATTAAAAAAAAACACCTTAGAATAAAAAGCAAACACAATAGAAACTAAATGAGATAGTCACAGAGAACATCAAAAATAGTAATTTAATCTCCCGTACAATATTAAGCTTGTTCAGAGACTATTTTTTTTGTTCTTTGGATTCTCTTTCGAATCTAATTCAGTTTATGTATGTATATATTTATAGGGAGTGGAGGGTAGAATCAATTATCCCAAGCATTGTGCATCCAGCCCTCTAATATTTTTCATGTTAACACGCGAATCTGTTATCTTCATTACTATAATACTGCACCCAGATTACAGCGCAATTAGCGATCATCAACCATCTCCTTTATAATCAGCAATTTTCACGGGCCACAGATATGCGTGCACCTCTAATACATTCCTATGTATCTTACACTTTCATTTACCAAAGTGTCAAAACAACTTTTTTACATCATTGCTATGTGTTTTAGTTTCTGCAAGCTGGCTGTTAGAAGACAATTATTTCTCCTAAATGGCTTTCCCCTCGATCTGGCTATTTTTTTTAAAGAAAGAATAAAACACTGTAAAAATCAGAAACTTTGGTCCCACGTCTTTTATTTTATGCACAAAGAAGCTTATTTATGTATGCCATAATCACACTGCAGAGAAAGACACACTGGCTCTTTATTATTTCTTCTGTACTTTATACAGGAAATGTGTGGAGAACAGGTCTTTCCTGAGGTATTATACTCATGTGCTTTAAAGATTAAGAACACTCAGTATGCAAAAAAAAAAATGCTGTATACGAAAACATGTTTTATTGATTAATTTACCGAAATTCAGTTAAAGTTTCTTTCAACTTAATGTGCTTGTATATATAAAATTGTATATTCATATTTTGTAGTGACGTGATTATCTGGTGCTACAATTCTAACGTCTAATAGGTTTTATTCTATTTCAGTTTATTTATTTTATGCTTTGCCAGAATGTGCTTACGGAAGATATTCTCAAGCATGAAAATAAATTATAAGCAGCTGGCACATAGCTATTCTTTAAATTATAAACTTCCTGATTTTTAGGGACCTGTATTCTTTTTCTCTTTCACTCCTCCACGTATCAAAACCCAGGGAATGTTCGGTTGTTTTGTATGAAAATGTAGTTAAGGGAAGTACAGCCACTTCTTCTGTCTCATGCAAAGACTGAGCTCTTTAACTGGTCTCTCCTTTGCACTCACTTTCCTCTCCAAACTATTTTGCACAAGGCAGCCAGGGTGATCCTTCACAAACACACATTTGACCTTGGCAACTCCCTGCTTACAAGAGTGTAATTACTTTCTATTGTCACTAGCACATTGCTTTGAACAGACTATATAATCAAAAATACCTGCTGAATATTGCATGCCCCCAGGATAAAGTCCAAACTCTAATCTGTCTTCACTTACAGTGTTTGGTCACCTTTCAGCTTCATTACTGATCAATCACCCAGTGTCACTTAGGTGACATGAGGCCACTTCCATAATATCTAGTATCAGAAGACAGAGAAGAGATGAAATAATTTCCTCAGCATTTAAATATCTAAGCTCAGAAGTGACACCTGTCACTTCTAATATGTCATTGCCCCAGAGTCACATGATTCTTCCTAAGTGCAAGAAATTGGTGGTGTCGGAAGTACAGTCTCCATGTGCCTCGAAGAGAAAAGAGCCAAATATCAGAGAACACAGCACTGTGGGCCACAGGGCCTTATCCATAACAGGAATTTCATAAACTCTTAACGAGACATAATCAAGATTCATTAGACTGCAAAAGATGACACAGAAGCACTTTGGCAAACAAGGGAATTAACTAGTTCTTGTGTAAAATTTCAAGAAAGGCAGGAGTACTGCTTGACTTTATGTTTCAGAAACATAGACTTTTCCATTTTTATATATTCCTACTGATTTCCCATCTCTACCCTCCCCTGGTTCTCAGCCTTATTTCTCAGACTGGTCTCTGGCACAGCTGTAGAGGTGGAATTGTTGTCAAGTCCAAGTTGTACATTCCCTACTTTCCCAATTGAGTCTTGCTCTCTCTTCGTTTCAAGTTCAAATACATTATTGAAGGACTCTGGTTCCCAGTTTAACCTCCTCGGAGTTGGAATAATATGTTCCATGCAGCTTGAACTTGAATGAAAAATGCTTCTTTAGGCCAATCACCACATCCAGAAAGCAGAGGTTAAGCACTATACAACTTACTAAATCCTTATTACCTGGAACCCTGAAGTAGTTTCTGCCCTTCTAATATAACAGTGAATATATGAATGGACAATGGCCATCTCATGTGTAAAAATAGAACACTGACACAGAACCTCTGCAGCAATCAGTTTAAACCACAGCATTTGGCCCCAAATAGTAAGGAACTAGTTGATAACTGACAGCTTCCCTGATCTTTGCCCTCCAGCTCCAACTTAGGCCCAACCACATAAAGCTAATTATGAGTCCTAAACAGTCACACAGGATGCCCCACTCTGGTTAGCCCACCCCCAGATTCCCTGTGCCAACACTCCAATCAGGCCACATGTGAAGTTTTCTTTTCTTTCCACTATAAACCTTTTCCACTCCCTGCCTGCCATGTAGTCTCTGCGAAATGCAAGTGTTGGTGGCTATTCTCTTGCTATATAAAACTCTGATAAATATATTTTACTTGTTCTCATTTGGGAGGTTTTGTTTATTTTCACCACCATTAAGGAGACTTTGCAACAACCCTTAAACTAAATGCACCTAATTATGCGAAGCCTTTATTTTCTACCTAAATAAAAATTCTTTTGAACCATGTTACCAAAGAATGCCCCCTTTGTGTTGAAAACTTGTGGTCGCTACTAAATTAGTAGAGGCTTCTGCTTTGCTTATTTATTGTCCTTTTCCATTTTTGTACTATCTTATGGGTTCCCTATATGATAAAAACATTATTTCTACAAGGTGACAGAGTATATTTAAACCCATGTTATTACTACTTATGAGGTTGTTTTGTGATTTACATGTCATATTATTAGCAAAGATGCATTAATCTTAACCTGATTTTTTTTTTCTCCCTCAAGGATGAAATACAACCAAACATATCTGATAGTGATTCAAACTCTCATCTTGTCCAGTCAGACCTGTCTTAAGTGGCACACTTTTAATTAATAGTTTCTACCTTGGAAAAAAGAAAGGTAATCTCGTTTTGGATAAGCTATTACTTCGGAACACTCAATCTGCCTGGATTGTTGAGCTAATTCTTTTTTTTTTTTTTTTTTCACGGGCCTCTCACTGTTGTGGCCTCTCCCGTTGCGGAGCACAGGCTCCGGACGCGCAGGCCCTGCAGCCATGGCTCACGGGCCCAGCCGCTCCGCAGCATGCGGGATCTTCCCGGACCGGGGCACGAACCCGTGTCCCCTGCATTGGCAGGCGGACTCTCAACCACTGCGCCACCAGGGAAGCCCTGAGCTAATTCTTATAACTGGAACATGCATCCTAGCCTGAGGCAGAAAGAGAGAGAAACAAAAGAGCTAGAGAGAGCACAACAGAGAGAAAATGGACATTTATAGAGATAGTATTAGAATAGTATTAGAAGAGAAGGGACTTTTTTTTAGTACCTACTAACCATATCAAGTGATGGAAGGACTTATTTCCCAAGCATATCACTTTAATGATTTTGCATTGTTGTCCTCTGCTCTGAATAATGATTGTCCTTATAGTCTGCAAAGTATAGAAAAGGTAGAGAAATTAAATCATGTATTAAGACAAAAATTACTTGACCTTTCAGAAGGACTCCATCTCCCTTGGTCTGCAATGCTTCCCTTATGTATTTCTTTTCCCCCATAGGCTTTCCTTTATGAAGTTGTTTCTGGGCAACCTGTGAGATGGGACCTAGTTCCACCACTAGTCAAGTCTTCAGTGTTGTGTTCAGTTACTACAATTGATGTAACCCAGAGATTGATGTAACTATCTCTTAATGTGACTATCTACATATCTATCTTAAAATTAGAATTCAGAGTTGAGATGACTGTTATAAGGACATTTCAAAATGCATTAAATTGAGATGATTGCTATAGGGACACTTCAAAAGACATTAAATTGAATTTTAAAATGAATTTGGAGATTTTACTTTACAGAAAATAAAACTGACTTGGTTGGTTGAATGATTTCATTTGCCATTTAGGCTCCTAATTTCAATCTGAGGTCTACTAACCCCTGGGATTAAGAGAAAACTTTATGAAGAGCATTCTGATGAGGTAAATAATTTTAACCAGTTTTCAGGTGTCAAATTCGAATAACTGTTTCCTAATTTTTGTTGCTCCTCTTTCCATTCTTTCCTTTTAAAAAAAAAACCTTTCTCCCACAAGATTTCATTTTTCAAAAGAGAAATGTACTTCTCAACCTTCTTAAACTTGACTCTGATGCATTGTCTTTGGGCGTTGAAATCTCCAGGATGCAAAACAAAGGGGACAATTCAAAACATTCATCTCTATTTTAAAAAGTAGATGACTCCAATAGCTAAGTAACAAAACATTTGAAAAATAAATTTTTTATGTTTTTATATTGAATTCTTTCAAAAAATTGAAGAAATATCTAATTGAGTTGTCAGTGGACACATGACTATAAATCAGTTTTTATGATAAATTACTCTGCAATTTTTGTCATAGTTCTTGGAAGGAATTCAAAGAATTGAGTGACTTATAAAAAAGCTTCTTCTCTCATCTCCTTATTTCTGAGAATAAGATTTCTCAGAGCTTAAATCTCTAAAAATGAGAATATAGAAATATAGAATCTGATGGTCACCTTCTAACAGTAAGCAAGATTTATCTATGGATACATGAATTTATAATAAAAAAATTATTGAGATGCAATTTCCCAAGAATACTTTTAAAAATAATTGCATTTCAAAATCTACCTAATTATTACTTGTTAAAATTTAAACCAAAACATAAATTTAGTTTTATTTTTAACAAATAATAATTAAAATAATAATTTAAAAAATGCATAAAACTATACAGCAACTGAAAGTTAAAATTATTATTATTTTTGTCCATGTGATCAATACGTGGCTTTCAAGCAGTAAATCAGTAAATACAATTGGTAACCATTCTGCAGGGAAAGCAGTGCCATGAACTCTGGGGCCGTTTGATTTAAGTGGCCCAGGGAGTCTTGCGTGGTGGCCATCTCAAAGATGGCAGCGCTATATCGGAAACAAAAGTCTCTTCCATTTCTCTGAATTCCAAACCTCTAGGGTTTTATAATTACTGAAGAAAGGCAGAGGGACCTTTAAAGTAACAGATACTTAATTTTTCCACAAAATAATTCAGGCAGGAACAGAGCCACATTTAATATTTATTTAGGAAAGTAAGTGAATGTGGCATTTTTGCCTTGAGCATTGTGAAGAAACTTCATAACTCTTAAGACCCAAGTTGCCAGCTTTCTTATATCCTGAGGATAGTGACAGACTTCCTCCGTGTTGATGGTTTCATGTGCATTTACCTCACCCCTATCAGTAATGAAGTACTGTGAAAACTCTGAGATGGCAAGAACCACCACCTGGAGATGCAGAGGGTGAGAATCCAAGTGTCATCAATATCATCTTCTAGATATCTTTTTTTGAGGGTCCTTCTCTTTGAAATTTCACTTGCTTTCATAAATGGTTAACTGGGCAGTGGTTCTATTTTAAAATGTCCTCTTTTCATCTTTCCAATGAAAAGATTTTGAAAGTTGTCTGAAGCTGACATTGTAGACGTTTGCATTTTAATAGAGATGACTTCTTCCATGAGATTTTGAGTGTCTTTTTAAACAAAAATTGAAAAGCAGTCTGTAGTTCTATATTTCTAGTAGTTATTGCTTGACTGAGAGCATCTAATGTGTCATACTATTCCTGTGTTCATTTTTATTTTATATAGCTCTGTGGAAGGATCGACTGTCATTTTTAAGGTAGTGAAACATTGGCTATTGATGTGTACCACTGTTATATCAATGCACTTGTTTTCAATTAGCAATAATCACACCTCAGGTAAACCTGATTGGCTATGCTTATACTGCCCCTGTACAAAGCTTCAGTGTATTAGATTGTAGAGAAAGAAAGCTATGTGGCATAGAGCTAAGAGCAAGGATTGTGAATATAAATAGCTCTAGGTTTGAATCCTGGTTCTGTCGCCTTCTTTAACCATTTTCTGTAGATATTTGGTTAATTATTATGTAATTGATACTTTATAATTTTAAAAGAAATATTAAACATTGTTAATTTGTGAAGATTAGATCAATGATTTTTATTCAGATATTCTGGCTCTAGGTCATTGAAAGTGGTGGGAATCAATATGAAAGTGATAGTTTTGAAATGTTATTTATAATATTTATAATGAGACTATATTGATAGATAATAAATCATCCCACATTATAAGAAACAGTGTAACAGACAAGAGCTTGGAAAATTCCTACCAGTCTTTGTCTCCTTCCCTTGTGCATTTCCCTGTTTTATAACTGAGTTGGATTTCTTCAGATTTTTTTTGAAGCTAACATTTTGATATTCCTCATCACAGAAATCAATTTATTCTTAATCTTATAAGATATATTGTCTTTGATGGAGAAGATAAGGAAACTCTTTATTAGAGTACTAATTCTACTTTACAGTGTAGGTCTCCTTTATCCTAGGAGTCACATTTACAAAACTTTTTCTTTTATTTTTTACATTTATGTAAATTTTATACTCCTAGGTATTAGAGATGAGTAAAATAATACAACAGAAAGAGCACTGTTATATTACACTGAATTTGTTATAATGGTAACCTTTTAAAACAGAAAATTAATTTTATCCCTTATCTTGAATGTGCTGTGGCATTTTAATATTCACCTATTTTGAGTGAGTAGATTATAAAAATAGGTGTTAGTTTGGAATGTAAATATCTTTACTATTCCATGGTAGCAGTGTGTCTTCCTTTGGACAACGGGCATTTTTCAAACAATAAACGTGCATTTGAACTGTACATACCTTGCCAGTGTCCCCTTGGACTGGAAGACTCCTCTCTTCAAGTTGTCAGTGCCTTCGTACATGTGGCTCTTCCAAACTGAGGAGAGAAATTGATGCACTATTATTAAATTATGGTCACAAATATTAACTTTTGGTCTGATCAAAGTTAAAATTATAAGCGTTCATAGTTTTAAAGTTCTAATTTTAAAATAGGTGACACTTTAGATACCTAGGTACAGATACAGACAGTGATACCATCTTGCAAAACACATGCTGTCATTTAGTTGTTGTGCTTGCCATTACCCAGGGCTGATTATGTTTCAGAAGTTGACATTGTAAATATTACTTTTATCACTTTACACATTCCTTCTTCAAACACACACACATGTCCACACACACACACATACACATACACACTCACATACACAATTATATGGTTGCTATGGTAAAATATTTTCCCTGAAAAAGACTGTTTGCCTCAATTTGGTATAATCAAATTATTATGTTCTCAACAAGTTTTGTGCTTTTGAGCAGATGAGTTTTAATTCATGTGGGATTGACTGTTATTCAACTGACATACAAAAATTCCAGGATAAAGACCTGTTTGTATTTTAGTATTTCTTCAGCAACAGCCATGAGATCTTTGTTAAATGCAAATAAGTCTATTCTATGTTGCTAAATCTTATTTTAACACTTGGGGATGTTTATTCTGCATCTTTATAATTTATCACATTATAACAGATTTTATACGCTTAACAGATTTTCTCTTACTTGGCTAATGTTCCTTGAGTTCAGATATAAAATTTCATCTATTATTTAAAATTAACATTAAAAAAATCTAAATAGCTTAATTTTCTATATCTATATCTTTTCAAAAGTAAAGAATCACATATTTCTCTGTGTGATTTAAAAAATTCACTTAAAAAATCTTCTATTCATTCAGTTAAGCCTACTAATTCCTTTAGCTCATCTTTTATATGAGGATTGGTTTCTAAATTTGGCTAATAAATAAAGAGTGGTCAAAATCACTCTTCAAATCTCCTTGGACTATGTCTCATAGAAATTTCTATACTGTTCTTAATATGTCTATTAAAATGTATCTTTCTTTCTATGCTGGAATATTTTTCCTTTAGGTAAGCATCAGTTAAGGCATTGTCTTACTTTTAGAACCAGTATTCCATTAAAAATATATACCCTTCAACAATAGAATCACACTCAGATGGGTAAGATGCTCATATAACAAAAGCCAGAGTGGACTTGAGATTAGATGGGGGAACATCAGGTATAAGTGTCCCTTTCACCCATTTTATGTTCATTCCTGAAAGGAAACAAGGAGAGGAATCACTTGTGACATTCATATTTTATTTTGTCTTCTTTATTTTGGCTGAGTGACTTATATAT